>NC_134879.1:28025701-28160701 GCF_041734735.1 Babylonia areolata
TAAACCAGACTTTTTCATCAACTGACTTTTAAGCTTTCGTTATCAGCATCATCAGTATGTGTGAGATTATCCGCATTATCAGTATAATATGTGTGAGATTATCAGCATTATCAGTATAATCTGTGTGAGATTATCAGCATTATCAGTATATGTGTGAGATTATCAGCATTATCAGTATAAAATGTGTGAGATTATCAGCATTATCAGTATGTGTGAGATTTCTTCTTCTGCTGCTGCTACTCTCACGTTCACTCGTAGGTACACGAGTGGACTTTTACGTGTATGACCGTTTTTACCCCGCCATGTAGGCAGCCATACTCCGTTTTCGGGGGTGTGCATGCTGGGTATGTTCTCGCTTCCATAACCCATCGAACGCTGACATGGATTACAGGATCTTTAACGTGCGTATTTGATCTTCTGCTTGCGTATACACACGAGTGTGAGATTTCGTATCGCGTTGCTGATAAGAACAGTTTTCTGACATAATAACATTCTAAGAAGTGACACAAGAACTGGTATTATCATCAAAATCTCAAATCGAAGATTTGGTGAAAAAAGAAATGCCAGCGTGGCTATTTTTACAACGAAGATCATAGCACGAGTACTGTGTTATGATCTCGTTGATTGGCTTCGATCTTGAAGAGCACGTGTGTTCGATCTGTATCGCGATGTTGGTACTGTTAAAGCCAATGTTTTACACAAACCTAGTGTTGGCTCTCAAGGCCTAACCATCGCGATGGGTTTAAATGTGTCAGGTATCTTGCTCCCCCCCCCCCCCCCCCCCCACCCCCCACCCCCACCTTCCCAAGCAAATGTGTTATTATAAATATGGTTCAGTCAGCACGCTTTGAAACCTCAGTGAAAGTGATTTTTTTTTTTAATTCACGGTATCTATCAAGCGTCAGGGTATGTTTCCGAGCGAGACAGATCGCCAGTCGACAGAAGACAACGCAGGTTTTGTTGACCCCAATCTGTTAGACCAGTACAAATCACGGATATCGACGATTACGACTTAACAAAAAGGAACAGTCGTGTTCACGTCACGCCTGAGTTAGTCGCGCAACCTAACTTGTTCAAGCGGTGTTTTGTGGACAAAAAAGAAATCCTTTACCTGTTTCAGTTTGTTCTGTTACAAAGTAAGTGTATCGAGTTCAGTTTCTCTCTTATGTGGAAAAAGGACGACATGTTTAAAAAGAAAATCTTAAAACAAACAACCCCCCCCCCCCCCCCCCCCCCCCCCCCCCACACACACACAAGTCCATTAAATTTACATTCTTAATGTTTATTTATTGGGGGAAAACAGCGTGAGCACGAAAATGATTTCTTTCACAAACAGTCGCAGCCACATTGTTAAAAGATGATACCTATTAATTTTTCCTTCTGCAAAAACGAAGTATTTGTACACAAGTCCGATGTGTTCTATTTAAAATGTTTCTTTGTTTTAATAAAATTCTCCCTACAAGGATCGGTGCTTCGGACTTATTTTCACAATAATGCGTGTCATTCTTTGTCACTTTCTGAGAACCACCAGGAAAATAGCGTGGGTAGTTTATTTCATCAGAAACGGACTTGCTCAGATGAAGGACTGGTCGGACCATCGTCAGGTGTGCTGACATTTCTTGAGATGTAACTTTTGTTCCTGGCGCACTAATGGCTGATTATAAACATCATCGGAGTCATATGTATTATTCGTGTTTCTTGTATTCATATTTCAATGTATTTTGCAAGAATTGGTGTTCGGAGCGGTGGCCTAGTAATAGTGGTAATATCGCCCAAATGGGAATCGAGCGTGTCTATAGATTCGAAACCCAAGCAAACCGGGATTTTTCTTCACCCACCACCAGACCTTGAGAGGTGCTCTGGGTGCTAGTCTTTCGGATAAGACGTTAGACTTCCGTTCTGTGGATCCGAGAGGTCCGTTGTCAGTGTGACGACTTGTATTGGCTGTGTGGTCAGCCGTCCAAATGATGACGATAATCTGTCTTACCTGTCCATAATACATATACCGACACAGAATACTTTATCATCTCAAGAAGAGAAATTCATGCGTGGTGTTCGCTACACAAACAATGCACAGTATGAATACGCAAAAGGCATAAAACGCTCAGATGCCGGTAATACCCGCTGATAACAGTCTCACAATCATTTAATATCAAAATAAATGGATACATAAAAGGTATTAAATGCGTAACTGCTAAGTTCATGCAGGCATCACATACAATCATCACAGCCACACACATGCGATAAGCACAATGGTCTACACTCAGTCTCTCGCTCACTCTTTATTACTGTCTAAAACGGTTCAACCAACAGTCTTTCGTGATCTGCTGTTCGTCTGTGTAATGATCAACCCGCTCACCAGTCTCTGATGACCTGCCCTTTTTGTTTCAGTGTCTTTGTCTGTCTATCTGTCTATAATCTTTCCGTCTACCCCTCCTCAGTTGAACGTTAGGGTTCCAGGCTCAGAAAGCACAGCAAATAGTTTGAATGTTGAAGTGGCGTACTGAGCTATTGTTGAAGTTATCTGAGCCATTGTCCAAGTGACCTACGCTCCAGATAGTATCGTGTGCCTGTGAGTACTCACGATTGTTTCCCATAGTCAAAAAGCCGACACCGAGATACGCAGTAACTGGCCGTGGGGTTGTCATGTGAAATGCAAAACGGGCACAGTGACAAAACAGTCCGACCACCTGATGACTCCTTCCATGGACGAAATTTATCGCTTGCCCTGGTGTCTGTTTAGTTTGTGCATCCTTGTAGAATGGTGAGGGAAAGAAAAGGGAGGGAGGGGAGGGGGGAGACTGTAGCTCTCTGCCAGACGTTTCTCCATACAGTCCCCTAACCCCTTGCTCCTCGTTCTTGCCCCCCACCCCCCTCACCCCCCTCACCTCGTCTCATCTCTGGCCAAACAAAAGCTTCTGTTTGTGCGACACAATTAAGCGGAATAATAATCTCATTTCCCTGCTCACATGGACTCTGATTCTCTGCTTCATCATTGCCTGTTCATTAACACTGACGGCTGCCGTTAGTTTGTCTTCAGCGACAAGGTCCTCCTCCTTTCTTTTTTCTTTTTTTCTTTTTTTTTCTTTTTACAGCAGTATCAATGGCTGATATCACCTCGACTCTACTTTTTTTTCTGTGAGCAGCTGATGAAGTCTGAGGGTAATTAATATTTTAGGGATTATGATCGTCTTTTTATGACGATCACTACCTCCCCATCATCGCCATCGTTATTATTTTCATCGTCGTTGTCAACTTCACTATCCCTCATGACCTCCATCATCATTATTATCGCCGTCGTCATCCAGAACAGCAGGGTTGGACAGCTCGAGCTGTCGATTCCCAGGCTACAGCCTGACGACAGCCGCTGGCCAGGGATCCTGGCAGCCAGGTGCCGTGTGTTGTGCCGTGTCTCCGTGACGAGGATGACAGGCTGACTGCCGCTATCGATACCCCCTCCCCCCCCTTCCCCCCGCCTCCTGCCAACCTGGCACCGAGCGGCCCCCTGCCTGCTGCTCTGCCGTAAAAGGCCATTCCGATATCAGGCAGCGGGCAGAAACACACTGGCTTATAGATCCCGGGCCGCCTGGGAACCTGTGGCCAAATGTCAACCCTGTGTTGCCATGTCAGCTTTCAGGAGTTGCAGGCGGCAGGAGATACGTCTTGGGGAGCCGTGGTGACGCAGTGTATTGATCTGTGCTCCCTCCCCCCCCCCTTCCCAGTGTCCCTCCCCCCCTCCCTACCCTTCCCCCACTGCCAAGGAACTAGGTTCTCATTGTGCCATCCTATCGATACCTCCGTGCCTCTCACCGCTTTACAGCAGATCACGATGTTGACTTATCGACGATGTTGTTAAAAACCCTTCTCAATTCATGTCCTTTGATGTGGGATGCTTGAAAAGGTCGACTGGCTCGACTGCGTGATTAATTAGGTTGTGTTAAAAAAAAGAGGCTGAATGGGGGTGTTAAACATGTCTTAAAGTGAGAATACTATAGAAAAAGTATGTCCGTATAATGAGACAGGTGTTTAACCCTATAGATCGATAAGTATTGCAGTAAACTACCTGAATGGAGAAGGATTAAACGTTGAACATAATAAAATCAGAAAATACGTTAAGGTGAGAAACCAAAAATCAGAAAATACGTTAAGGTGAGAAACCAAACAGGAGAAAAATCGTTAAAAGTTAGGTTCCATGATATGTTCGAAATATCGTCACATGGGAAGATGTAAACGTTAATCACAAGTGTAACAGGAAAAGACAAAGTTAAATATACCAACAATGTGTATGTAGAGTGATGGCCTAGAGGTAACGCGTTCGCCTTGGAAAGCGAGAGAATCTGAGCGCGTTGGTTCGAATCACGGCTCAACCGCCGATATTTTCTCCCCCTCTACCAGACATTGAGTGGTGGTCTGGACGCTAGTCATTCGGATGAGACGATTAACTGAGATCCCGTGTGCAGCATGCGCTTAGCGCACGTAAACAAAAAGGTTGTTCCTGGCACAATTTTGTAGAAAATTCCGCTTCGATAGGAAAAACTAATAAAACTGCACGCAGGAAAAAATACAAAAAATGGGTGGCGCTGTAGTATAGCGACGCGCTCTCCCTGGGGAGAACAGCCCGAATTTCACGCAGAGAAATCTGTTGTGATAAAAAGAGAAATGTAAATACAAATACAAATACAAAATAGTGTTTAAGTGAAATATACCAGGAAAACAGGTATATTTTACAGTCTCGACGGGTGAAAATATGGTCTAAGTTCTGTACAATAAAAAAAAATAGATAATGTTAACGTGAGGAAGTGAGCAAACTTTTGATATCTCATTGGGAGAAAAAGTCATCAAACTTACGTACGATGAAATAAACCAAGTGTTCAGATCTGAACATCCAAGTATCATAAACGGAAAGAGTTTTAAAAGAAGTCTTTTAAACCAATTTTTAATTTCAGTTACCATAAATCACAAAAGTGGAACCAGACGGGTATGCACAGGTTCAAATCCTACACGGGATAGTAACTCCCCCTTCCACCTGACCCGGGTGCGTCTTTAGGATGAGAAGGTAAAAGCAGAGGTCCCGTTTGGAGCATGCACACGTTAAAGAAGCCAAAGCAAAACAAACAAACAAACAAAACAAAAACAAAAAAGGGGGGGGGGGGAGCAAACAAACAAACAAACAAAAAACCAGAGAGTTGTCCATGGCAACATTCTGCTGAGCTATTGCAGACAGAAAAAAGTGTTGCCTGATAATGGTAACGAGCTGTCCACGAGAAGACTGAGCAGCCTGAACTCCGTATACAATGCTGTGGCTGAAAAACACCACAACACAATGGAATACAATATGATGTTCTGCAATAGATTAAAAGAAAATGTCCAAAGGAAAGTACCTGAAAAACTGAAAAATGAATCAAGGTCAAGTTTCAAAACAAATGTTAAAAAAAAAAAAAATAATAATGATAATAATAATAATAACCAGCACATAGTAAAAACGAATAGTGTCCAAATATAAGTCCACTGAACGAACGAGTTTTAAATGTTGATTACGTTAAAATGGCAGGAACTAGCAGTTCATTAGCGGAAGAATGTAAATAGTTTAAAAAAAAAACAAAAAAACAACAACAACAAAAACAACTTTTTTTTAAAAAGAAAAGTGAAATACAGTTGCATGTGAAACGTTATACTCATTTTCTATTGTGATATGATGAAGTTACAGTCTTGATCAAACATAATATACAATATTTTCCACTGTTTATGTGTTGTCTCTGTCGACAAAAAGTCATGTTTAGCTACGTTTTACCCTCTGAACCCAACATGCAACAACCTTGCCAAAAAAAAAAAAAAAAAAAATGCTGAACGGCAGAAAGCGAAGAACGAATTGCTATACCACAACTACAGCTGCTTTCAAATCGAAGATGAAGCAGTCACGTGACGTTCCAAAAATGTGAAACAGCGCATGGAAGCTGCTTGGGCTTTCATCGCTCAGTTACTGTTGACTAGGATCACCGGGATACTACTGAACGTGAATATCCTGTTTCTGACAGTAACCATAATTATACTGAACGTTAGATGCACGAGATAGACATGTACATAACTGGGAAAATTGAATAAAAGGATTGACAAATGTTTATCTATCTATCTATATATGTATATATATATATATATAGAGAGAGAGAGAGAGAGAGAGAGAGAGTGGAACTCAGATATCATCTTTTTAAATGGACATAATTGTATGGATATATCTACGTGAAGAGACAGGCAGACAGAAAGACAGAGACGGCTTTCGGAACTCAGAGATTGTTTACACGAGCGGCTTCAGGCCATAGACCCAATCAAGTGGAAAATAATCGAAGGAAATTTGACATGAATGCATGAGTGCACAGAAAACGAAACGAAGCGAAACAAAAACGTATTTTAAGAGGGTAAAAGAAAAAAAGTACAATATGCCCTCTTTTTTTCTCTTTTTAAAATTCTTTTTACATGCGGTCATTTGGGCACAAATTGAAAAATACATAAAAAAGAGAAAACAATGAAAACAAATTGTTCACAACTTATACGAAATAATATAAATTTACACATAACATATTCATATACCTTTCTAAACATTTTGCGTAAAGTAATATATATATATATATATGTGTGTGTGTGTGTGTGTGTGTGTGTGTGTGTGTGTGTAGTTTTTGATGCTTCCTCCATTACTTTATGGAAAACAAACATCTGGGCTTGAATGTAATTATTTCATCTAGGAAAAAAAAAAAAAAAAAAAAATATATATATATATATATATATATATATATATATAGAGAGAGAGAGAGAGAGAGAGAGAGAGAGAGATCATTATCCAGACGTCAGAACAATCCATTATACAACAATAGTGGTGCTGTCAACACATTGTGTCACCGAACCCCCCTGACTCGTACAGTTCTTTCACAACCAGCCGAGCTGTGCAGACGCACACACATCAGTACAGTGTACTGAGTACAGTGTACTATCAGTCGTGTTGCAACAGCTGCACTGCTAACAATCCATACTAACTGCACAATACCCCTCCCTAGTCAGAGGTGAACACCTGGATACGTAGCTCAAAGCACAGGGTCAAAAGAGGCGGTGGCTGGTTTGTATTGGAAGCATCTTAATCGATGGAGCGGAGAGTGTGACATTGACATCACTAAAACAGATGATTTAGAAGCATCCACTGACTTTCCTTGTCGAAAATGCACGCGTTCACACACACACACACACACACACACACACAGAGAGATTTCACCTTTTCTAAGAAGGTTCTTTTCTTTCAAAAGATTAATTCACAACCAAGCAAATATGATATTGTGTCATAAGAACTCTCTCTCTCTCTCTCTCTCTCTCTGCCATTGAGCTTAAAAGTGGAAAAATCACGCACGATCTACAGAAGTCACTCAGGTGAACACGATCGGAAGAAGGCCGATGCTATCATGCAAGAAATGCTAACATTCGTAACACGTTCTCTCTTTATCTCACTGCAGACAACAGGCATATCCCCCCCCCTCCTCTCTTCGTTAATGTCATGACTGACTTTGAATCAAATCCCAATTTTTTTTATAATAATGATAATAATGGATACTTATACAGCACACTATCTGCTCTGGGTGCTTTAGAAAACACCTTTGTTCACAAAATACATTTTTGTTTTTGTAGTCTGGTTTGCAAGAAACGTTTTGCAGAAAAGCGAATATATCTGCGTTAGAATGTTTGTAGCATTTATAGCATTCCACATTATTTCCCATGACTGTTGGTCTGTTTCTGATACTTTTTTGTGTGCTTAGATCTTGTATGATATCTAAAAGAGCGAGGATTGTGAAGTTTTGTTGTTGTCGTTGTTGTTGTTGTTGTTTTGGTAAATGATTATTTTCATTGTTGTTATTGAATCATAATTTAAAAACCGACTGCTTGTTTTTCCAGATTATTTGTTTATTCACCTAAACGTCATTGTGGATGTGTTTCATGGTAATGGATGCAGGGCGGGAGCATGTATCCATTCCCCCAGGTCTCCGTCGCTGATACCGAGCTGTGAAGTAAAGATTTGGGCGAGCACCTGGGTAAACTTAGACCTTTGAGAACACTGACCTGGGGAAACACAGACCTGTGGGTACACAGGGCTGACCATGTGTGAGCCAGTGTCTGTGTACAGAATGTAACTAATATTTGTACAGTGTAATTTGTGTGCAAGTAAACATTAAATTTTTCCTTCACACATTTATGATGAGTTGAAACAAGATGTCACAGTCAAGGAGCTAGCTCTGAGCCACTGACGATCATGATTACAGAAGTTTGGGCTTGGCAAGATACCATGGACTGACTGACACACAGGATCAATACAATCAATAAGTTGATATGTGACTGAACCAGAATCAGCCACCAAGGAGGTCCACAAGCACAATTAATACATAACGAATCGACAAGCCTATGACAGAACAACTAATAGTGAGCATTGTTGATAAGGAGCAAATCATCAACAGTCGAATGACTAAACGGTCGTAGCTCTCACTGACTATGAGTCAAAAGTCAAAGGATTTTTTTGTGTGAATGTACCAGACACTTTGACCAGTCACTGACAATGCAAGTTGACATTAAATGATTTCTGAAAGTTGTCATTTATCAAATGTCGATGAACAGCTACGCAATCATATGAATGACCAACCAGTTATACAAACCGTTTCATGTGACCAACAGAGATTCACGTGTTTTGAAAGAACCAGAAAGTCTTCAAGTTCGGGTCGTCTGTCAAGCAAAGGGGGTTAACTTTTAGTGACTGTCAGTTGCACGGCAGACAATATTCTTTCCCCCTTACGGTCAAACGCCCAAGTCAGTCCGTGTGTTTCACTTTATTTTTTTTGAATGGTGTTTTGAGACATTTGCCCAAGAGAAAAAGAAAAAAAGTAAGGAGAAAGGAAAGAAGAAAAAGAAGAAAGAAAGAAAGAAATTTCTGCTAAAAAACACACAAAAAACACATACTTAAAACGTTTTTATTTTTATGTGATAGTTTACCGACTAAGCTGCCAGTTAAGCTGTTAAAAAAAAAGTATGTATATAAAATCCAACAATATGTGAACAGGTGTTTGACTTGTTCAGTTTCCTTGTGTCACTACTGCAGTTCACTAGCTGGGGAAGAAAGAGAGCATGCGTGGAAGGGGAGTGAGGACTCGGGGGTGGGGGTGGGCAACGGGTGGGACGGAGGGTGGATGTGAGAGTGATGTGGCAGTTTATGATACATGTATACCTGACAGATGCTTGACCTGCTGAAACACTGCCAGTGAACTCGTCACACTGCGACATCTTGTGTGGCTTTGGTGACATGTGTCCCAGTGTCTGTGCGTGCTTGGTGTATTGCTTCGAATATGATGATGATGGTGGTGGTGAGGAGGACGAGCGCTTCGTAAGTTTGTGTTCAGACTGTGTATGCACTTAGGTTACGTTTCTCCGAGGAACCCACCGACTTACTTTTTTTTAATCTATTTTGCCTCTGTGTTCGTGTGCATCGAGGTTGATACATCAGTACAAATAACACCTTGAACTCCCATCAGAGATTTCATTATACAGCAAGAGGATGCTTTTAACTCCGACCTCGCAACACACACATACACGTAGGCGCGTGTTTATAAATTTAAAACGAGTCAAATCATACGGTCAACTGCTGAGGCCTGTAACTGAGCTTTAACGTAAAGCAGATCTTACTTCATGTGTACGAGCTTTCGATTATTTCTCGCCCTCATCTATCTTTCTCCCTCACACACACACACACACACACACACACACACACACACACACACACACACACAGATAGATTGTGCGCGCGCGAACATAAAATGAAGCTTTGACGAACGAATGTACATACATTCAGACCGAAAGACAGTCGGGCAGACACACAAAGCACCTGTTATTTGGCCAGAGTCAGCTTTTCGCCGTGTCCTATAACAAATGACATTTGTGTCTGTTTCAGGCGGATCAGTTAACAGAGGAACAAATAGCAGGTATGTTCTTACTCGTCAGTGTGGATTGTCCCACTTTGTTCTGTGTGATGGTGACGATGTTGGTGATTGCGTAACACTACCTCCCTCTCTCTCTCTCTCTCTCTGTGTGTGTGTGTGTGCATGCGTGCGTGCATGAGAGAGAGATTTTCGGGTATATTATTAAATTATCTCACGACTACCTCTCTCTCTCTGTCACACACACACACACACACACACACACACACACACACACACACAAACACACACACACACATTTCGCTCTAATGTGTACATGCCAGGCCCTCCATCTCATTTAGCACCGGCACTTAAACTCTACATTGTTGTTTTTCTATAGAGCTCATCCACAGTTCCTCCGGCCCCTCTTCCCTCCAGCCCCTGTCCCGCTCCTTTCTCGAAATGCTTATGTGCATGCAAAACTAGAGGCTACAAAGTCAAGGAGCACCTATAATTTCATGTAATGTTTGTGGTCAAGACTGGAACGAACTCGATTAATAAATCTCAGGCTGCAGCTTCTCCTCTGTAGCAAACATTATTTATTTGATTTCCTCTCTCTCTCTCTCTCTCTCTCTCCGGTGACCAAGATCCCGGGAAGCACTGCATATCTCGGCCTGCAGCTCGTGTTACAAAGAGACCCACCACATTATGTAAAAACCGTGCAAAGCCAGTGAACGAAAGGGAAAACGCCAGCCTTGCTGACCTTTCGAGAAACACGGGACAACAAAAATAGCAGCAGCAGCAGCAGCAGCAGCAAAAACAACAAGAACATCGGCTGAAATAAAATAAGAATAAAAGAAGAAAGAAAGACAAAGGTAGCAGTGGTGTTGTACACTGTTCAGGCTGTGCCGGTGCAAACTATGTAGGGCTCAGGTATATATATAAACAAACAAACAAAAAAAACCCTGAATCAACACGATCGATTTGCCTTAAACCTCGCAGGCGTGACTCATAGGTTACATATACAACATCCTGACCTGCATCAACGAACAAATACAAATGCAATAACCGACCAAATAAATGATAACGAAAAAAAAAAATGAATGAAAACAAAATGCAGGTAAAAACGTTAATCGTTACACACAAATGCCTGTCAAAGCTGGTTTGAAAATTGAAAATCTTTCGTTGAGAGATTTGTGCTAAAAACAATTGTTCTGGAAGAATATTTCGTTTGATAAAAAAAATACATAGATTTGCGGTGTTCGAATTTTTTTTTTTACAAACTTCCACCGCCACCCTACCACTTTTTGGAAGTTTGTAATGCTTAAAGTAGAATCTCAACGCAGTCGTTGCTGCTGTTAAAGAAACAAAGCCCAGGTGCTAGTTTTGTATTGTTTCTTTCTGTCTGTTTGGTTTTTAATTGTATCCTCGTAACGTCTTCTGACTGGTCAGTCCTATCTGAACTCCTTGTCGTCTTGTCGTCTTTCACTTTGGTGAGATATACACTGTGGGCTTAATACCTGATCATGAGTAAATCACAGACGAAAAGCATAGCATGATAGCACCAACAACTATGTTTCACGAAGTTTCAATTAACATTGATAATCTTGTCATGGTGTGGCTCCTTCTCCGTGGAATTCGAGAATACCCTATTCTTCCCCTTACAATTCTTTTTTTTTTCTTTTTCTTTTTTCTTTTTCATGGATTTTAAACCATTGCTGTTGGTTTTAATGACAAGGGCGATAATCTGAAAATAATCTTGTTCTGAGAAAGTTCTGCAGTGCAGTTTTAGACTCAAACACAGGACACCAAGAATGATATTCTTAACGTTGTGTATCATGATCACCGCAAGAGAACGTCGTAACAGATGGCAAGACAAGAGCAAACCGCCAGTGATGTTCCCTATAGGCCAAGTGACGACAAACACGTGCTTATATTACCGAAGGCCACACTGAGCACTGACGACAGACACAATCAAACTAACGAGCACCAAGAAAGAAACGGGGGGAAAACGAACCACGTTGGTCAAAGTGTTAGATTGATCCGAGGAGAAGAAGGGATGGTGTTTCTGGCAACATGCCATCCTTGATCTTGCTGTTGAGATGCTGTGGAGACAGCTGACAATGATTTTTTTTTTTTTTTTTTTTTTTTTTTTTAAGTGCCGTGGTTCAAAGTCCAGTTAAGAGAGCATTGCTCAGAGTTCTAATATCATTTTGAGGGAGGGAGGGACGGGCGCCATAGCCGAGTGGTTAAAGCGTTGGACTTTCGATCTGAGGGTCCAGGGTTCGAATCACGGTGACGGCGCCTGGTGGGTAAAGGGTGGAGATTTTTACGATCTCCCAGGTCAACATATGTGCAGACCTGCCAGTGCCTGAACCCCCTTCGTGTGTATACGCAAGCATAAGATCAAATACGCACGTTAAAGATCCTGTAATCCATGTCAGCGTTCGGTGGGTTATGGAAACAAGAACATACCCAGCATGCACACCCCCGAAAGCGGAGTATGGCTGCCTACATGGCGGGGTAACAACGGTCATACACGTAAAAAGCCCACTCGCGTATATACGAGTGAACGTGGGAGTTGAAGCCCACGAACGCAGAAGAAGAAAGAAGAAGAAGAAGAGGGAGGGAGGCGGAGGGAGGGAGGAGAACAGAGTGATGAGAGGGGAAAAGTTCATGTGGGTGAAGCAGGGGGTAGGGCAGATGAAGGGGAGTAGTGCTGGCATTTCTGGTGAATTCTGAGAGCTCTGGTGCCAAAGCTAGGGAAGAGGAGAAGATTCCATCAATTTTCGTTTATGGCGTCGATTATAAAAAAAGAACAAATAAAAAAAAAGAGAAAGATTTCTTTTAACGGAGAAAGGTGTACACTGTATTGTATTGTACTTTACTGTTTTGTATTATATATCTAACTGCATTGTACATTCTTTCATGGTGGATTCTAGTTAAGATATCATGTTCAAGGGAATCTTACAACTTTACGTGTGTATCAGCTGCTGAAGTCACAATCACTCTGTAGTATGCAGCGTTTTTGTCCTTTCTTTATTCCGCCTCTTTTTTTTTCTCTTTGTGTGTGTGTGTGTGTGTGTGTGTGTGTGTGTGTGTGTGTGTGTGTGTGTGTGTAAGAGAACCGAAATAAATATAAACCAATCAGAACAGAAGGCAGCGAAACCAATGAGAAAAAGATCCCGCCTACGGTTGCCACAAGACTGGTCTCACTGACGATGACACAAATAACACTGACCGCAATCTTTTTCTTTCCATGCCCTCAGAGTTCAAGGAGGCGTTCTCGCTGTTCGACAAGGACGGGGACGGCACCATCACCACCAAGGAGCTGGGCACAGTCATGAGGTCCCTGGGGCAGAACCCCACTGAGGCCGAGCTGCAGGACATGATCAACGAGGTGGATGCTGATGGTACGTCAATCTTAGGATGATCTTGATGATGTCTGTGATGTTAATGATGATGATTGTCAGCAGAAACACACAGGGGGCAAGTGCCAAGACAGGACTAACAATGCGGTAAGCCGCATGAGGGAGAGTAATAATCCTAAGATGTTATCATCAGAAGAAAACGAGGCTGAAACTGGAGAGTAATTGCCAAAACGTGTACAGTTATACCGCAGTCTCGGTATGTAAAATTCCTGTTTATTTCGGTACCCGCATGAGTGACCCATTCCAAAATATTGTTCACGTCTTTGTTTTCATACAAAATGCAACGTTTCACTTTCAAAATTACCCAGCTCAAGGTATCCAAGAGAACGCAACAGGCATCAGAACGTGTCTGTAATTCATCTTCAGAAAATGGCACCATCGACCAGGGTAACATGTTTCATATGGAGGAGATTATATCATCGCCTGTGACCTATTTTTCTTCTCGCAGAACAAATACCATGAACTTAACAGTGCTATTTCCATCCAAAGGGTCGGCAGTATCAGTTACTTGTTTGTTTTACATTCCGCAGAACCGCAGCAGCATCAGGTAATTGTATGTGCTTTGTCCCCAAGAAATGAGAACACAGACCCGCGGTTTTACATCTCCTGAAATGGCAACGTCGATCATTATTGTTTGTATATCTCCTCCAGAAAACTACACAGCCCAGATGCTCGAATCTTATCTCCAGGGAATGATATTCATTGAGTGTTCGTATTTCCTAAAATCGACCACATTGACAACTGTTGGCATTTCTGCTCCAAGAAATTGTAAAGTCAATTAATTACACGTCCTTCAAACAGGAATGTGCACAGATTTCAGCATGCATGTCTGACATTACTTCGGCTAAGCAAGTGTTGAATGTCCAGGTTTCTTGGTGAGTCGACATCCAATCTAGTTCACTGACTGCTTGCAATATGGAGTTGATCTGGAGATTAATTTGAGGTAGAATCATTTATAGTTACTAAAAGAAAAACAAAAAAGCTAATGCTATGTTCTGACTATTACTGCAAGCCACTATTGTAGCCGAAGTGAGCTGAAAGAAAATTCGCAAATCCTTTCAAGTGACCCACGATAGCTAGGCAGTTAACATTGCTGACTTCTAAAGTCAACACAGAAGTCAGCTGCGTGCTGAAAATTGGACTGGGCCAATTTATTCACTGCGCGCGCGCGTGTGCGTGTGTGTGTGTGTGTGTGTGTGTGTGTGTGTGTGTGTGTGTGTGTGTGTGTGTTCCTGAGGCACCAGTACTTGCTCATATTCCATCTCCATATATCTTCATATTTTGTCTCCAGGAAACGACAACGTCAGCAAACTGCCCACAATCCCTCTTCTCAAAACAATGCCCAGGACAATAATTGTTCATCATTGTGTCTTCTGCAGGGAACGGCACCATCGACTTCCCCGAGTTCCTGACGATGATGGCCCGTAAGATGAAGGACACGGACAGCGAGGAGGAGATCCGGGAGGCCTTCAGGGTCTTCGACAAGGACGGCAACGGCTTCATCTCCGCCGCAGAGCTGCGCCACGTGATGACCAACCTGGGCGAGAAGCTGACGGACGAGGAGGTGGACGAGATGATCCGGGAGGCCGACATTGACGGTGACGGTCAGGTCAATTATGAAGGTGAGCTGGCGGAGCAACTTCGTGCTGGTTTCTTGTTGTTTTCAGCATCAACAACGACGTCATCATCTCATCGTGATCAACATCTTCAATCACACAGTTAATCAAGGAAGTTTGTACCACTGCCATTATCAAATCGAATTTAGATTTATTTCATGACCATCATCAATCGGCATCATGCGTAGAGTTTATGTGATTAAACACATTTCAACTAGTTTTCCGTATCCGTAAATTTATCGCCTTCAGTTTTGAGTCGCCGTGCTGACATAATCTATGTATAAACTGTAAATAAATTGCATATTGGGTGTTCAGTTATGTGCAACTTGTTTCATCTGATTTTATTTAAAGACCAAATTAAAGTAAAATAGTAATCTTTTATTGCGAATGCTGGAAAACGTGGTGAGGCGGAGCGGGAGAGAATGTAAAGATGCAATGTACTTTCTTCACCTGTCATGTGTTTGGTGTCTAACTCTTGTTGGTGCTATGGATAGATATTAATCTGCCTTGATATTTTGTTTTGATTACAGAATTTGTGACGATGATGATGAGTAAATGATCTGGTGTCTTCATAAACACAGAGGTAAGTAGCTGGTTTATTTATTCGTAGCTATTCTGTACTGCTTACCCCAAACCCGAGATTCCTATATCATTTCTTTTTAGTTATGATTTTAATACTTCATTTGCAGGAAGGTGACAGAATGGTTAAGACGCTCGTCTGCCAATATAGAGTCCGTGAGGGTCTAGGTTCGAATCCCGCTCTCGCCCTTTCTCCCAAGTTTGACTGGAAAATCGAACTGAGCGTCTGGGTGTTCGAATGAGACGATAAACCGAGGCCCCGTGTGCAGCACGTACTTAGCGCACTGAAAAAAAAAAACAACAACCATGGCAACAAAATTCTTGTCATCTGGCAAAACTGAGTAGAAAAAATCCACGCTGTGATAGGCACACAAATATATATATGCATGCACTCAAGGCCTGACTAAGTGCTTTGAGTTATGCTGCTGGTCAGGCATCTGCAAAGCAGATGTGTTGTAGCGCGTATAGATTTGTCCGAACGCAGTCACGCCTCCTTAAGAAACTGAAATTGAAATTTGCAGAATAGCTAAAATCATAAACGAATGAAGAAAATGAACATTAATTTAAACGTCTCATGATATATTTCCCATTTAAATTAACATGGTCACACATAAATGTCATTTACTAAATGAAGGATAATAAAAATAAAATAAACTAATTAAAAAAAACGTTCAATTTTACACTTACAAAATCAGTAGAACATTCGATTTCGACTTCTTTAGCACACTGAGTCATCATCGTTGTTGTTTTACGCTGATAAAGAAGGAACTTGCGAAGACAGAAACTGCACCTACTCAACATGTCCATCCATGTTTAAATTCTGTGTAAATCCGAAGTGCATTTATGTTTTTAAGCCCAAAGCATTTGGTGTTGGTGTGCTCATCTCTCCCACCAGTGTCTTCAGTATTTTCTAAGTTCGATAATGCCGTCTGTCAACAACATCACGCGGCTCTTTGGATGATCTCCCTTCTAGATCTCACGAGGCAAATGCAGTGCAATCCATAATCTTTCTTGGAAGAAAATACCAAACATTAACTTGGATCAAATGGGTTCAGAGAAGAAGCACCCCCCCCCCTCCCCCCCGCACCCCCTCACCTCTCAGTCAAGTGTTTCCCTGAACTCCTTACGCTCTAAGGGGGCCGGGCCGCACCCAGGTCATGACTCCTGGGTGCCCTTGTATTGCCGCCTTTTCTTTTTTCTGTTTTCCTGGTCCTCAGCAGGTTCGAACCCGCGCCTCCAGGGTGGTCGCCACTTCAGGACCGAGTCACCATTTCTGGCAGACGTTTTAACCACTGAGCCATCGTGCGCCTAGTTTGAGTAGGGAAAATTTCCTCCTCGACCATATCCAGCTGGAACTCTTTTCTGATGCTTCTGCCATTGTCTTGAGAGCCCATGTCCTGTCTCTGCCAGAAATCGACAGCTGTTTCATGAGGCTGTGGGCAGATGAGCCCACAAACCCTCTTGCACCAATCCCTATGGCAAGGACTTTAATGCGAAGTCCTGTAGTATCATCCAGACTGGTAATATGTATTGTCTGGATAGGTCACGACAGCCCCCATTAATCTGCTGACACTGAAGACATTGAGAGATTCGTCAAAGATAGAGAGCCGGAAATGAGATAAAGCTGTGATCACCGTGAGATCCCGGCACAGATTGCCCCATAATTTGTGACATGTTCTTATTTCATGATGATCAGTGACAATGACGATGTTAACGACGATGCCCTTGACATCCATTGTTATTTCGAGATGATATGAATGATGTGTATTCATCACTCCTCTCTCTCTGTGTGTGTGTGTGTGTGTGTGTGTGTGTGTGTGTGTGTGTGCCTACCTACAGTGTTGGTAAGGCAATTTGAGCAACAGTGCACTTTGAAAGAAATATTCGTGCAGTGAATAGTAGTGTGCGCGCACTGTTTTGTTTTAAACTGGTATCCAACTTTTGTTTTTAAGGGAAAACTAGGGGGGGGGGGGAGGAGTGGGGAGAGGTGGTAAAGCATGGCTCAGTGATGTGTCGTGTGTTTCGACAAAGGCAGAAGTTACTGTGGTCTGTCCACTTTTCCAATTAAATGAAGATGAGCTCCTTGTACCTTTTTGGCTGACAGATTTCCTTTTGTTACATATGTCTGACATCGGTAGTAGTACACGCGTGTACCTTTTCAGCTGACAGATTTCCTTTTGTCACAGATGTCTGACATCGGTAGTAGTACACGCGTGTACCTTTTCAGCTGACAGATTTCCTTTTGTTACAGATGTTTGACATCGGTAGCAGTACACGCGTGTACCTTTTCAGCTGACAGATTTCCTTTTGTTACAGATGTCTGACATCGGTAGTAGTACACGCGTGTACCTTTTCAGCTGACAGATTTCCTTTTGTTACAGATGACTGACATCGGTAGTAGTGCACGCGTGTACCTTTTCAGCTGACAGATTTCCTTTTGTTACAGATATCTGACTGCCGAGAGACAGATCTTCAACTGCCTGTCACACTGCATCACCATCTTTCAAAGACTGGCTGCCCAGTGCTTCAATACCTGTCTCCTCTGTCTCCACAGTCAGCAAGACATCTGGCGTTCCAAATTTATCAGTCAGAAACATTCCCTCTATTTTTTTTTTTTTTCATGACACCAAAAGTAAATTCACATTCCAGGTTCCAGTTTCATTTTCATCCCATCAACGTCTCATACAATTTTTTTTGTCTGTACTTTTGTTTTCAACGTAATGCAAGATGTTGAGCTTTAAAAGAAATAAATAAATGTATTGTTTAGAGAGAAATGTATTGTTGGTTGTTGATCTCTCTCTCTCTCTCTGTCTCTCTCTCTGTGTGTGTTATTTACAGTGTCTTATAGCGCTGACCAGGCATTAAGAACTGTGTCATCGTCATTGTCTCTCTCCTCTCGTTTCGATGGTACTGATTTTGCTAGACATCATCTTTTTTTTCTTTTTTTTTTTCTTTTTTGTTCGTTTTGTTTTGTTTTTGTTTTTGTAAAGCAGATGTCAGCAGCGTCTCCAGTAGACAATATTTTCCTTAACTGATTATTATGCTTTAAATGACGATAGATTTATCTTATTCAGAAACCGAGTGACATGAATACTGTTTTTGTGAGTGCAACATTATAACTCTGCAGAAAAACAAAAATGGAAAAAATACAATAAAATAACGACAGCAACAAAAAATTCTAGTTTCTTCTCTCTTTGTAGAAAAATAAAACTGGAAAAAATACAATAAAATAACGACAGCAACAAAAACTTCAAGTTTCTTCTTTGCATTTTCAGACTGTCTATTTAAAAAACAACAACACCACAATGATGACACGAAAACCAGATTCAGCAAAGGAAGAAAACGCATTTGCTCGAACATGCATTTCGCAGTCAACATTTCAAAAACTGTATACAACAGAACGGCCATTCCCCATGCAGGGGCCGCCACCACCGCGTGAGCCCGAGTCAGTGGCACACACCGGTACACAGGCGTACGTGAGCACATGTACACACATACCGACACACACACGCACCGGGCGGCAAACATGCCCACACAACACACACACAGGGTTGTTTACAGTATTTAGGTCGAACGTGTCTTTCTCAAACTTTACTAAGTGCACCACAACAATGGACAAAAAGCATTTCATCTTCTTTAAAAAAAAAAAAAAAAATTATTTCTTGCATGATGAACACAGTATCGGATTCCTTTATAGGCGGTGTTTCGTACTTGAAACGTTGAACAGCCAATTCAGTTACACCGCGTCTAAATCTTGTTGTAGTACACCTGTGATATATGTTAACTTTTGACAACATCCTGATAAGGTCTCAAATCACGATCACTTGAAATTGTTTTATAAAGACTGAACCCTTCACTCGGAGTTAACTGGTATTTAAATTCCAAGTTTGTCACCTGCAGTCATCAAGCGTTGATGAAAAGTTTTTAACCGAGCGAGAGAGGGGGGGGAGGGGGGGCGGGGGGGGGGGAAGAGACGGACAGACAGAGAGGTAAGGGGAGAGAATGAGAGGGGAAAACAACGCTGTAAAAATATAAAACTGCGTTAAAAAGAGGAACCAAAATGGATCTGCGCTTGCAAAGTTATTCCCCTTGAATGGTCCCAACAGATCAGATAAGAAATTATGGTGACAATTCTTATTCATCCATTTTTACTATCAACATTTTAGGCGTTTCTCAAAAACTGTACTCATCACTCCTGGAGTAAAATTTGCTGACATCTTATCAAATCAGTTAAAGAAATCGAAATTTAAAAAAAAAAAAAGAGAGAGAGAGAAGAAAGCACAACTAAATTCAAGAGTATGGAGAGTATATGCGCACAACAGTGAAAAATTGTGCAATATCGTTTCCCTGAACATTTCATAAGGTTAGTAGAAATATAAAACAAAAAATATACAATGGAAAATTTCTAAACACTTTTTTGTTGTTGTTGTTGTTGTTGTTCTCAACTTCTTCCATTTTTATCATCAGCATCAGGCGCTTATTAAACTCACATATAACTCACAAAGTAAACTTTGCCAACACCAAATCAGTATAAAAAAAAATTGAATAAAAAAATCACTAAAACCGTGAGTACAGACAGTATATACTACAACAGCAAAGAATTAAAGATTTGTGCAGTGTCATTTGCCTGAAAATATTAAGAAGTACGAATATAAGCTGTAAATTAATGAATGGAAAATCACCAAATGCTAGAAACAAGCTGTCAGTAAAATGGTCTTAAAAACAAACAGGTAGCCTAAACATACGAAACAAATGATAAAAAATGGTCAGGGGTAAAATAAAAAATCAAATAAAAAAAGAGAAGGTTGATTTATTCGGAACACCATGCAACGGATCACAGCTTGAAATTCTCGAAGTAGGTTTTCAGTATATCAGGCATTTCTTCCATCTTGTAGTCCTTGCATATAAAGCTGGTTCCGTTCTCAGCTCCCCGGATCATCGAGGACAGCTCTGAAACACACACACACACACACACACACACACACACACGAGTGCGCACACACACATTCGTCTAATGTGATGAGAGAAATGACGAAAAACTGAAGACTTTACTTAATGAGACCAATACACATGCACTCATGCAAGCACGCACGTTTGCCTCAGTGCACACACATAATTATGAATAATATACACACCCGAACACACGTACGTGCGAACATGCACATTCGGATGCTTTCACACACACATCGGCGCACGCGCTCGCTCGCATACACACAGAGAGAGAGAGAGAGAGAGAGGCCTATATTCATCTTTATATTTCACGCAGAATTCATTCTCTCTGTCTCTCTTCCTCTTCAGTGTTTGTCCACCGCCCCCCACCCCGGCCCACCTCCACCAGTACCTCACATCTGTATGTATGATAGGTCAGTTTCAGTTTCAGTTTCAGTAGCTCAAGAAGGCGTCACTGCGTTCGGACAAATCCATATGCGCTACACCACATCTGCCAAGCAGATGCCTGACCAGCAGCGTAACCCAACGCGCTGAATCAGGCCTTGAGAAAAAAAAAGAAGAAAAAAAAAAAGGGGGTGAATAAATAATAGATAAATACATTAAAAAAAGAACTACTACTACAACTAATAATAATATGTATAAGGCGCAAACCTTGATGAAGTCAACTATAAGCGTACATAAATAAATAAATAATAATTTTTTTTTTTTTTTGAATTAATAATAATAATAATAGTCAGTAGTGTCCGACTGTGACCGTCAGAACAGCAAAGGATGCAACTGCTGTCCAGACTGTCTGGGCTAGAATTTGATTATGGCGGAGAGCCGGTGTCTTGCCCACGTTACACCCCCACTCTCTCGGCCAAGGTGGTTTCAGGACAGTCAGCGTTGGGACGGTTCCCAAAGGCCAGCTAGCCCCCAAGGCTGCAGGTCTAAGAGCCAAGGGCAATCTTGCCTCCTAGCTGGAGAATAATAGTCTTTCACAAAAGACTACACTGTAAATTACTTCGTATTGCAATGGAGAAAACATTGATCATGCAGCTCTCACTTTGCTGAGCTTATGTCAATCAGAATCTGTGATGTAAGCTGAGCCTTTGGCTCACACCTAAACTGATTTTAATCCCGCTGACCGAGTGTGTCCATAAGCTGCTATTCCATGCTCTAACTTCATGTCCTCTGTGTGGCTATCTACATATACATCCCATTCTGTCCTTCCTCTCTCTCTCTCTCCGCGCGGGGATGGGAGAGGGGTAGTGTGTGTGTGTGTGTGTGTGTGTGTGTGTGTGTGTGTGTGTGTGTGTGTGTGTGTGTGTGTGTGTGTCGGGAGGGAGGGAGGGAGGGAGGGAGGGTGGGGGCGGATGGCGTGGATGGAAAGCGAGGGGGTGATAAATGACTCGAACGCCGGGCGGATGAATGTGACACTCACTTTTGCCGGTGTCTGGACGGAAAAGGACGAGGATCTTTTTGCCGAGACCCACCGCACGGCCGATCTCATAGCCCACACCGTGAGACGTCTGTGTGCACTCCGCAACTACAACTGTAAGAGAGATAAGCAGTATCAGCCATTAGGCTGTAGTATTTGTCTTGCCTACCTGCCTGCATATGTCTGTAGTCTTCCCTTCGCAAACACTGACGCACGCATGAACACGCACACACCTCACACAGCGCGCGCGCGCACACACACACACACACACACGTATGCCATTAATTTTGTCCGACATCATGCCGGCCTCTGATGATAATCCATTGCAAGCTATCTATCTACCGGTTACAACTGTTGTTTCATAAAATAAATAAATAATAATAATAAACATCAATCAACGCAACCCAAATCCCTTGTCTGTCAATGTGTGCAGTGCATGCATGTGTGTGTGCGCGCGCGCGCGCGTGTGTGTGTGTGGTGACTGGAAGAGAGAAAGAGAGAGACGGAGAGAGAGGGAGAGAGAGACTGAGGGAGAAAGAGAGGGAGAGAGAGGGAGAGAGAGAGAGAGGAAGAGAGAATGAGAGAGAGAGAAAGGGAGAGACAGAGAATGAATGGATGGATGGATGAATTTTTGTTTTCCAACGGTAGAGATAATCAGTAGCACACTGGCCGACTTACATATCTGCCGTTGTTTTTGACACACAAAAACAACGGCAGATATGCAAGTCGGCCAGTGTGCTACTGATTATCTCTACCGTGTGTGTGTGTGTGTGTGTGTGTGTGTGTGTGTGCGTGTGTGCGTGTATGTGTGTGTGTGGAGAGAGAGAAAGAGAGAGAGCGAGCGAGAGAGGAAGGCAGCAGATATGGGTCCACCTGCGACAGTACCTACCACCCAATACATAGAAAAGATGAAGAGATGGGAATTATGCAGAAAAGAACGGGAAAATACCATCAAAATCACGCCTATTTTGAAGTAATATACGTTTGTGCTTTTCGATACAAAGAAAAAACAAATCAACCTGGAGGGACAATAGGCCACCCAGGATCGGAACAAAGCAGAAACAACAAAAACTCACCATCTGACTGCTCCAGCCAGTTTATATCTCCGTCATGGATCTCTTTGTCGGTCATGCCTATTTCAACTGAATGAATAAATACATCAATAAATGCACAAACAAATAAATAAATACACAAATACTGATGAATAAACAATTTAGCAAATAAACAGATAAATGAATAAAAAGAAATAAACAAATGAATAAACATTTTAAATGCGTATGACAGATGTTCTCTATTATTTAAAAAAAAAGATAAAAATAAAAAAAGATAAAAGAACCCGCACCAGATGGAAGATCAAATGTACTTTGAAACTGATGATGACATTTATTACCATCTTCATCATTATCGTTGCCGTTATCATAGTCACCTCTCTTATTTCCGAAAGGAATATGTTGCACGGAGAACTGTCTACACACACGCGCGCGCGCACACACAGAGTGACACGCGTGCGCCCGCGCGTGTTGCTTAGTTGCGGTAATTGCACATCACGATATTGTTAATCACAAGTGATGGGCATGGCATGGCAGCAGAGAAATCGGAAGTAGCTGCAGCGAGCAACCTCCCTTGTGAGATTTATCTCCCTTCTATTTGTGCCTGCAGCGATCTTTAAAGAAACATGCAGCTTGAAAAGTTGAAAATAAAGATGAAAATGAATAGGAATTAGAATAATGATATGTGTTAATCTTGACACTGCATCCTGTACATATCCATTTGTAACTGCATGATCATATTTTTTATATGTCTTTTTCTCTCCTGTATATATCAAACCAGTTCCAGTATTGCTGGCAAATGGGTGCTAAAATAACAAATGATTGTGTATTTTATTTTGTTACACCATGTCATTGTTATTGCTATGCTCCAGCTAACCCCTCAGTTCCCAGTTCAGGCTCAACTAGGCAGATACAGAACCGAACATGTCACTTCACTCACAATTATTGTAAATCTTAAGTTGTGATCTGTGCATTTGTCTATGGAGTATTGCTTTCGCTATTCTTGTTGCATCATACCAGACTGATGATTACATATGGCATTTGATTTTATGTCATTTTATTTTACCCCATTTGTATTGTCTCCCATTTTGTTTCTTCTATCTAAAGTATCTTCGCTCTTCCTCTGTGGCCGTCATCCTCAGTGTTATTCAGTGTCACGTTTCCTCAGTTGTTTCTCTACTATGACTCAAAAGAGTTAATGGGAATAAACTCACTGTCATTGTCACCTCTTTGATGTGAGGTCGGGTGGGTGTGTAGTGCATACAAACCTAGTTTACGTCTCAGAGAATGTGGGTCACTATTGGTAAAGAATGGTTAAGCTGTACATGTATGATTTTCCCTCCGTTTTTGTGTTCTGTTTCTCCTCTGCGTGTTCATTTCTTCTTCTTCATCTTTTCCCCCAATATTAGTTAAAATTCAGTAGCTGAATGAAATGTCTCTGTCACGTCTCTAACCAGCTTACAGTTCTGTGTGTGGGTGAGTGTGTGTGTGTGTGTGTGTTGCACAAACATAAATAGCATCATTTCGAGAACTGAGCTAGTGAAAAACAAAAGCACATTATCAGAGAAAAATATGTGTACAGACAAAACAAACACGCCGTGTTAAAACAAGATGGCTCATAGCCCTGGTAAAACTTCACTTTTTTTTTCTTTTGGTATCGGTTTTCTGTAACTTGAAAAGTTGCTGTATGTGTGATACACTGATGCCGTTCGAAGGCTTTGTTCAGTTGAAAACAAATCTTTAGTAGTCAGAAATAAAATCACATACACTGGAGCAACAACTGAAGCTGACACCCAGTACAGTGCCTATTTACTGAAACGATAATTTTCGTGCGTATTGTAGTGCAAACATGTGAACAATAATGACATGCGTTGAATTTTTTGAATTTTGTTTTATGAGCTAAACGACTCTGACTCCGATACCTTCCTCGTCAATGATCCTGAGTCCAAATCAGACTTACTTGACTGTGGGTTGGGGTAGGCGACATGTTCCGTCAACACATGGCCATATTTCTTCAGCTGTTCCACTATACACAAATATATGTCAGCATCTTCGCGTCCTCCTCCTATGCTCCCAGCGAAGTAAATATTGACGGCCATTTTTGTCCGTCGCCGACAACACACACGGACGTTGGTCGTTAAGCGCAGTAAAGGCGAATCAAGGTGAATTCTTAGTTTTTCTTTCTGTGGCAGTTTCTCTTTCCGAGTTGGCGATTTTCCCACGGGCTTATAAACAGAATTCTATTTTAGTCCGTGCAGTTCACCTCGTGCTGAAGATATTATGGGTTCTCAGTTTAAATCATGCAAAAGACCATCTCAGTTTCTCAGATTCTCGATCGGTTTCTCAGTCACAGGGGAGTTTTCCGCGTTCTGAGAAAGAATACCGCAGCTCAGCATACGGCGAAAAGCGTATTCCTCACAAACACGTACATACCAACCAATCGGCCGTCGGAACTGGCTCCGAGTCTGAGCATGAACTCAAAAATGTTTGTGTCTTTCACCGAGACATGGACTCTAAATTAGGTCAAAGTGCAATGTAGGTCATAAAACGAAACTGGGTCAGAGTTTCATTCACTGAGCATTGATCAACCACGCAACCTCCACAAGTCAGTAGGGGGGGGGGGAGGGGAGAAAATGAGAGACTGAACTCACATTTCCGTGGACATAAAAAAAAATGAGTGCGCCACGAATTCGAAAAAGCCTGATAGGTTCGGTGCACATACAAAAGTAATGTGGGTGCATGGGTGCTTGCGTGGGTGACGGCACGAGCACAGGCGTGGGTGTTTGTGTTGTAACCGCGTAGTTTGGCACGCTGCATTTGTGCATGTTTTGCACAAGAAAATATAGGCATACTCGCTGTGACAAATAATGCAACTAAAGCATCTTATACACACACACACACACACACAGATTCACTTCATTATGAAAAAACAAACAAAAGTCCTCCTCTAATCGAGTCGAAGATAGTCATATATTGTGTGTGGTTGATATTTTACTACTTTGCACATTCAATATAGAGCAGTATTTTCGAAACGGCAAAATAAATCATTATGATTTGTTTTCCAGTTTTATCCCAGTCTGGGCTTATGAAACTGTTCAGCATAATTATGTTTACCAGAAATCGCGAAAACTTGTCAGTGTGTCTGCCCCGAGTGGTCACTGACTGTGTGTGTCGAGCGAACCTAACACTGGCCACAGAAGAAGTCACTATGTTCACAGTGAAATCAGACCCCCTCTCTCTCATCTCCTTCCCCTCCCAACCACGCGCGCGCCCACGTCTGGGCGGAGTGATTGTCCATTGTTTTACTGTTGGTATGTGGCTGTGGTTGAAAAATGATGGATTGGCGTTCAGCAAAACGCTGGATGGAGTGAAAACTGGTCCCCATGCCAAAATGGTTTTGGTTTAAAAAAAAATTTTTAATGCATGTTTGTAACAGAAAGTCGTGTCTGTGGTTTTCATGATGTCACTTCCACAAAGACTAATGAGATGATTCTCCATGATATAATAGATACTCCATGTTCTTGAAAAACACACAATAGCCAAAAGAGAACAGAATGAAACCAATGTAAAAACAACAACACACACATATATGATGCATCCATACATTTCTTCTCCACCATACTTACCAACTGAAAGTAACATCATCTCATGTTTGAGGGGCTTTATGTGTCAGTGACCACATAGCATGTACATAATGTGGGTATACATGCAGAGAATGAAGGGTCATGGGAATACTGGTTAGAGAAGACTGAATGGTTGTTTGTAGTCGTTTTTTTTCTCTATGTCAGTGTGTATTTTTGTTCAGTCAAATGATTCCTAAAGACCATGAATTTTATATCTTGTACTTTTGTATTTTAATTTTTTCAACTGATCATGGATTACCAGGAACAACGTGGTTTGTCATACTGAGTGAAACCCTGTACAGAGCAAAGAAAAACCAAAAAAGCAAAGCACTTAAGTTACAAATATGGGTAGGGTAGGTATGCCTAACTGCGAACAGCGTGTAATTGTGAACGTTTCATGTACAACCATACTTAAGTGTTCTCACCACACACATTCCACAATTTAACGTCTGCTTTGACCTCATACTGTTACCTTAATGAGTTCATTTCCAAGAACCAGTCAAGCATCAACTATTTCTGATTATTTCTGCGCTCTTTCTTCTCTTTGCACACTACTGCCAACCAAGTTCACAAACATGCTTTCACAAACCAAAAATCAAGGGAAACAATTAAGCAACACTTGATCTGAACCAGCTGATTTGACTGGATATTTGAATGAATTGTGCATTGCCAGTGCTGGGAGAATTTAAGAAAGCATGTTGGTGACAGATCAGAACGTCAGTTTTAGACAGGAATCTCCAAAATAATGTTGTTTGCATTCAGACGATAGGGTACTTCAAAGTGAGTGTATTTGCAAATGATGCTGCACAGTTACTGAATGCTCTCAAAAGGGTATGTTTGTGTGTGTTGTGGGGTGTGTGTGTTTAAATGTGTGTGTGTGTGTGTGTGTATGTGCATGTATGATCAAAACCAACAATAAAACAGTTTGGTGCAATGTTCTGATAATATGTTTAATGAGTTCAAGCCATGCTTCTGTTTTAATTGTTCACAGGGTCCCAAACCCATCATTTACAATTAGACTTGTCAGCTCGCACTTACCCTCAGACACCCCTGCTAATTCAACTGTTGAAAAAAACCCTAAAAAGAAGGAGCAGACACACTTTTTTTTGGTGCAACTAATCAGAGCAGACGCACTTTTTTTGAGCTACCAACCAGAGAAAACCTTCAAAAACAGCAGAGCTACATCTAATTATCATCCAACCGGTAATCTGCACAATACACAGGTTGAGCTGGTTGCTTTGACTGGATCATTCGCAATTAAACCTACCTACCCAATACAAATATATATAATTGTTGTGGGCACATAGTTAACTTTTAATATCATAAGTTTCCATCTCAAATTTAAAAGACATGAATAACTGAAAGCAAAAGGTAAAACCATCACTCACTCAGTCAATGCCTCCTAAAATGAAGTATGACTGCCTATGTGGCAGGTTACAAACAGCCAAGCATGTAAAATCCCTTCCATTTCAAGTCTATTTTGAAGCCGTCAAATTGTGCAGATTGATCAATACAGTATATACACAGCACATTTTGCTTTTTTTCTTTCTTTTTAATCAAATGGGGAAGTGAAACATGAAGACAGATGCCTGACAATAGATAGCGCAAAGACGCTAGTCAGGCTTTGAGAATCTACGAAATGCTGCATGAAAAAGAAAACAAAAAACTTTGAACTGGTGACCACAAGAGTTGTAGCCCATAATGCAAGGGGTGCTGTGTGTGACAGACACTGAATAACCAAAACATACATGAAACAATCTTTGGGGGGATCTGCATGTTGAACTGTACTATGAAACAGTGCATTCGGTTTGAGAAGTTACTGGATTCATTGAAGAGTGTTCTGTGGACAATTTTCAGTATCATCGTCTTCTTTAGCATTCACACCAAACCAAACAAGGCAACATGGAACATGAGCAGCACAGTCAACTGAGCAAACACAATGAGTTATTGATTGTTTATTGAAGTGTTATGTCCCATTTCTACTAAATCATATGCAGCTCTGAACAAAAACATCCTCAAACAAGCCATCACTGCCAATTGCACCCACATCCCCATCACCAAACCCTCTCTCCTTCAGGGAAAGAAAGATTCTGTTAACTCAAGCAGATAAGAAAAAAGCAGGTTTGAGAAAGACAGTAAATAAAAACAAAAGAATTTTTTTTTTTTAACTAAAAAAAAACAAAACCAGATATACATGCTGAAGCGTAACAGACAAAATAATTATGTACATCATTTCTAAACAAAAAGATCAAGCACATATATCATTATGAACATAAATGTTCCAACAAAAGAAGGATGTGTCTGATTACCTGTCTTGCGATTTATGCAACAATTTCACAAAGGCATATTTTTTCCCCACATTTCATAAACACAAACGTAAACTTTTAAAATGTTGACCAGTTGAAAAGTTGACATTTTTGATAAAATAGATACTCTGTGTCCCCTGTCGTATTAGGGAATAACAACAGATCAAAAGAATTATTCAATCTGCTTCTCGCAATTCATGTGTTGACAATTAAAAATTTGTATAAATCAGCACCTTGGGGGTAAAAAGTTACAGTTCAGTGTATAATCGTTATGTTTCACAAAGCACGTAATTCACAATATACACTTTTTCTGAGGGGGAAGGGGATAATCTGTGCATCACATGTACTGCGTAGCTTTCTGTTGCTTTACTCAATTTTAAAGATAATAAAAAATACAGTTTCTGTTCACAGTTATTCATTCTTTTTATTTGTGTGTATTCACCACCAGTTTTATCAGTTAGCAATCTTTACTTGTCAACATAACAAACTGAATGGGTAACACCTGCACTTGTGGCAATTTGATACCACTGTATTTTACCCAACAGAATCACCGGGGAATGACTGAGGGCATAAGGTGTGGAGTGAGGGAGAGGGGAAGAGCGAAATAACAAAAGAAGTGGTTGGGTTTGGAAAGCTCAATATGAATGCTGTACGTCTTTCTGTTTTCAAAAGTGATTCCAATATTATATAATATACACATGTATGTATATATATATATATATACAAAGGGAGAAAAAAAAAGTAAGTTCTGGGAACCTCAAGATCATACACAAAGTCACATTCATGTATATAAATGAGTGCATAAGTGTTTTACATCTTCATAGGCAAACAGTTTGGCAAGCAGATCACACATACCATACAATGTTAACTGAAGAGCTGGTTCATTGTCCTCTGTCATGGACTATAATCACAAAGTATTGCACCTGTACAGAACACGAGTATTACACTTTTCTGACAGCATCACACTCTAACAATTTATCATGAATGAGATTACATGAAGTGTGTCGCTCCTAATATTCCTGAAAAGTAACAAATCCTCTCACATGAGTACATCATTTCATAATTTACACTGATATCATTGCAACACACTGTCCTCAACAAGAAGAACGAAACTGACCACGTTCACAGGTATTCAAATGTTCACATTCGATCAGTGTACACCTACCTCTTCCAATACAATACTGATGAATTCTCCTCATGTACCATTTTGTATGAGTTTACAAAGGACCACTTTTAGAACAGCAACAAGACTGTATCCCATCCCATTTCTTGGTGTTAAAGAGACCCATACTTTCCACAAGGCAATATTCATTCCTTTTCTTTTCAGGTGAGAAAGACCCATACAACACATAATACATATAGACAGACAGATATCGAACTTTCCAATACACAAAGAACTGAACTTGTAACTGTTTCACATACAGACCTTAGTTATTTCATATTAGTTTGCTTCAGAAGATGCTAAAATTATGCTGTACATTGCCCATGAGGAACTTGTGGAAGTCTTATAATTTCTAGCATGTGTGTCTCAGAGCAAAAGAATTTTTACAAGACATCTTAGTCTTTTTCAACCCAAAATACCTGACCGGGGCTGGAAATTTAAATGATCTAACACCCATGTTATCAATATAACTTTCATATCCATCCCCATCTATTTAATCCTTCATATTGTTTAATAATGATAAATAATAATGATAATAAAAGACATTATCATGGGACATGAATATTGAAACAATTTCTGAGTTTTGGAGCATTAAATATCAAATGAAATAAAGGCAACATGTTTTTGACTTTCACTGCTAAACAAACAAGGACAGAAGTCCAGAAGCTTCCAGATTAAAATTTTTTTTTTAATTCTCCATTGTTACTTTCTGTTTTTCTCTCATTATTACCTACTATTTCTAGTGACATGCAGTGATCTGCAGTGAAACTCAGCTGCCATTTAATCATCATCAGTCCAATTCTCTTAACTATTCTGATATCTCTGCAACAGCAAGGCTTCATTCATATTCTTCAGCAGAGCAGGTATGAACAAGTTATCTGCCAGAATTTTATGCATAAGGCACTCATGTTTGAAAGCGTCTCAGACAACAATCCAGACATGCACAAAATACATCATGTACATTCATTCGGCCTCGCTGTATCAAGAGATGCATCCTTAATCATAAATAGAAGCTCTGCAAGTGGAGAGTAACTTTCACCAACAACAGCCCACCTCTGACATCACAAGTAAAACGTCAGCACTTATTTCGTGCTCTGTTGAATTAAGTGTCCACACTTCACCCAAAAAATTACTGTTACTGTTAGTACAACATTACACTGCGTGTCAGAACAGTATTGGTCTGCACAGTTGACATGGTGTTATTTTCGTTAGTTCAGTCAACACCACACTGGTAACCAAATGCACAGCAGCACTAAAAACTAACAAAGCTCTGCTTCAAATCAACAAATAAATTGATCACAACAAAACATAGTTACTTCATACATTAATCAATCATGGCTCAGAAACTGTCAATATAATCTAATAATAAAATAAAAGTGGTGAGACTGACGTTCGAGACTCACATACCTACTTTCCATAAGATCCTACAGGAATTAAACTTTCATTAAGGATAGAGAAAAAAGTGGAAAGGGTTGACAGTGAAACCAGTTTGGAGGTGGGGACGGCAGGGGGCATGAACTGAGCACAGTACTCAGGGATTTTGAATGAAACCAGAATGTGACCCAGTTCGTGATCCTTGATTGCTGACCTGACTTTTCACATCTTGGTTCAACTAATTATTGTACTGATCAATATAATACCAAGTTTGGAGAAGACTGGATGCAAAACCCAAGCTCTACCTTTATTCTGCGCCTTGTCTATGATATCATGTGGCACTTTCACTCTGACCTCAACATTTGACATACTATTTTCAAGAATTTACTTATATATTATTTTTTCCATCAATTTGTAACAAGAAGATATTTTTTTAAGAAGACACAAGACCAGTTCAGGTTCTGACCATGGATAATCACTGTCTAAAATTTGATGAATAGAGCTGGAAGAAAATGGCAGCTCTGTCATGCATGCAAACTTTTTCAATTCTGCAAAGACTATGCCTATAATACGACCATGAGCTTAAGTCTGACATTGTTAACCAGCTAGGTTGCCCATTTTTTTGTAGCATAAAAATCAGATATTTCAAATGTTTTCCTCAAACCATGAAAAGCCAATTTAGTGTATGATGAAGTTGAAGTGTGTGTATGGGTAAACAGTGTTCAGAGTTATAAAATAAAAGAAAAAAGAAAAAAAAAGTCCAATGTATGATGGAAAAGTTGCAGTGAACAACATTAAAATTTACTAATCTATAGAACCATGAACAATTAGTGAATTACCTACCATACTGCATGTATTGTGTCACAATCACAATAGTTTTAATTTGTTTTGTTTTTATTTTTCATAGTTGGACATGACGGACTAATATATATATATATATATATATATATATATATATATATAATGCAAAAATCTCAGATATAAAACCATGGTGTGAATTTCTGAAAAAAAAAGAGTTCCAGAACAGGTTTCAATTTTTTTTATATTTTGTTTACCACTGTGTACTGTCTAGTATATAATTAAATAATATCAATGATCAAATAAATAGATAAGGAATCGATAAGTTCCAATGACTAATCTAGAAGCTATCCACGAACAGGATTTGTCAAGCCAGAACCAGTAACCAGTTCCACATTTTCTAACCTCACACTTATCCAAGTGCTGATTTCACTCCTTGTCAAACTCAAGACTGTAAAGTTCTGGTTAAATAGTTGGAACTTAAGGTCTTCAACAGTTCTCTGCCTTAGCTACAAAATCAAGGTGAAGGTTCCTCAAAGCTGCGGACACACACCTTCTGCTTGTAGTGGTAATATCGTAAGTATGTTTTCATGGACATGGGCAGGGGAAGCTTGCTGATGTGATCATACCTAGTCAAATTGTTACAAATCACTGCCCGGGCCAAATGCTGGAGGGAGAACGGGAAAGTGCGGTGAAGCGGATCGGTGAGCATCGGCTCAAAGAACAGGCAGCGACTCGAATCCTTGTAGTGCTCAATCAAGCCACACACAGAGTCTGCAGAATACACCGCTGGGTCATGGACATCAAAACTGAACCTGTGATTCCACTGCTCAATGCGAGCATGCAGAGAGCGATTGTAACGGCGGAAACTGACAGAGAAGAGAAAATCATCCTGAGCGCTGTCTCGCAGCAGGAAAGTACCCTCACGCTTTTTGTCCAGCAGTCTTTCTGCTTCATAGCGATCAATGACACCCCAGTAAAACGAACAGCTGGTAATCTTCTCAAGGTCAGGGACAAGGTGATGAACGAAATCAATGCGAGTGTGAATCATAGCATCCACCATATCTTGTGCGACAAAGTCACCATGGAACTCCATCAGTGGGGAGTACTCTTCAAAGGGATCTCTGGACGGAAACTCAGCCAGGGAAGCACCAGGATTAAGTCTCTGGAGACGCGAAGTCAGCTGGGACAGAGGCGTTTCTCCGACGTGGTCCATCAAGTTCCCCATGTCACAGCTGGCTCGTGTTCTGGGGCGAGCAGCAGTCCTGTCCAGAGACCTCTCCCCGGCCAACAGTTCCTCTGCCCCACTGATGGGGAATATCCCAGCCACAGAGGCTCTTCTGTCTGCTGTTTGTCCCTGTCTCTTCAACAGCTCTGCAGCTGGGCACTGGTAAGACATCTTGTGACATCGACAAGCTTTACCCTTTTCACACACCATATCACATCTGGCACTATGACTAGCATGGCACTTTTTGCTTCCACACTGACCACACACAGATTTTCTCATCTCTGACATCTTCACACCACCAGGTACCTTCTTGCCAAAGCGCAGACTCCAGAAGTGCTTTTTGGGTTTGCGCTTGTCACTCTTGACACGCCGCACCAAGGTACCCCCAGTGGCTTTGCCAGTGCCACAGACTGTCTGTATGCTGGCTCCACTTCCACAGGCAGCTCCATAGTCATCAGCACAGGTTGAGTAACTATGTGGCAGCAAATGGTTAGATGTATTATCTTCAGAATCAGAAAGACTCTGCTTTCCATCACAAATGACGGCCCTGTTGCTGACACTGTTGCTGTGGCTCAAGTCCACGCTGTCCATCAGACTGACTAGAGAAAGCTCTGACCCACAACAGAAAAAGGGCCGCACTGCTGATCGATGGCTGCGGTTCTGAGCCTGGGCTCCTTGCGACTGGTCTTTGATGCCAGGCCGGGCCAAGCCAAACACCTGCACAGTGCCTCGTCGGCTGGTTTTCGGTACCGCTCCAGAAGCACGCAGCAGGGAGCTGCTCAACACTTTGGCTCCCACAGCGCTAATGTTGGCCACTCCTGCACCTGTCCTTGCAGGATGCCTGATGTCTGCAGATGACGCATAAGCCTCCCCCTCCTGGGACTGATCCAGGGGGCATTCTGTGATCTCATCTTCCATCTTTCCTCATGGGCAACCTGTAAAAAACAAAGGAGGAGCCGGAGCGGTTCATGACCTTATTCTTACAGTTACTCTCAGTCACAAATTAGATGTCAAGCTTATTATCTATATAAACTTCAGAATTTATCCAAGTTGAAATGTATCTGGGGAAATTTACTGCCAAAAACTATAAACAGTTTTATTAATGTACAAACTGCTGTAGTTGCAGTGGCCAATACTGCAGTCTGATGACTACAGTGCGAGTTTGAATCTCATCAGTAGCCTGAATAAAATACTCAATATGAAAATCAGCTCTACTAACACTAGTCTGTAGTCCCAGAAAGCCTGAAAATAATGGAAAGCATTTAAAATAAAGACAAACTTTTCAAACACAGATCTAACACTTTCAGTTTGGGACTGCAGCATATGTGTCTTTCCCCACCTCTACTGTCAAATTTCCAAAACATTTCAAACATTAACTCACTTTGTACTGCTAGTTAGCTCCCCTGAATTTCCCCAAGGACGAACCATTTGTTTGGGTAAGAAATAAAATTGCCAAAAAATATATGTTAGAATTTTATGAAATGAAAACTTCCTAACTGATCAGCAACATAATGAGTTAGCTGTGGACACTTCATCCCTTCTTAAGCTAGGGTAATCCAGTGAGATGACAGTATCTACACTTTTTGATCAAAATTTGCACACACTGATGACTTGTAAATGAATCCAGGAAAGCACAGAGTTTGAAACAGATTGAATTCAGAATATTATTATAGCCCCTATAGGGCCTCTTCATCTAATTGTGTTGTCTGCCTTGTGACTTAAAAGAAACTGGGTTAGACACCATTGCTGACACGCACTGTTTACGTGAACCAGTCACCAAGAAAGTAACTCCCTGCTCGCGAGCACAGCAACACACTCTACATTTACTGTTCGCAGTGGGGAGTGAAAGGTCAGTTAAGATATTCTTAGCTGACAACATCATTATGCAAATTAGGTGCTACTCCAAAAATTCACAACTTTCTAATCGCACTCCTTCTTCTGAAACAGATGTATACAGTAGGGTCTCAATCAGGGCCCACTGTCTGGAGTGAGTTAAAAAGAATTAAGGTTAACATTATTATAAAGTCTGTGCCAAATATAAATTATCCAAAATCTCTGTGACAAAATCCCAAGTTGCTAAAAGCTATTTGATTTTCATTTAACCAATTTCAAGATTTTATTTGATATCATGAACTGTAATAATTATGAAACAAAACATAATCAATAAACTGTAAAAAAAAACAAAAAAAAACAAAACAAAAACCATTGAACAAGAAAACAATCAGCTAAGAAGTATAACCCTGGTGAATGTAAATGCACACATATTGAAGCCCAGAAGTTCTTATAAGACAATCACTACAGTTATTGTGCATTGCAGAAGGCCTTATAAGACAATTACTGGAGTTATGATTTATATCAAACATTTGCAGATGATATAAAGATTCAAAACAAGAGGCAAAGCCTTCAAGACTCATTTGTGCTTCACGCTTTATCCAGTAAAGGAATCATGAGGAGAAAAAAAAGATTAAAAAAATCGTTTAAAAGCGCTCTGTATTAAATATGATATATAAGATAAGCTTGGGAGAAAAAAAAAAGGCCTGCAAACAGGATTGAACCAGGCATGTTCTGCTCTGATGCAAGCAGACTAATCCCCAAGGCTCAAGCACATTTGACGTCAAATGACTAAATTTAAAACTTAAGCTCAATTGAAGCAATGCTGACGTTTTCTTCTTCATGCGATGAATAGATGTGATTTAGTGGACGTAATAATGCAGTTTAAATCATGTTTTTTGTGTGTTTAATCATATCTCAATTATGTTTTTATTTCGGCGGTAAAGGAGACGTTGCCATCTCCTTCAAGCACATCGCAACACATTGTAGATCTCTAGATCTGCACAAACCAGTCTACAACAGGCTGAAAGAACTGATCGATTAAATTTTTCTTTTATGTTCATTCCAGTTAACCAGTCGAGTGCCTATAAGACGTCAGCTGACGTCCCACAAAAAGTATTACCATAGTGGCTATAAGATGTCCATTGACATCCTGCATATGTTCCATTTTTTCCTTCATTGGAGATTGGTTCAATTCACATAAACGGTCTGAACAGTTGGTTTGATATGTCTGGATAATAAAAATACTATTTAAATGAACATACATCAGGTAGAACACCCCTTTCTACTCAATAATAATTTTCTGACTGACCATGTGATACGCGCGTGGAAAATGGGCTTGCATCATGTGCAAAAAAGGGCACTGAAAACTGTCCAGTAAAGCAAATAGTCACAGTCAGCAGACTTACACAATTCTGAAAGCTCTGCTTGTGATTATGGACAGCTTTCGCGATGGAGAAGGATCTCTTTTGTCTGATGATTGGTTTGAAAAGGAATGTGACTGACAACGACAGTGACAAAACTGACAGCCCATTTAATGGTAATTCAGTCCATCTATCCAATCAGAGTTTTTGAACAAGTGGCTATGACTGACAGAATATATGCAGGGAGGAAGAGGAGAGGGAGAGGAGTGATGTAAGACGATAAGTCGAATGCCAGCAAGAGTTCATGAAGGGGGCGTGGCTTTTAGGAATGTGTGTTCTCACATTTCAACGCAGACTGTAGTAAATCGACAACTGCCAATGCTCCACAATTTTCACGAAACGCATTGTTGAACCTGCACTGGATGTGAAACATGTGCTTTTGGTTTTTCATGATTTTTTTTCCGCTGGATCTGCTGGCTGACTTGTTTGAAGAGGTGGCAAGCTGAATGCACAGCAGACACTTTAACAGGCCAACATGCAACTTGAAAGGAGTTAATGTCATTGAAGAACTTTACGCTCTCACTTGCAAACACTCTTTGTTGTCAAAAAGCTTGCCAGCTCAGTTTCTGAGATGGTGATTGACCTTTTACATTGACTTTACCCACCTTTTGTCATTGTTGGGAAAGTCATTTAGTCACATGTATGCACAAGCTGTGATTTGTTTTTATAAACTTGTAGTCTGTTTTAATTTCTTCTACAGATATAATCTGACAATAGGCATGCTATTTCCAGCTGTATTTTGTTTCTTTTCTTTATGGATGTTATTATGTAGAGGTGGAAATAGACTTTTATTATCTTGACTTTACATGCCTGAACAGTTACCAACAAACAACCTAATCGGGAGGGGAAAAAAAAGCCAAGAAGCAGAATCTACACTCATTTTCCTTCGCAAAAATGTTTATTTTCTTTCTGTATAGCCCACAGTTTTTGTGCAAGAATTTTTTTGTGATTTATTACCCCCGAATCCTCAAAATTCCCTGGCAAGGGGAGAGCACTTTTTTTTTTTTTTTTTTTTTTTTTTTTTTACAAAATTCTCTGGCACTGAACTGGTTAATTCAGTGTCCACTTTAGAATACTTACATGCAGTAAACACGTCGATGGTGTAGTTAGCATCACTGAAATGGTTCTGTCCAGAATTTGTGATTCTTTCCTTTTAATTGTGAACAAGAAACATGAAAGATGAAATCACTGAACAGGCCTCAAAAAGTTGGGTTTTTTTTTGTTTTTTCCTTAGGTTAAAAGAAATGTTTTTTTTTAATTTGCTCAGTAAACAGCCCAGCAATTCTGAATAAAATGCACATAAGTATACCAAGCATACCTTTTTAATGAGAAATCTTAGCTGGGATGCGTTCGTTATAAGCTGAGAGGCATAGGCTTTAGTCTGTCCCCACTGATAATACTTAAAAATACAAAGGTGTGAGGCCAACGAACAGCCACTGCAACATCTATCAAGTAAATACAAACATGGAGTAATGTGATATAAGAAAATAGATAAATTGATAGCTACTTTCCAGCATATCTAGATCTGTTTAGCTGGCATTCTGATTCATGTCTAGTTTGATGGGAAGAAAGTTTGTTTTTCCTTCACGGAAGATTTGGTGGAGGGGATTTTTTACTGGACATTTCCCATTAAGATCTTGTGGAACATTGTATTTTGTTGATGTTTCATCACAAAGTCTGGTACAATACTATAAAGGGTTTTTTTTTTGTTTCGTTTTTTGTTTGTTTGTTTGTTTTGTTTGTTTTTTAAGAAAAACACTGGTCAAAAACTGAATCCGATTACAAAGTTTTACCCTTGTTGGCGAATCCTGACCGAATTCTATGAATACTCATGCACAAAAACGACACTTGATAGCCCCGTGCTCTACGCTAAGCTTAGCGATGATGACATCCTTTTCTGCCACAAGCCCAAACTTGATAGGGCCGTTGCCTGACTGCTGGGCCGACCCAGACAACCATTTCGTTATGTTTGGGTTCCAATGGCATGCACGAACTGATCGTCTGCTGCGCCGTGAAGGCGTTTACAACATTCCATTTCCGTTTTCGAGTTATGACAATACATACATTAAACTGACTCTCACGACATATATCTGTACCTTCTGTGTCGTCAACTTGAAATTATCGACTTCTTTCTGGTCATTCATAGACACATACCCGCTGCTCTCATCTTTCCATTCTCAGCTTCAGCAACAGGAAGTTATGAAGGCTAGTGCGTGGGAGTGTAACGTCATTGCCCACATTACGTTTTTTTTTTTTCTTTCTTTCTTGTGTTTTTTTTTTATCAGTCGTTTTAGCTTTTTATATTTTTTCTTCTTCATACATAGTTATAGATTTGGGACTTGGTATGATATGAAAAGTATTTTCTCCTTCATAAAAACGAAAATAACAAGACATATCACAGTTCTTCATTTCCGGTTTCTGTCGCGAAGCGCGCCATATCCAAAGCAATTTGCGGGAAAGTCTTGGAGACCATCTTTTCGTACGTTCTTTGGATACAATGAAGCCCATGCGGTATGCACACAGCGATGGACACACAGACGTGTGCTATGACGACACAGGGAGGTATGTGTCAAATTGCAGCTTTGATTTATATGTTTACCTTGTTAATAATGACAGTAATGGGCATTTATAATGCGATATCCATCTCATAGAGACCTCGAGCGCAAACAATCAACATCAAAATGAGGGGAAAAGGTTACAAAAATTAGCATTACAGGGCACTGTAATTAAGACTCATGAGCAAGACAAATCCAATGTGTCAATGACAAAGCGCACACGCAATGACACACACACGCGTACACACAGTGACACACACATACAAAGTGACACACGCACATACACGTAGTAGTAGTAGTGTAGGGACTGGCATTTGACTGCCTGGGCCTCATGGCCTTTTTTTTATGTCCCCTTCAATATCGGTCTTTTATTTGTGGGATACATATATGTTTTCTTTTACATGTTCTGTAAATCACTCATCAAATTCAGTAAATTTTTCTTTTAAATGGATGTTCATGTCAAGGGGATTTTTGAACACATTAGTATTTTGTTCAAGTTTAGTTTCCAATGGTAGTGCATTCCGTATATGTGCAATTCTATTAGCTAATGAATTTTTCCTTAGGTTAGTATTACAGTGCTCTTTACAAATTTTCATCATTGAATTTCTTGTATTCTCATAATCTGACATTCTAAAAACATTATTCACATTGACTTCATTATAGTAATTTAACATTTTGTATGTTTCTATTAAATCCCCTCTTAGCCTTCTTCCCTTTAATGAATGCAGATTTAAGTATATGTCTCTGTTGATAACTCATAGATTTGCATTCTTTTAATATCTTAGTTGCTTTTCTTTGTACCCTTTCTATAGCTATAGATTGTCTCTTGAGGTATGGGTGCCACACTATATTACCATATTCCACTTGTGATCAAACTAATGCTTTATACAGTTTAAGAAATATATCTTTATCTAAATAGGTAAATGTTCTCTTAATTATCCCTATCATCTGGTTGGCTTTAATTATTATATTCTGTATATGTATGTCAAAAGATAGTTTATTATCAAAAATTATGCCAAGGTCTTTCTCACTTTGACATTTTTCAATGTCCTGTGTGGTGTCCTCTATTGTCATATGGTATATTTGTTTTCTGGATTTTTTCTTCCCATGTGCATTACTTTACACTTTGATACATTAAAATATATAGATTCCATCTATCGGTCCGGTCTTGTAACTTATATATATAAGTCCTTTTGTAGTGTAATATTATTTTGTGCATTGCCATAAATTTTAGTATCATCAGCAAATATTTTGCATTTGCTTTCTATACTTTCAGGAAGGTCATTTATGTATATTGTAAATAGCACTGGGCCAAGTATGCTACCTTGTGGTATACCACTAACAGCATTTTCATTTGTTGACATTTTTTCTCCAATTCTAACTTCCTGTGTTCTTTCTGACAAGAAGTTTTCTGTCCAGTTCAGTATACTTCCAGTAATACCATATGAAGCTAATTTTAATAAAAGTCTTTGATGTGGTACTGAGTCAAATGCCTTTCTAAAGTCTAAATAAATTATGTCTACAGGTTTACCCATATCTATCATTTTTGTGAGATCTTCACTTACTTCTAAGAGCTGTGTTGTACACGATCTTCTCTTTCTAAAACCATGTTGACAGTCTGCATACAGATTGTTTGTTGTCATGTGTAATACTATTGCATCCCTGATAAAGGACTCCAAAACCTTACACACAAGTCAAGCTCACTGGTCTGTAGTTTCCTGGTTCATGTTTTGACCCTTTTTTATATACAGCTGTTACCTCAGCCATTTTCCAATCTTTCGGTAGGGAAGCAGGTTCAAGTGATTTATTATAAATCATGCTCAAAGGAAGAGCTAACTCTCTGCTCAATTCCTTTAATATTCTTGAGGGTATTTTGTCTGGTCCTTGTGCTTTGTAGGGGTCTAAGGCATGCAACTTTTTTTCTACTGCCAATGGAGTGACTCTTAGTAACAAATATTAACGTTTCCGGACTTGGAGCTTTCTCCAAGGTCGGGTAAATTTGTCAAGGTCTCTTTAGTATACACACTTGCAAAGAATTTATTAAGTGTTTCTGCTTTTTCTAGATCGTTTTTTGCTAAGCTTCCATCTTCTTTTTTCAGTACCCCTATTCCTGTACTAAGTATCGTTTTTTCTTGCACATATTTCCAAAATATTTTATTACTTTGTTTACATTTTTTGGCTAAATTTCTTTCTTAATCTTTTTTAGCTTTTTTAATGATTTTGCAGCATTTATTCCTTTCTTTGATGTAGCATAGATAGCAGTGACCTGACTTAGTTCTTAAGAAACGTTTATACGATTTATATTTCTTTCTGATGATTCTTATTATTTTATTGTTCATCCATGAGGGTTTGATTTTTTTTTTCTCCTGTCTATTTGACACTTTTGGTATATAAATATTCATATTTTTGTGAAGTATAGTCTTTAAGTCATTCCAGCACTGGTTAACATCTTTTCCATCCCAATCCATTGATGCCCAGTCTACTTTATTTACCATCTCTCTCATTCCATTATAGTTTCCCTGTTTTAAGTCAAAATTATACTTTTTTCTGCTTTTTCCTTCACCAATGAAATGTGGAACTGAAAAACCCAAGGGATCTAGGTGGTTGATATCTGATACTAAATTGTTTTCATTTACTATTACCAGATCCACAATACTGGGTTTTTGACCTGGTCTAGTTCTTGTTGGTTTTGACACCTTTTGTATCAGGAATGCATCACGTAAACATTCAATGAATCTATTGTCTGAAGGGCCTGTCCAAGTACCATCCCACTGTATAGCTGGATAATTAAAATCTCCCATAATACATACTTTATTGAATTTTGTTATTTCTTTTGACGTTAAGAGTTCAAATAATCTTTCTGTGTTTTGTTCTGATGAATGTGGTCTTCTGTATATATATACACCCATTAAAACTCTCTCATCATTCGCACTTTCAAATTTGCACCATACACTTTCTTCAAAAGTAAAATTTGTTAATGTAGGACATTCTTGTGCTTTTAAAGATTTGTGTACATACAGGGCCACACCTCTCATTTCATTGTTATTAGTAAATATATCATAATTTGGGATATTACAGTGCATTTTGAAATGGAATCTATTGTTCTGGTTTTTGGGAACTGTTTCTGTGAGACCAATAACATGCGGTTTTATTTCCCCTACTCTTATCTTGAGTTCCTCTATCTTATTGGAGAGGCTATCTACATTACCATATAAAAGAACACAATCACAGGAAAACTGAAAGTCTTTAAAAATTATTTACAGTCTAGTTTACATTGTCAGGTTGCAGTCACTCGTCATCTGTCTTGGTCTGTTTTTCCTTCACTTTGTCCGACTATGTCTGGTCCTCAACTTTTGTCTTTTTGACTATAAGGCCGTTTCTGATAATTAAATCCTTTTCCCCTTTGGTCATTCTTTCTTCTTTTTTTTTCTGTCAGTAGATCCTTGAATTTTTGTCTTTCTATTTGTGTCATATTGTTTATGTACACCCTTTTCTTAGGGTCACTAATTCCCTGATTTGTCATTGTTGCTTTTTTCATGATTTCTTTTTTTCTACTGTCTGTGGTCACAGTCACTTTCAGCATCCTAGGTCTGTTACCCCCTTGTTTTCCCAACCTGATTGGGTTTGTCAGTTCTCTTTTATCCACTGCCACTTGGCATTTTCCCATTATTTTCATGATTTCGTCCATGTCATCTTCTTTCCTTTCTTCTGCAGTTGTCTTGTCACTTTCTTTCAGATTGACAATCACAATATTGTTTTTTCTCTTCTCTTTTTCCTCTTTTTGCGAGGGCTTCTGTCAGTTTTCTATCCACAATTTCTTCTATTTTCTTCTCCTGCTTTTCTCCCCCTGTTTCTTTCTCTATTGCTTTGAGTCTTTGGGAAAACATTGTTATCATTTTCTATTTTTGTTTCCAGTCTGGTTTGTCCTTCCACTCTGTCAACTGTACATGGCTCACAGACCCATTGGAGACTTTTATTCTCCGTCAATTGTTTGAATAGGTCAGGTTTTACTTTGGCGCATGCTACATCACACGCCAGTACATAGACATCCATGAAAGCAGATTTGTACAAATGTGTTTTGTGGCCAGATTTGAAGTGAGATTTTGTTTCAGCATGGCAGATTTGGCAGGGACGTTTATTCCAGTTGACAGGACCTAGTAATGAACAGGCACGCTGCCCTTGTAATTTCTTTTATGAATCAGCAGATGATCACAATGAACCAGGTGGAACATGAGGCTGTACAAAATGAGACACATACTGAGGCTGCACCAGATGAGACACATACTGGGGGAACATACCAAAGTATTGAAACACAAGTTACCATGTTCATGACCAGAGTTCAGCTTGTTCACAATGAGAACTAGCTTTCAAAACATTTATTCAGTGGACCTTGTATCTGTCACACCTTGCCTGTTTATTTTGAATGCTGCTTTGCTCAGTACAAAAGTAATGCCAATAGTAAAATAAATGCCTTTTTGTACACTTGCCTATTTGTTTGATATAGTTCTAGTCTTCTGCTTAACCTTCGATCTGAATTGAATTTTAAAAAAAGATATGAAAAAAGGAAAAAATCCATGATATTGTTAGAGGTTAAGTCATAGTAGAGAAGCATAATTCTATGCCCCTCTTCAAGGTTTTAACCTCAGCGAGCAAGGGTAGATCAAACTCTCATGCACCAGACATGATGTGTGGACATGACCATGAGCAAAGATTTTATGTAATGAATGCCCATGTGCATGCATGTGAGTGATGACTGTGTGATGGGGATAAATAGGGTTATGCAAGTATGCAAGTGAGTTGGATTGGTGCAGACCTTAGGGGTATGTTGACTCCATTTGAAGGGGATGGGTCAGGATTATATTTGCAAGGGCAAGTAGATAGCGGTTGCTCTTGTTTTTTGTAGGTGTTGATGTGACTGAAAAGTTGTGTGTGTATAGTTGCATATATATGTGTGATGCAAGTAGATAGGATATTGCCATTGTTGGGCCGTATCCACATTTCTTCCCGTCCACTCTGTTTGACTACTTTGATTGATTGATATGAATATTTATATTGCGCCTTTCCTCGGTTGGAGTCCAAGCTCTAAGCGCTTTACAAATATGGGGTCATTTGCACAACAGGCTGCCTACCTGGGTAGAGCCGACTGACGGCTTCCACTGGGTGCTCATCATTCATTTCCTGTGTCATTCAACTAGATTTCAGGCATGCACACATATATACTCAGACAGACTTGTAACATTTTATGTCAATGACTGTTTTATTTATTTACCCCGCCATGTAGGCAGCCATACTCCATTTTTGGGGGTGTGCATGCTGGGTATATTCTTGTTTCTATAAGTATAACTCATCGAATGCTTACATGGATTACAGGATGTTTAAAGTGTGTATTTAATCTTCTGCGTGCGTATACATACGAAGGGGGTTCAGGCACTAGCAGGTCTGCACATATATTGACCTGAGAGATCAGAGAAATCAACCCTTTACCCACCAGGCGCTATCACCGAGATTTGAACCCGTGACCCTCAGATTGAAAGTCACCATTTGGCTATTACTCATTCCATCTTCAGGGGGAAAATTTTCAATATTGCCAGATCTTGAAAGATGTGTGCTTGAAGAATGGTGCTTTACTGATACTGACAGTACTCTTCAATTGTATTTAAAGATTTTTTTTTACAATAATTCTGTTTCCATGGATTTATATTATGTGTAAAATTTGTGATCTCTGATGTGCTTGCAGGTATATCCTGACGTGTGGCTCTGATGGTGATGTTAGAATCTGGGATGGCATCGACGATGATGATGCAGTTTCACACAGATTGGGTGACAGAGCCTACAGCATTGCTTTCAAAGTCAGTGGAGATGAACAGAATCTCTAAGCCTTTATTGACCATTTTATTATTTGGTCTATGTGTCATAGTTCCAACTGCATGATTAAAAGAAATCATTGAACTTGAAGTGTCAGAAATGAATTTTGAAGTTGTATTTGTTGGAGAGTGATTCTATCAATAATACTTGACTTAATTAAAAACATCATAGTCATGGTCTGCTTAGTAAGCCTTACAGACTAAAATCATGTATTCTTATTCTGTGTTATGGACACACCAAGATTATACTGGAGTGTTAAATTCTCCCTTTATCTTTATCGGCTCACTTGCTCATGCACAAATGGTTAAGCATTTTCAGTAATATGACAAGTTCATGGGAGCAATCCAAGGTTCCTTTTTATTTCAAAGGGGAAAAAAATTTCCATTATTTCTTGCTTTGATAATCTTTTTTTTTTTCTTTTTTTTTTTTTTTTTTTTAACTGACCTGTCATAGTCATAATTATTAGTTTAAAAAAAAAAAAAGTTCTGTTTGTGTGTTTATGATGTGAACATGATACTACATAGCTAGCACGTTGTTAAACCTAAAGAATTACGAATATAATTAAAGAAAGTTGACTGTCGTTACAGAACAACAGGTTCCTCACAGCAACAGACACCAACTCAGTCCAGGCCAGTAAGTTCCCAGATGGCCTGCCTGATGGCCTGGTGACCCGATTCACGGCCCCCATCAACCACATGGTGCTCAACACCTCTGGTACTCACATGGTGGCTGGGTCCAGGTGAGTTTGTGTGCGTGTGTTTATGTGTAAGAACGTATGTGTGATGGTTTAGGTTTGATGTAGCCAGTCAGGGCTCGACATTAGCGGTTGCCCACTGGCCATGGCAAGTAGATCATTGTGTCAAGCAAGTAATGTCCTTTCTAAACTTGCCTGACCAGGCAAGTTATATTTTTCAAGACTAGCATTGTATGTTTTTAAAAATATGTCACGCTTCTGACACCGATCGTCAGACTCTTCGTCTTGCAGACAATGTTTTGAGTTTGACAAGTGATCACTGGAAAAAGAGAGATATCATGCAGCTCTAAAAGGTAATTTGCTATTGGTTGCTGTTAGGGAACCAGTGGTAATTTTTCTCACAGCACATCACATAACTCAGAATCGCAACTCAACAGACTCTAATGTTGTTCCACTTCAAAAAAATTTTTTTAAAGTTTGTATGAGACAATCGATCTCCATGGATGAACAGCCAAAACTGAAACGTCAAAAACAGCAGAAGACTGTCTACAAAGAGGAGAGAGAATACAGTTTTTAGCTGAAATAGCTGAAAGAATTTCCATGGCTCACAGCCAGCTTCAGAAACATGCCAAAGGCAGTGTTTTATCAAGTGAGAGAGAAAACTTGTTTTAGCATTCAAAACAACATTCTTTTTTTTTTATGAAACACAAGAAAACAAACTCAGTTAAAGAAAAGGTTTTGACTGCTTCTCTGTGTGTGTGCGTGCGCGCGCATATGTAAGTTTCTGAAAGCAGGGCAAGTGCAAAATATGTCTGGGCAAGTGAATTTTCCAGTGACTTGCCTGACTGGACTAGTGGGGGGAAAAAAGTTAATGTCTAGCCCTGCCAGTTAAAAGAATTCCACATAATTAGATTATAGTGAAATGGTCACATACAGCAGAAGTATAAACTTACAAGAAACAGTATCTTACTCTGCGTGTGCAGTGTATTATTGACTCATCGCAAATTCTATTGGCACCAAGCAGCAGCTCAATTCAGAACTTACTGGTTAATTCTAGCTTGCCAAGCACGTAAACTACATTATAGAGGACTGTCTACCATGGCACCAGCTGTTTGGTTTCCATGTCGGTTCATTCAACAGCATCCGTGCTTGTCATCATGATCTATCTGTGAACCTGGTTGGTGAACTTCACAAGACAATGTCTTGAAAACTAGGCTAGTTTTTATTCATGACTCTTGACAGTGACATGAAGTTTGTAGCATGTGAAAATTGACTGAAATATGATGGGCGCAATAGCCGACTGGTTAAAGCGTTGGACTTTCAATCTGAGGGTCACAGGTTCGAATCTCGGTGATGGCGCCAGGTGGGTAAAGGGTGGAGATTTTTCCGATCTCCCAGGTCAACATATGTGCAGACCTGCTAGTGCCTGAACCCCCTTCGTGTGTATACGGAAGCAGAGATCAAATACACACGTTAAAGATCCTGTAATTCATGTGAGCGTTCGGTGGGTTATGGAAACAAGAACATACCCAGCATGCACACCCCTGTAAGCGGAGTATGGCTGCCTACATGGCAAGGTAAAAATGGTCATACATGTAAAAGCCCTCTCATGTACATACGAATGAACATGGGAGTCGTCGCAGCCCACGAACGCAGAAGAAAAAGTAGAAGAAGACTGAAACATGATGTGAGGTGCTGCATGCAACACTTTCATAATTGTTCTATTAATACCTCGGTTTAATCACATGAATCAGGCCTTGTTTTATGTGGGGGTCTTTTTGACATTGTTATCTTTTCTTTAGCTCTCTGTGTGTATATTGTATTGTATTGTATTTCTCTTTTTATCACGACAGATTTCTCTGTGTGAAATTCGGGCTGTTCTCCCCAGGGAGAGTATGTCGCTACACAACATCGCCACCCGTTTTTTTGTATTTTTTCCTGCGTGCAGTTTTATTTGTTTTTCCTATCGAAGTGGATTTTTCTACAGAATTTTGCCAGGAACAACCCTTTTGTTGCCATGGGTTCTTTTACGTGCGCTAAGTGCATGCTGCTTACAGGACCTCAGTTTATAGTCTCATCCGAATGACTAGCGTCCAGACCACCGTTCAAGGTCTAGTGGAGGGGGGAGAAAATATCAGTGACTGAGCCGTGATTCGAACCAGCGCGCTCAGATTCTCTCGCTTCCTAGGCGGACGCATTACCTCTCGGTCATCACTCCACATATATTTGAAGACTTGTAAAAAGTTAACTCTTCTTCGCAAGTAACAGTCTGTAGAAGGCAACATTGTGTCAGCAAGCAGTCACCATTAACATGCTTTTCATTGTCTCTTGTGCAGATTTCTTTCTCTTTTTTTTTCTTCTTTTTCTTTTGAAGTATCAAAATTCACATCACGGGGAGAGCAGCAGTTCCTGAGTCATGCAGCTAGTTTGAGAAATGTCATATAGCAGTATGTTTTCTTTTAGTCATTTCTGTTCATTGATTGATTTCTTTATTGTGACAATTTGATGTCATTTAGTACATTAACTTCTAACTTGCCCTGCATATATATTAGACATGGAATGTTGTCATGTTCTGAGAGAATGTTTTCTAGAAAAACAACAACAAAGAACACCAGTATTTTTTTTTTTTTTTTTTTTTCATTTAGCATTACTGTTAAGTTTTATTCACTTTGATGTCACAACTGGACTTCGATGCTTTGTGTTGTCAGTGACTTCACGGTGAAGGTGGTGGAGGTGGAGAGCAGCAGTCACAAAGTGTATCGTGGCCACAAAGCTCCTGTACTGTCAGTGGCTCTGGATCCTACTGAACAGCTTGTGGTGAGTTTGTGTGGTAGAGGTGTAGCCCACTGAACAGCTTGTGGAGAGTTTGTGTGGTAGAGGTGTAGCCCACTGAACAGCTTGTGGAGAGTTTGTGTGGTAGGGGTGTAGCCCACTGAACAACTTGTGAGTTTGTGTGGTAGGGGTGTAGCCCACTGAACAGCTTGTGGAGAGTTTGTGTGGTAGGGGTGTAGCCCACAGAACAGCTTGTGGTGAGTTTGTGTGGTAGGGGTGTAGCCCACTGAACAGCTTGTGGAGAGTTTGTGTGGTAGGGGTATAGCCCACAGAACAGCTTGTGGTGGGTTTGTGTGGTAGGGGTATAGCCCACAGAACAGCTTGTGGTGGGTTTGTGTGGCAGGGGTATAGCCCACAGAACAGCTTGTGGAGAGTTTGTGTGGTAGGGGTGTAGCCCACAGAACAGCTTGTGGTGAGTTTGTGTGGTAGGGGTGTAGCCCACAGAACAGCTTGTGGTGAGTTTGTGTGGTAGGGGTGTAGCCCACAGAACAGCTTGTGGTGAGTTTGTGTGGTAGGGGTGTAGCCCACAGAACAGCTTGTGGTGGGTTTGTGTGGTAGGGGTGTAGCCCACAGAACAGCTTGTGGTGGGTTTGTGTGGTAGGGGTGTAGCCTACTGAACAGCTTGTGGAAAGCGTGTATTTATGGTAGGTGCATAGCCTGCACAACAACTTGATGTGTGTGTGGTAGGGACATAGCCCATATAACAACTTGTGGTTGGGGCATGGTAGGGGCATAGCCCATAGAAAACTTGTGGTAAATATGTGGTAGGAGTGTAGGCAACTTCAGGTGTGTGTATTTAGTAGGAGTACAGTCCGCACAACTTGTGGTAAGTGTATGTGGTAAGGACATAGCCCACAGAATAATTTATTAAAAGCATATGTGGTAAGGGCATAGTCCACAGAACAAATTGTGTTAAGTGTTTGTGGTAGGGAGGTAGCCCACAGAACAAGTTGTGGTGAGTGTGTTTGGTAGGGACATAGCCCACATAACAATTTGTGGTGTGTGTGGAAGGTGTAAGGCCCACAGTATTGTACTGTGTGTATGTGTCGTAGGAGCGTAGCCCACAATATCAGAGGATATCAGAAAAAAGAGTAATCTCTGTATAGTGTATTATTTGTAGTTTTTTGAGGTGGGAAAAACTTAACAGAAATGTGCTGAGAGTCCCAGGATGCACAAAACCTAGAAACCTGTAAATCTGAAATCAGATGCATTATCTTTGGTTCAAACATCTGATCATTGAACTTGAAGGCTTCTGCCATACTGACTTCTGACATGCCTCTCTCTTCATGCCCCAGGACCATTTAGGAATTGATGTGAGGAAGGATTCCATGAATAAAACTTTGTTGAGTGCTGCATGCATCTTTAGACACATGCCCTGTCCCTTTTCTCTCTGTTCTTCTTTTAATGTTCCCATGTCTGTGTTCAGTCCTGACAATAACAAATAACAGGAAATATGAGAACATTTGCAGTGGGTCACTTGACTTTTCGATTTATCTGAATTATCAGCAATGTGGTCAGTTCAAAAGGAGATTTCTCTTTGTCTCCTGCAAAATGATTGTGACTGCAGTTTTAAACTCCAAAAACAATTTGTTAATGTTGTTCCTTTGCATTTCTGATGAACATTGCTAATAAACTTCAAAACTTGCACAGAAAACCAGCTATAGTATGAGGCTTAATTCACCAACTTCGTGTACCAGTACACACTTGCAAAAACTTGCGCCCACACAATCAAGAAACTACATTTGAAAGACATGCACTGATTCACAGTTGAACTGTTAACAGGCAACATCCAGTTGTGATGGAAGTGTACAGGTGTGGACCATGGCAGACCAGACTGAAGTGAAAACACTTCAAGTGCTTGACAAGTGCAGTGACGTCAGGTTAGTGTTTGCTCTGTCATGTTTCAATTTCTGTTTCAAGGCTGTTTCAAAGTTTGCAGACTGACCCATAATGAGCAACAGCACCAAAAAAAAAAGGGGGGGGGGGTTGAGCAAGCAGATGATCAACTTACATGTAGACCTAATGCACTGCTCAGGCAATGAGAACCTACCAAATGCTGCAAGGAAAGTTGTGTGGGGTGGGAGTGGGGTTCTGTCATGGCTGTATTTAATCAGAACCTTTTAGGGGGTGAGGGCGCAAAAGTATTAAAGCAGCTGTTACCAAGTCAAGGCACTGTTCTGAGATTCTTGAAAGAGTTTGAGACACGTGTGTAAGATCAGCTGCTAGTAATAGTATTGAAGAGACAAGCAACTATTCTTAGAGTATGCTGAAGGCTGCTGTTACATCTATAATTTGGATGGTATAACATCGAAGATCGATTGTTGTTATGTGAATGGTCCTCAGTGTCCCAGATTGCAGTGTATACACAGCGTTGGTTTGAACTGACTTTTAGACAATGTTTCTATTTGTACCATTAGGTAGTCTAGAGGATTGATATCTTCATGCTTCATAGTAAACAATTTGTGGAAAAATCTTCCAGAGGTACACTTTGCAGGGATGCTTTGTATAGTTTTAGTTCTTCATGCAATCTGACACACACACACACACACACACACACACACACAAATAATATGTGTGTGTTTATGTGTAATGTTTCTTGTTTTTAGCAAGCATGGCATGTTTTTCTGCAAACAACTGTGACTATGTACTAATATTATTTGTAAATGTTTCTTTGTCCTTCTAGTCTTGCCAAGAGCCTGTGTCGTTTGTGCTGGTCTCCTGATGGGCAGGTAAGTATATTTTCTGCATGGGTTCTCCCTCTGTCTCTCCTGCTCGCTGAATATTTCAAGCAATATTTGTCCACACATCTGCCATGTTGAACACTTGACGCTGATTGCTTCCACTCAAAACTGAAATTGTCAAGGATTTAAAGTCATCCTGGTATCTCAGATGTCAGATGTATTTGCAACTCAGTTGGTAGGCAAGGGAAACAACGTAATGATCCATAGCATGTATTGGTGTTGGTAAACAGCAGAGAAATGACGAAAAGTTCGGAGTATTCTTGCTTGTTCTGGGATCTCTGGATCTTTAAATTATTGTTTTATCTTGAACAGTTGACACCTATATTGTAATATTAGCAGTAGCAACAATGATAGTTATGACAGTGAAAAAGATATAAACACAATTCTTCCACAGCACCATCCTCAGTAAGACAGATTATAGTGTCTTACAAAATGTGAAACCCGTACAGTGTACACACATATTCTCAAATATGTGCATGTGCACACTGCTTACACCCACTCATTTACTGTCCATTATGCCCTCAGGTAATAAGGGCAGTGATGAAGAACACTTTCACCCAGTCATTCTGTAGCACATGGACCACACAAAGAGACAATGAAATGTGAATTTACTTATATGCATTGTGCCTAAAGAGCACTCTGGCATATGTGAAGCATTATCTGTGTTTACAATTTCAAAATGTTTACAGTAAGTTGTGAACAGAGATAATATGGCAATACCTGGCTATCTTTCCGTTTGCACAGATGTATGTGTGCGAGAATGTATTGTAATTTGTTATTATATTCCTCTTTTGTCACAACAGATTTTTCTGTGAAATTTGGGCCGCTTTGTTTTCCTATCAAAGTGGATTCTTCCACAGAATTTTGCCAGAATGTTGCGGTGGGTTGTTTCACATGCAATAAGTGCATGCTATCCATAGAACCTCTGCTTATCATCTCATCCAAATGACTAGCACCTAGACCATCACTAAAGGTCTAATGGAAGGGGAGAAAACACTGGGTATATAAATAGATTGGGCGTGTTCATTTGAAAAATATGTGTGTTAGAGTGAGACTGGGCGTGTGACCCTAAATGTTCGTATGACAGATTTTATCATCACATATGTGCATTCAGTCAGAAGATGGTTGTGTCATTCCAGTTCCTGTTTGTACCAGTGGACAAGGAAATCCACTTGTATTCCAGGGAGAGCTGGGAGGTGGTGGACAAACTGTCCCACGCCGATGTAACCGGGGTAGGTAATGTCCCACTGTGGAAGGGAAGGGTGTTGTGTGGGTTTTTTGTTTGTTTGTTTGTTTCTTCCATTGAGGCAGCTAGTATCACAACTAGCTGGGTGTATTCAGGTGTTAAGGCTAGACTGCATTGTTTCCATTTTGTGACTATGCCTTGTTTGTCTTGGTCTGTTTCTTTGTTTTAATGTACTTGTGTAAAAATTTGGCCATTTCTCATGTGATTATGTCATGGTTTGAGTCAAAGCATTTAAAAACAGTGTCCGAGTCGATGGGACTGTTTTGCACTGGCTTATAATTTGAGTTCCTTGTTTCCATTTAGCTTTGATTGAAATCTTCAAGTATTTGATTTATTTCAGTGTCACAGGTATTTTGTTCATTTGTATACCAGTTAGAAGTTTTTAAAGTGTCTTAGTGGTTTAATAATGACCAAACCAGTGTTCTGAAAGATATACCACCACTTTGCAGTAGTTTTAGTTTCATTTATAGTTACTAGGTAAGTCACTGACTTGACATCCATTAACTAAAAATAAAATTTCAGGCTGGGAGGAAAAAAAATGTTTGTGTGGCGTGTATATGAGAACGTGCTTGAACTGTATATAATTACCTATGGTAACTTATCAACTGGTAAGTGTTTGCAGTTCTTAGAAATGTTCCGTCTTTTTGTGAACAGGTGGTCAGCGTAGTCAGTTTGAGCTTTGATGGTCAGTACCTGGCAGCTGCCTGTGGGGATGGTCTGATAGCTGTCTTTGACTGGCAGAAGCGCAAACTGGTGGAGAAGTAAGTTATTTCATTCTTTGGTCATCACTATTGTCATTTTTCTCATTAGGATGCGTTTTAAACCATTTGCCGATGTTGTAAAGTCATGTTGTAGTTATGTTATACTGACAGAAGTGTGGACAGGAAGAGAAGTTGATTTGTTTGGAATTTTACGAAAAATCTGTTTCTGTATTAGACGGGCGCAATAGCCGAGTGGTTAAAGCGTTGGACTTTCAATCTGAGGGTCCCGGGTTCGAATCACGGTGACGGCGCCTGGTGGGTAAAGGGTGGAGATTTTTACGATCTCCCAGGTCAACATTTGTGCAGACCTGCTAGTGCCTGAACCCCCTTCGTGTGTATATGCAAGCAGAAGATCAAATACGCACGTTAAAGATCCTGTAATCCATGTCAGCGTTCGGTGGGTTATGGAAACATCAACATACCCAGTATGCACACCCCCGAAAACGGAGTATGGCTGCCTACATGGCGGGGTAAAAACGGTCATACACGTAAAAGCCCACTCGTGTGCATACGAGTGAATGCAGAAGAAGAAGAAGAGAAGAGTTTCTGTATTAAATACTTTGTTGCATATCATCTCGTACATATGTTTAGAGTGAGGACGGTGGCTGATAAACTGACTGTATTTTTAAAGCAAGACAAGTCAGTTTATTTTGTTATGTTTCTGAACATTTCTCTGATTCACATTTCCTCCCAGATGACAAGTAAAGGGAGTATTGTCATGTTGTTTTCCAGGCGGAGACATGAAAAAGGTCTGACCATCACTGCTATAGCCTGGAACCCAACCAACAAACACCATCTGGCTTTCTGTGATAGAGAGGTTCAGTGGCCATACTTCTCTTTCTCTTGCTGTTATTCATGCATGCTACTCAATTTATTGTGCTTGCATTCTCTGTTCATGTGTTTTAATGACATAGGTACAATGATAAGAATATCTACCTACGAGATTTTCCCTATGTGGAATAGAGCACAAAATGATTATACCAGCAGACAGCTTTTACATCTGAGAGTACATTTCTTAACACACCTCAGTGGAGATCATTATAATGTATGTACATGATTTTTCCTTATAGTTTTATTCTTTTCCCATTTAAATTGTTATACAGTTATACCAATCACACCCTCAGAGGCAAATATCCCAGTATCCTGAGAAGGATGTGTGTGTCTTTTTGGAAGAGGCTTTCTGTGTAATTTATTTCATGCAGCCAAGACAATTTGGTTAAACTTAAGTAATGTTGCAAAGATGAGCAACGTAGTCCGATATATCCTGAGGTTTGATACCAGAAAAATACTATCATTTATGTTGTGTTTCATATAGTTTGTATTCTGTTTCTGATAGTTATGTTTTTTCAGTTGTTTATGTTTAATTTTGGTGTAAAATACTATTGCTGTTATATTATGATATCCTCCATGCCCCAGAAAGGGTGAAAGGATTAAATATTCTTGATTCTTGATTGTGTGTGAAACTGTGCTTGAAAGAATTTATAGGCTTTGTGATTAGGACTTCATTATTCTGGACTTAATTTTCTGCTCCAACAAAATAATAATCACCTTTTCTATATATAATGGAAAAAAAATTTTAATTAAAAAAAAAAGAGAGAGAGAGAAGAAGAAGAAAGTTCCATGTACTCCATGCAAGCTATGCTGCCACATAAAGTAACAGGACAAGCAAGACCTTCAACAAACTTAATCAAACACAGGAATTACGGAGTTGGAAAACGAATCATGAAATTCAAAAGGGATGAAGCTGACATCATGGCCAGTCAGAGGCCTACATAGCCAGTCATAATTCTAAGTTGTGACCATGAATTCCAAAAGGGATAAAGCAGATATCATGGCCTGTCTTAATCCTACATGGCCAGTCACATGCACACACACACACACACACACACAAGACTGGGTGGTTACATACACTCAACTTTATTTACACACCCCGAGTCAAAAATTAAAGATTGTGATATAGAGAGGAAAAAGACAAAATATGACAGAAATTCCATGTTTTTTTTTTTTTTTTATGTGACTCAGGGTCAGCTGGGCTTGGTGGAGGATCTGCTGACATCACCACAGGTATGTAGTCTACCTGTTGTTCTGTTGGTCACTGTCAGACATCCTGTTTTCTCCTCCTTTTAGCCCCATCCCCTAACCATTTTCTTTTCTGTGTTGACTACCTTGCTGCCTGTTGGTTGTTGACCGTCATGCTGTTGTCACCAGCGCTTTGATTTGTCTCTGCACAAGATTCAGTGCTGTATAAATACTATTATTATTATTAGTAGTAGTAGTTTTGTGTCTTTGCAGAACTCTGGCTGTTCTGAAGAACTTTCAGGCTGGATTTGTTTAGCAAAAGACAGTTCTTTTCTCTTTAGTTTTACTTTTAAACATTTTTTTTTTATGTATCTGTAAAGTACATGTACATAGGAATTCTTGTTCTCCTTCTGTCATAAAATTTAACATCCAGACCATATCTTTGTCTCTTATTTCTTTCATCTTTTTTTGGGGGGGTTGGGGGTGTTAATTTTTTTCTTAAAGATTATTTCATTGTACAAAGAACAGAAACACATTTAACTGACAGTGGAAAACAATAACAATAGCAAGTAAAAAGTAGATATTTATTCATATAGCTCATATGAATGTGTGTATATATATATATATATATATATATATATATAAATAATGTTGAGAATATCAACTTCGATATTATTGACAAGTGTATTATCGTCTTTGTTATGATTTTCTTTTTACTAAGCATTTAAGCATACACGAGAAAAAAAATAAGGACATAATACAGATAACAGATAGGTCACAAGATTATTCATTCAGCCGGAGCAATGTGAATCTTCAGTACACTTAAAAAAGCAACAATGTTGGCAGCAGGACATATTCACACATACAAGGTAGAATCAAGTATAAGTACAACATCTGCTTTGGAAAACTTGTACAAGATGTTGACAAAATCAGGAGTCATCTTTAACAAGCTACCATTTTAATTTAAAATTCAGATTGTTTTGACTCCATGAAACGTCTATATTTTCCTCTTGTTTCTCTGTTGTTTGATAGGAAACAGCGGAGTCCTCCACTGAGCCATCCGGTATGCAAGGTGTTTTTGATGACGACGACGACATGCTGATCCAGGCCAGCTGCAAAGCAGAGGAAAATGCTGATGGGGACGATGACGATGACGCAGAGAGCATTGACCTGGGGGCAATAAAGAAAAGCCTGATGCCTGTCATCCTGGGCGACGAGGAGAGCAGAGGTAGGAGGTGTGGGTGGTGACTGGCTGGGTGGGAATTGTTTGGCCACCCACCTGCCACTGATGTATGTATGTTAATTTGTTTATTGTCTATTAACACATGTTGCTGATATTAAGATTTTCTTTTTCTTTTTATTCTTCAAGGGATACATTTACATTTGCCATCATTCACTGATTTGGTCTGTCTGGATATTTGGAAACAGTCAGAAACAAATTTTTGCTATGTTTATGCATGATGAATATCAGATGCATTGATGCCAGTTGAATCTTAGTTCCTTTCAGGAACAAAGTAGCATTTTGATGCTTGTGTTTGTGTGCTTTTTTGTTAAAAACTTGTTTTTGCCTCCCCTCCACTGCTGAGTCCAGTAGTTTTGTATAGTGTCCATTCCTTTTTGGTGATATTAATTGCAGTGAAAAATAAACAAACATAAAATAAATATATTCATGCATATGCTCTTCTTCAGTTGCCAGTTTCTTCTCATCTCCCTTTCTCTGTTCACACATCCATTCATTTGATGTATAGTTAAACTTCAGTTATCTATTTATAAAATCAACAGCTGACAATTCAACTGCGTGGGTGATATAAAAGATCATTTCGATTTTGAAATTCATTCATATTTATATCCTTCCTTTTTTATCTCCTTGTTGAAGTTAGAAGTCCAGTAAGGGATGTTGGACAGAAGTATTTTTCCTGCAGATGAATGTAATGTTTTGTATTCCTAAGGGACTCTCAGCAAAGATACCATCAACATTCCTCACCGCATATTTTTCTGCAAATCTATCCACCATTTAATTCCCCTTTAGACCACAATGTGGTGGAATCCAACAAAAAAAACAACAAAAAACAGTTCTACACGACAAGTTATCAGTTGATGAAAAAGAGTATTGCATATACCTTTTATCTACCATAAGCTGATAATGCTGTATCTACCTTTTATCTGCCATGAGCTGATAGTGCTGTATGTTGAAATGTGGCAGATATAAGACTGTTTTAAAATGTCGCAACAGCCTTATGTCTGCTTTTGTTCTCAGTGTCAACAAAATAAACAAGCCACTGACTCCATGAACTTGTTTGACAGACTCCATCTGGGGAGCCAAGCCAGGAGAGGAGGCACCAGCTGCCACAACCTCCACACCAGTGGCGCCGATTGTGGTGGAGGGATTCAAACCCACTCCCCTGCAGAAAGCTTTCCAGCCAGGATCCACCCCTGTACACCTGAGCAGCAGATTTATGGTAGTTTGTGGGCTTGGTTCCCACACGCTTTTATATCACACAAGTGGTCTTTGGTGATATGGTGGCTATTGAATAATCTGTAAATGGTACTAGCAGTCATACTGTACCTGTTTTTTTGTTGTTGTTTTTTAAGGCAAGGAATTATGGGAACATTAAATGTGAAGAATATATGTCCTGACTCAAGACTGGTTGGCATGGTTTGATTTGTCATTAAACTTGGTTACAGTCTTCCAGGTTTCTTTTGTTTTGTTTTTAAACCTAAATGCTGTCCTGAAAAGCTCGGGGATTAGTGTTTTTCTCTTCATTGATAATGCAGTAAAATGTTGCGGTGCATGTTGTTGACAGAAATGGAACAGTGTTGGCATCATAAGACAGTATAACACGGAGGACGAGAACTCCATCGACATTGAATTCCACGACACGGCAACCCACCATGCCATGCACATCACAAACACCAGTGACTACACCATGGCTGATCTGTCGCCTGAGGCTGTGGTCCTGGCCACTGCCAGTGATGAAGAATCAAAGAGGTACTGCAAGATTTCAGCTGTACGCTGGATCTTCCTTCTCATTTTCTCATGCTGTCTTCTTCTCTTGCTCTCCTGCCCTCCTGATCCTTTCTGTTACAACTTGTTAAATGATTGGCTTCATCTCATGCCCGTCTTATGAAGCACTGAATGTAAGGTATGAGCACATTTTCACACAGCAGAATGTCACTGTAGCTTTAAAAGGTGTGTTGCTTTCTTTTCATTCCAAATAAGAATACATGCTTTTGACATTCATGCCCTGTGTACATGAACTGATGAAATCTTGAGAAAAGTCTACTATTTGGTAAGCTAGACTGCTACATTTCAAGGTTTTGGAGTGCCTTGCTGTAGATCGAAACAGAATCAGTGGAAACTAGCAAAAAGTAAGCAAAAACTGAAACTGACCGTATCCAAACTTCAAATTCAGTCAGAACCAAAACTCTTAATCCTGAGCTAAAAACCAGAGTATAATTATACTTCCATTGAATGGCTTGGGAAGCAACTCAAGCCACTCCCCTGTCACGTAGTTGATAGTTAGAAACGACAAGAACAAAATATTATCTCTTTTTTTTTTTTTTTTGCAAGGAATAGAAATAACAGACATCTGTGATTGTCCTGGTATAGAAGGTGAATTCTCTGTACTTGCTTACTGAAAATGAATAGCTTTTGTTCAGGATATGATCAGTGCACGATCGACGACTTTTGGCATTAATTGTTTGCTGACGCTGGTGATGTATTGTGTGTGGCTGTGCAGCAAACTGTTGTGTATGCACTTTGGATCCTGGGACAGTGCCAAGGAGTGGAGCACCACCATGCCCGATGGCGAGGTTATCCGGGTAGGTCAGAGTCCTCCTGTGAAACTTTGAGGGGGAAAGTATGTTTGCATTCAACCTGCCTTCAGTCCGTATTTCATCAAAGTTGTTTTCGTTGTTGTCGCTGCTGAAGCCTGATCAGAGTTTGGTATGCCTCAACAAGCATTTACTGTTGACAGTGCTATGTATAAAACAGTGCATCGAGGAAATGTATATTGTGATTTTCAAACTTCATTTATGTTCAGCAAATACATGAACATCAGATGGAACATCCTAAGCCACCTCCAAATAGAAGAGCATGACAATGGCTTCAGAGACAATTCCGATATGCCAGTAGGCAGTGAAAGAGTTTCAGTTGTTCCTCCAGCGGTATTCCTGCCCTTTTTTTTTTTCTCGCCCCAGTCTTTCCCAGCTAATGACATAATGTCCACCTGTATATATATATATTTTTTTTAATGCTCAGCAGTTCAGTTGCAGTGTGAATGAGTGCCATGTGTACATGTTGTTGTGTATGCTGGAACCCCTGATCCTAACGAAGTGACTGTGACAACAGGCTGTAGCAGCAGGAGAGGGCTGGGTGGCAGCAGTAACATCGTGTCGTAACGTGCGACTGTTCACCGTGGGCGGCGTTCAGCTGTCCACCTTCACCTTGCCTGGACCTGTGGTGTGTCTCACAGGGCACCGCCAGCGGCTCATGGCCATCTACCATGCTGGCATGGGTAAGCAGATCTGTCAACCATGAACATTTATGGCAAGCAAACAGTTTTCTTTCATTGCAGGACTCAGGTGTTTGAAAGAAAAAGGACGATGATATGATGTAAACTCAGAAAGTTTATAGGGGAGGGGGCCTCCATAGTTGATGGTTAAAAGTCTTCTGTTTATGTGTCCTTGGCTTGAAGTACTGCATCGGGTATCCCGGTGTGGTTTGTTGTTTCCAGCATCCTGGCCTTGATATATTTCAGGTCCTTTGCTTGCTGTTTCAGTTGCCCTGATTTACGCTAGTTTGAGCTACTCCTGATGCATATTGTTCCATATGTTCCTGGCACTGTTTTATGTATCCTCAAGTGCACTGTTTTAGACAGCCCTTGCTTGGTGTACTGTTACAGACATTCCTGGCTTTTGTGTTCTTTTTCAGGTTTCAGAGGTTAGTTGTAGTGGTTCAGGTGTCCTGGTATGCATGGTTTTGGGTAGCCCTTGCTTGGTGTACCGTTTCAGGCATATCTGGCTTTGTGTACTATTTCAGGTTTCTGTGGGTTGTTGTACTGGTTCAGGTGTGCTGGTGTGTACTGTTTCATGTAACCTTGGCTTGGTGTACTGTTTCAGGCATACCAGGAGACCAGAACATGGCTTGCACAACACTGACCATCAAGGGGCAGAAGCGGTCAGCAGAAGGAACTCTTCTTCCTCTCTCTCCACAATCCACCCTTAGTTGGGCTGGGTAAGCTGTGGCGCCCCTTCTTTCTCTTCTGTCATCCACTAGATGTGAGCCGAGATTTGGGGATTCATGTAGCTAAAATTGGTAATGTTTTTGTCATGGGTTTCTGCCTGCATTACTTTTTTTTTTCTTTGAGATCAGAAACGGATTAATTGTGTGAATTTTTAAAGGTGGTTTATAAAATCCCACTGGCCAAAAGATTTAGCCATGGGAATGTTCAACACTTCCTTGCTGTTTTAAACTGTTAGACCATCAGAGTATAGCTTGCAGATAATGTTTTGGTGTTTTGATCTTTGTCTAAGCAGTTAGTTACATTAACCAACCAGTGTTTTTGTGTGTAAATGTAGAATTTATTGAATAAATTTATCATTATTTTTGTGAAACCTGTTACTTTTTTTTTTTTTTTCTTCTTCTTCTTTTTTTATGCTTTTTTTAAAATACAGATTTCTTAATGAACATTTTTCTTGCAGTCCTTGGAGATTTTTTTTTTCACTGAAGTGTGTAAAACAACAGGTATGTCAATGATTCAAAATTTGTTGGTGCATTCTACGCTCCAGAAGACACCGGCCCTGCACTCTAACAGGGATTCATCCATCCCATGGACTTGGTTTATTTCCATTGTGGATGATCTTCAGTCCTTGCCAATAACTGATGTGCTAGGGATGTTCCCTTGATCCAGCACGACATGTTGGTTTGCAGTAGTGATGTCCCTTGATCCAACAAGACAAGTTGTTTTGTGGTGTGTCAGATTTTCAGCAGAGGGGACTCCCTTCACCATGGACAGTGAGGGCATCGTGAGGATGATGAACGTGGGGCTGGCTGCAACATGGACACAGGTCGCTGACACTCGTGAACAAGTCAGTTTGTTTTTTTTGTGGTTTTTTTAAATAATTTTTTTCTTCTTTTTTTTTTTTTTAATGATGGTTCGTTTCTTGGAATGGTAGAAGTACTTGAAATGATGAAAGAAAGAAAAATCCCTGAATCAGTCATTAAGCTTTCTTACAAGCAGATATTTACATGTGCACATCAGCACACTCAAAAACACACATGCATGCAAACCCTTAAAGGGATACAACTACACACATACATATGCTCAAAGTTTGATAACACTAATATGTTATACATCTTATGAAAGATTGTCCTGTGTATACATTTGAAAATTACACAAGTATTGGTTTTCATTTCAAGTGACCATCTTCCAAATCTTTTTAGCATAATGTGCTCTCTGTAAAAGAGATAATGATTTTTTTTTCCAGTTGAAAGGAAAGTCTGACCATTACTGGATTGTTGGAGTGAACGAGAATCCTCAGCAGTTGAGGTGAGAAGAGCCTACTGACAGTGTAGCATGTATACTGGTAGTGTAGCTATTCTATCATGATGGCAGATTTGCTGAATTCCTGTAAACAATCAATATCAGTTTCTTATTTTATTTAGATTTCTTTGTTTATTTTTTTCCTTTGCATTTCCCCCCATCACTTTATGAACAGGAAAAATGTATTTACAATCGAAAATGGACAGTTTTGATCTTGACCTTTGCCAATCAGAGGTGACTATAAACAGAGGTCCTGCATGTAGCATGCACTTAGGGTACATAAAAGAGCCCACTACAACATTCTGGGAACATTCTGTAGAAGAACGCATTCTGACAGAAAAACCAGTACTCTTTCAGGCAGAAAAAAAGGGGATGGCACTCTCACTGTAGCCCTCCCTTGGTAGAGCAGCCTGAATTTCACACAAAGAAATCTGTTGTGGCAAAAGAGTAATACACTACACAATACAATTTTACAAGGTCCCAAAAGCAGTTTTATTTATCAGAACTCTTAGACAGACTTCAACATTCCTTGACGTAGACAGGCAGAAGAAAGTTTTCTCAAAAGTGAGTACTTTCCAGTTTACCAAGAACACTTGATGAAAGGTCAAGGTTACAGCAAAGATAATTTCTGTCTGCCTTGGTGAACTGGACATGCGAAAAGCACACTGTGGGTTGTCAGAAACTCAGTGTTCCACAGGCATGTTAGATCTGCTCCAAATTCAGTGCTTACAGCTGGTTGTAGCCCAACAATAAAAAAAAGTATATGATTCCAGAATCTCTGGGGGATTTTTAAAATTATTCATTTATTTTCTTTGAATCTTTTATTTGTAGGCATTTTCTGCATACTAAATAGGCTGAAATCAGATTGCTGGAAAATTTGGAAAGCCTCAAACTTCTGAAAGTTTTACATGTAACCACTGAGGTAAAGCAGCAGTCACAGACTGAAACCAGAAATCCACTGTGTTGTTTCTGATTTACTGCTGAACTTCGTTTTATCTCTGTTAGTCAAAATATTGTATGTTGACAGATGTATCCCTTGCAAGGGATCTCGCTATCCTGCAACGTTACCTCGGCCGGCCGTCACTGTGTTGCCCTTCCGCCTGGCACTGTGTGAGGCAGACACTGAGAAGAGCCAGTATGAAGTGAGGTTTTGTTTTACTTTCATGACAGATCAGGGCCTGGGTGCACAAGCAACTTTTAGTAGCACTATGTTTGCTTAGCATTAAGAATTTTCCTATGCTAATTCTATAGACTAAGGAACATTCCTCACTGTAAGCAAACTTAGAACTGATATGCACTTGATTATGCAATTCAGTCCAGAAATAGACACAGGTAGCATTTTATGGTAAAGAAAAGGCTTTGTTATGATTTTTGTCAACAGTTTAATGTAAATAATTAACTCCTAAAAGGGTTTGAGAAAATTCCTGGATCGTCAGAAAATAATCAGTAATTGGGTTAATGAAGAGTTTACATTGTTGACATTAAAAGATATAGAACTATCACTGAAAATCTGTCTTTCAGACATTCATATTTTTTTGTATTGTTTTTCTTACATTTTTTTCCCAATCATTTCTGCTTAAAAGCTCTTTTGTGTGTGTATATATATATATATATATATATACACGCATGCGCTTATTGATGTTTGTGTTCTTCCCCTCATCTATATACAACATGGCTTGAACACAAATGTTATGGAAAATAGATCAGCCAAAATGTTAGCATGATATGCAACCTGTTGGTGGTTAACTGTTTGCAGGAACAATACCTTCGCAGCAAACTGTTCGCCCAGCACCTGAAACGGTTGTCTGAGGAGGGAGTGGTCATGGACGACAGCTCACTCACAGAGCTGCTGAGGCCAGCACAAGAAGCCCTCATGAAGCTGTTTGCTGTAAGGATGCTGTATGCTGCCTCTCTCTCCCTTTCATCCCACCCCTTGGGGATCCCAGGGGCAGCATCACTTAGGACTAGTATTCAAACCTGAAGATTTTGTGACAAATATTTCCCCAATTCCATTTGGTTGTCTTTATCATCTTATTTCTTCTCTCGTTACATGTCCATTGAAAGTTACAGACAAGATAACATGTAGTCTGGTTTGAATGCTGACCTTGGTGATCAAGGTGGAGTGCAGCTGTTCTGAGGGACTGATGAAAGGGAAGGCAGCCTGCAGCTGTTCTCAATAAAGAAGGAAAGATATTCTCTATAACTGAAAGGCATGATAGTCTTGGTGATAATGAGTAACATAAATCCAGTCTGGGGCAGGACGCATAAGCATTCTTAGCAGCCCTAAGTTAGCTTAGCATACAGCCAAGTGGACTTTCAGTCTTAGGGTCCCAGGTTTGATTCCTAGTCATGGAGCCTGGTGGGCTAAAGGGTGGAGATTTTTCCGATCTCCCATGTCAGCAGATATGCAGAACTACTAGTGTCGGAAACCCTCTGTACGTACACGCATGCAGAAAATCAAATACACACATTAAAGATCTTGTAATCTGTATCAGTGTTCGGTGGCCTATGGAAATGAGAACATACCTGGCATGCACCTACTTAAAAACAGAAAATGACTGCCCACATGGCAGGGGTCAAAACAGTCACACATGTAAAACCACTGCATGAAAATACAGGTGAACATGGGAGTTGCAGCCCACAAATGAAGAAGTAAGCTTACCATTAAGACTTTTCTGAAGCCTATGTTAATCCTCTCAACTAAGGGGTTTTTTGTAGGTGTTTTTTTGTTGTTGTTTGTTTGTTTGTTGTTGTTGTTTTGGGGGGGTTTTGGGCATACACAACATGTGTAACATATGAACAAGAAAAAAAAAAGATGCATATACATAGCATACATAATGAAGCTCATGTCATTAGTTCAAATATTAAAGTTTGTGATGTTGTACGACATACATCCACTGTTCTTTTGATTTTAAACAGACAAATCCTAGGGAAGACAACCACACACACAGAGGAAGGTAAAGAGAAAGGAAGGGAATTTAGATCAAGGGAGAAAAAGGCGAGAGAGAGAGGGAGGGCATATTACAAGAATAATTACATAATGTCATGTTACAAATAATAATAATATAAAAATATAATTATTACATAATGTCGTAATGTCATGTTACAAATAATAATAATTATAAAAATATATTCATAAAAGGGGGGAGAAGCGGGTGGGTTGGGAGAGCCACAGTGCATCTACATCTATAAGCACACATATGTAAACAATGATGACCAAATAACTAAGGGATATTGTTAAAGCTATGCGAACTTAGCGATGCTAATGTTAAGATTGCTTATACAACCCAGCATAGGTAATGTGCATGTGGACTTACCTGCTGTGTGCACTACGTGTGGTGTGCAGCTGTCTGCCCGGTCGGATCGAGAGTTCCGGGCCATGGAGGTGTGTGACATGATGCCCGATGAGCAGACTCTGCAGCTGTCCATCAAGTATGCCACACGGCAACGCCACCTTCAACTGGCCCAGCGCATCAGCCAACTGGCCCAGCAGAGGGCGCAGGAGGAGCCACAGGAGGAAGAGGAGGAGGAGGATTTCAGAGAATACCTGCAGGCCAGGTAAGACTGCTGACAGGTCTGGAGAGCTGTATTATATCATACAGGTTCTGTTGTCCCAAGTTATTTGATCACTGACGTTGATGAAAGTTGTCCGTGTAGCAGCAGCACTCATAATTTGCATGCGGCATGTTACCCTTTTCTCTGTTTGATCAGCTGGGGTGTTGATCAAAAGAGCCATGACTGGCATTATCTAATTTCTAGCTAGGTGTGATAACTTGATGGCTGTTTTTGTCACACTTTTTCGTTGAACATGTTACAACGGGGAAAGTGTTCCAGGACTTGTTTCATCTTTATCAAGTGCTTACACTTCTTTTTTTCATTTTTGTTGTTGTTGTTGGGTTGGGGTTTTTTTTAAAGGTAAAAACAACTTGTGTTGCAGGCACAACAACTCAGAGACAGAATGGAGCACCAAGTCCAGCCTGGGATCCAGAAGAGAGGAGGAAGAGGAAGGAGAGGAGGTGGACATGGACGAGGAGGAAGAAGACAGGAAGCCTTCAGGTGAGAGACCTGCGCAGGACTTTACTTCAGCTTCACACAGTGACATGTAGCAGATAATGACCAATTCCAGGTCAGTCAGAAAAATCAATTGATGCTGTATTTTAGAAATTATTATATCTTTAATTACTAAATGATGTCTGTTCAGTGCACAAGGTGATGTTGCCACTGTACGTTCTGTTTTCAGGCCCCATGCTGAATGTCAAGCCAAAAGAGAAGTTGTCCAAAAAGCCTTCTTTTGGCAGGGCTAATCCATTTAAGGTGAGATGCTTTTTGTTTTTGTTGTTATTTTTAAACTCGCCCTGCAAGTAAGCTAAAATGTCAAGTACTGTTAGACCTGATTTTGTTGTTATTTTTAACTCACTCCATGCCAAGAGTTTTTGCCCTTGCCAATCCCTGAAAACCCAGGGTTTGTATAGGATGGGAAAAAATTGTAAAAAAAAACCAAATAAACACCCAGACAATTGATATTTAGTATATGTATGCAAGGAATGTTGTTCCATACGTGTGCAAAAATTCAAAGTATTTACTCACCATCTTGATGTTGATCGCGGTATCCATATTTTGTGTATTTTTTAGCATTTTTGCACCCATCAGAAAGGTACACCAACATGTTCCACATCACATTCTAACACTATTTGAGGAACTGAAGACCTAGTGCATGCAATGAAGTATGAACATTTTAAATCCAAGTCCGCATATGCGGACATTGGCATCCAACGCTTTCTCCGACGATGTCCGCATATGCGGACAATGGCAGCGAGTGAGTTAAACTCACCCTGCAAGTAAGCTAAAATATCAAGTACTGTTAGACCTGTTTTCATCACCTGTTACTTTCACTGTTCTGTCTTTTCAGCCAGCTCATATTAAGGAGTAACAGTGAGCAACTGAAGGAAACTGAAATAACAGTTGAGTTTTTTGCATAAAGGAACTAAGGTATTTTTAAACTAGATAAAAGAGAAATCCAATATTTGAAGAGTGGTCAGCTTCTTTTCAAGCATTGGCAAAGGAGGCAGTTTCATGCGGATACCAGAGCTAATGACAGCTGTTTTGCCCAGGGTGAACACATCAGGTTTGATACTCCTGGTTAGCTGCTGAGAAAAACACCTACACGTCCAAAAAGAAACTCAACAAAACTGGCAGCTACCTCTTAGACATATAAGACACCACATGCATTGTCACTGAATTCAGGAAGACTGAAGAAAAGACTTGAAACAAAGTTTTTAACAGGTTAAACAAATCCACCTGATAAGTACCAGTACAATTCCCAGCAATCTTTGCATTGTGTGGTTACAAGAGAGGAAGATTAGTGCTGGCAAATCCTTTGTGATTGTAAAAAGGTGCTTTCATGTTTGAAATTCAAAGCTACAGAAATTGGAAAACAGTAAATTTAACGGTACAGAGATTGGAAAACAGTCATTTTCACATTCAGCTGTGTGCCACATCTATAGCTATAAACCATCAGTGAAAAAAGAAAACAAAATTTAAAAAGGGTTGGGGAATATTCCAATTAACTCCAGAAAATAGAGCAGTTGCATGCAGCTTCAAATATAAAAAAAGGATATTCTAATTTTTACCCTCTCTTCCAAACAACTACTTTGGACATTTGTTGTCACACACATCTGTCCCAAAGCCCAGGGGTCTATCTTTCTTAAAGCCCAGCTGGTCAATGTTCACTTTTGCTTCCATGATGTACAAGAGAATGAAGATGGTATGCACAAGAAAAGATTTTATGCTTTTTTACCTCACCAGCATATGATTTTCTTCTGCCTCTTCAGTAGCAGTTTCGCGAGAGTGCTACAGAACACATGAATGAACTGTGGCATGTGCAGATATCCACTCAGGAAAAGGAGGCCCAGGGAATGAAAGGCAGCCAGGTGTTTGATGGCATGAAGAAAACTGTCAAAGAGCGCACCCCTGTCATCACCCCTCTGCCCGTCAGCATCAAGCACAGCAAAGGAGGCCAGCGCAAAATTGTTGTCAAGGTTAGTTTCTATTCCTTTTACTAACTGATAGTGAACCATATGAATGAATGAATGTTTGTTTGGTTTGTTTTTTTAACCATGTCAAAGCCACTTGTTTCATTAGTGTTTTAAACAATTGAAGGAAAGGTGTGGAGCGATTGGTGATTCTACTGATGAGCAAGAAAATTCAAATGGAATGTCAGTTTCAAGTAATTAGGTATCTCTTCTTCATTACCATGTGTTGGACATCAAATGATTTCATAGCATTTATCCCTTGTGTGACACAGGGAAAGCAAGCTCAGCAGGGCAGGATTGCCTTCTCCAATGCCGGCAGTGGGTCAGAAACTTCTCCAGCATCTAAAACCCCGACACCAGTCACCACTAATGTGGAACAGTCTGAAAACAAGCCCAGCAAAAAGTGAGCAGCCTTTGTTTTCAGATAAAACAACGCACTGACAGTGTAATGATTCTGTATTTATGTATTCATTGGTGGTGATTTCTTCTAAACCATCTACCTGGCTTGACCCACTGAATGAAAAGTTTTTCTTTAAATTCTGGCCACATAAAATGGCTGAAAATTTTGTTTTTCAGCAACCTTCAAAGTGGTCTGTGGGTAGACTGAAATAGAATATCAAGATGCAGTCCAATATTTTAGAATGGAAGTGTGTGTCAAGATTGTTGACATAAGGTCATAAGGCAGGTAGTCTGTACCTGGACTGATTTATTTTTCTGCAAAACTACTGGACCTAATCATATGGTGAATTCATGTCAACAGAATCAGAAGCCTGACTGCTACTGATTACGTTCAGTGTTTATGAGCACAACATTTTCATTGTCATGATGCTGAAATGAAAACTGTTTGTGTATGAACAAGCTGGTCTTCATAAGAGGAGATATTCTGCAGTATGTTCTGCAAAGACATTTCTATCACATGAACTTGGAAACAGCTATATGGGTTTTACCTGTAAAGGGCAGTTTACACAAGCTTCTAGGAATTGAAACATTCGATAAGTTCATTAAAAGAAGCAAGTGTTGATACAGAATAGTGTTGTTTGGATTATGTTGAAATCCTTGTTTTGCTAACCCTTATTTTGCTTTGGGATAAGTAATGTCTTCAGCCTATATTGGTAGACAAGCAGACTGTTTAAGTCATCTTCGAGTTTTCAAACCATGATAGAAAGAAGGTTAAACTGAAATATACAACACAAAAAACCCACACACACAAAACAACTGTTATACATGAAAGATTGCGACAGCTGTGCAATTTTCATTTCACAAAAACAAAGCTGATATGTTTACTTCATCAAACTTGTTCCATACAGCTGTTTTTGGTGACCTTCTATGGTGTTTCAATAGATAGGCATCAGACCAGTTCGTTGATAGCAGATCTTACCACTGTGGTAGCTTGTCTCAACAAATTGTTTGTCCCAGTGGCCTAATGCATGCCACCGTCTCCATGCACAAAGCGTGTTTCAGGGCCCCCAGAATGTGTGGCCCAGTGTGTGCCACATCTCCATGCACAAAGTGTGTGTTTCAGAGCACCCAGAATGTGTGTCCCAGTGGCCTAATGTGTGCTACCATCTCCATGCACAAAGTGTGTGTTTCAGAGCACCCAGTGCCTTTGAGCTGTGGCTGCAGGAGAACCAGGAGGACCTCCAAGAGGAGCACCCCGACCTGTCCCAGGATGAACTCAGTCGTCTGGCTGCTGAGCAGTTCAGGGCTCTGCCCAGAGAGGAAAGACAGGTAACCATATCACTTCCTCTCTTTTTCATGTTTTTGTGTGCCAGTTTACTCATTTGCTTCTTCTCATTTTCAGCTGTCTTGTTCCATTCATGCATTTTCACATTTTAATTATAAAGATATATTGTAAATTATACATTTTTCATTTAGCTAAGAAAAACTTTCTTTGTTTTTTTGTTTTTGTTGTTGTTTTGTCAGTTTCATAAGGACACAAAAGTAAGTGCTAGGCAAGAAGTTGCAACCATCGAGTTTTGAACAAATTCACACCCCCAAAAGCGGAGTATGGCTGCCTACGTGGCAGGGTAAAAACGGTTAAAAGCCCACTTGTGTCCATACAAGCGAACGTGGGAGTTGCAGCCCATGAATGCAGAAGAACAACAACAAAAAATTCACAAAAACAACATTGCTAGCTACACAAAGTAAAGCTAACAATGCTTTCGTGTTTGTGGAATTCACCCAAGATGAATGCCTTTTCATCCTATGCTGTGATGTTGACCAAGCGCATCTTATGTGGGCAGGTATGGCTTCAGAAGGCTAAGTCACAGACACCACAACCTGATGGTGGTGAGACTGACAAGAAACGAAAGAGAGCAGAAGAGAAAGATGATGAGACTCCTTCCAAAGTGCAGAAGAGCAAACCTACTTCACCTTCAAAGAAACCACTGTCTCAGTCAACAAACTCAAAACTGGCAGGATTTGCATTCTTGTCAAAACCCTAACAGTCTGTCATGTGATCTGAAACAAATACCAAATTGATATGAGACCTCACCTCATCCAAGACTGGAGGTCTAAATTGCAAATCTATGGAAGGGGCAAGTAAAAGGAACATTTTTGGCTTTCCTTGGCTGAATTCAGGATTTTTCACTCTTAACTTGGAACCACCGCTGCATAGTGTTACTTGCTATGAATGTGTGGACTGCAGTGAAGGACCAATTACATTAAACCTTGGAAGACTGACTACATTGTGAATAATGAATATTGCTATCCAGACTGGGAAGTTTGGCATGAATAAACAAAATATTTATAGTTAATGTTGGACATTAAACTTAAACGCAACAAATAATGTATTATATGCAACATTTAAATTAAATGCAATGAATAATAAATGTACCACGTACATTGTTTCTCTGTTCTTGATAACTATGTGATTTTACACCTGACTGAATGCAGTAAAGAAATGAAGTTTGTGTGCAGTGTTTGGACAGAGACTGTTACATAGTTGGTGGGGTTTTTTGTTTTGTTTTGTTTTTCTCTGTTCCACAACACAACTCACTGGGTTAATTGCTCATTTATTTAACCAGAAATACAGTAATACATGTTAAGGCACATGTTAGTCATCCTCTGGGGAAAATTTAAAAAGGTACTTCCTGTATTGTATGTGACCTGTTCCAGCATCCACTGCAGTGTTCATCATTTCTTCAATTTCTTCTTGGTTGAACTTTTCTCCTGTCAAATTAACCCAACAGTAACACACAATGATTATACTTTCCTGTAAGATTGTACTTTGGTGCATATCTAACTGGATATGAATGGTACCCTTTGTAAATTACATTATTTTGTCTTTAAAAGAGGCATTCACATGTAACCCTGAAGATGTCCTCACAGATGAAAACAATAATCTGTAACAGAGATAAGTTACAATTTGGAAATATCTGCTTCAAATAAACAATTTTAAATGATAAACTTAATACCAAGAAATCTATAATCACTGCCACATCAAATCAGTATCTTGTCCTAAGCACCAAATGAATTTGTTTGGGGGTTTTGTTGTTGTTTTATTTTGAAACCCACTTTTAAAAGATCATGCAACTCTGAGATAAATACAGATTTTAACAAGAGGCAAGGCCTTCAAGACTCACTTGTGATACACTTTAAAAAAAATCAAAAAAATCTAATCGTTAAAATGTGTTCTGTATTTGTAAGCCCTGTACACTGAGAGTAAAACATAAGCTTTTTATGTATTGAGTATAATTTCAAAATGTAATGTTTAAGATGAGAAAGATCAGTTTAAAGCAAATTAACTCCACTAGCATTAATTACAGAGTAATTTCCCCTTTTTACTATCTGCACCAAAACGTTTGCAAAATAAATAAAACTTCCATGCTTAGCAGAAGAAATTCCTGTTTGAACAAAAAATGATAATGACTGCTCTTGTTATTGTGTCAAAATATCAGATCAAAGTGCCAAGTTTAGAGAATACAAAAAATATAAATATAACAGTAAATGCAGTTTGCATATAATTAGGCTTCATTTTTTTGTTCCCATCCCAGAGGTGCAATATTGTTTTAAACAAGATGACTGGAAAGAACTGAATTTTTCCTATTTTTATGCCTAATTTGGTGTCAGCTGACAAAAGTATTTGCAGAGAAAATGTTAAAGTTTACCATGGACATACACACACACACACACAGACAACCGAACACTGGGTTAAAACATTGACTCACTTTGTTTACACAAGTGAGTCAAAAAGGGCTTCAATATTATTGTTGCGGACAGCTGAACTCAGTAAATGTAAAAACAAAAATCTAAAAACCAAATCATTGAAAAATAACAGTAACTGTCTGAACCAAACTGAAGCCGAAAGACTGGAAGCAAGCCTCCTACCTTCCTCAGTCATGAACTTGGTCACCTCCTCCTTAAGCAAGTAACCTTTGTGGTCCTTATCCAACACCTGAAAGGCCCTCAGCAGCTCTTCATCAGAGGCACACTTGAACCTGCACACAGTCTTCTGTCATGCTGAACACATCAATAATGCAGGACTTCCCAACACTGGTTTCAATTAAAACTGATCAATCAAGGTTACCTGAAATGGCTGCATAGAGAAAAAACAAACAAACCCACCATATGTGCAGAATAAGGCCAGTGTGTTCAGTGTGAAGAATTCAGAGCAGAAGTTGGAAACAGCTTGACAATTTATACAGTTTCAAAGAAAAATGTCTTTCTAATACGTCTACAATATTGTTAAGCCAATTGTTGCAACACAATATAACACTGCTGAACCAACTGCTCAAGGTCACTGTTTCAAGACAATACTGTTTAGCCAAGTGTTTCAACATAACGCTGTTGAGCCAACTGTTCCAACACACGATAAAAACACTGTTGACTCAACTGCTCCAACACAACACTGCTGACCCATTTTTTCAATACAACATACAACATCGTTGACATAACTGGTCCACCACAACACAACATTGTTGAGCCATCTGGTCAACACAACATTTAACACTGTTGAGTCAAGTGTTCCAACATAACATTCAACACTGTTAAGCCAACTGTTCCAACAAAACACAACACGGTTGAGCCAACTGTTTTAACACAACATACAACACTTCACCCAACTGTTCCAACACGGCAAACAACACGTGAGCCAACAATCTATACCTTCCATCATTTATAATTTGGATCATCACTGGCAAGAAGAAATCCAAGCTAATATATCCAATGGCAGTGTCTGGATCCTGTACCTGTCACACAATTAATAAACATTTGAAGAAAAAAATATAAACCATAACTACTCTGTAAGCGCTCACCCCCTCCTTGTAAAAATTTCACCCTAAAATCGGAGACAGGCATTTACAGGGTTCTTTAGCATTGTGCAGGAGCCCAATCCTTCATTCAGATTCACAATTAAGTACTATGGTACTTTTACTCCATACATGAGAAGTTCATTGTCAAACTTACAATATCAGTTGGATGATCCAATGCTGACAGCTTAACCCTTTGAGCCCTGACCACCAGTTTACCGGTGGTGGGGAGGGGCGTGATAATGCCTGGCCACCAGTTGAGCGATGCGTTAACACTTGTGTCGTGTTTTGCTATTGGTTGACTTATATTGAAGAGCCAATCAGAAAAACCGTAATATTCTGATGCCAGCGAACGCAGTACCAACATTGCCGTGCCCCCTCACTGTGTTTTGTGCATGTGCTTTGGATAAAAAAGATCGATTTCTACCATGAAGCATGCAGAGTCTCAACCCGACACGCCTCCTTTGATCAACTAATTCTGCATGCTCAGGTTCATTTTCAACATCACTATCTGTAGCAAAATCATCCGATTCGAATTCCACCTCACTATCAGAGTAATCATTGTCATACTCTACTTCTGATAAATCATCAAGCATATCAATTACTTGCTGCGTTGTGTACAGTTTTCTCGCATGTTTTGTCTCCGATTTCTGCCCTGACAGGCCAGGTTGAGACTGCACGCTTCAAGTGTTTACGCACCACTCAACCGGTGGCCAGGCATTATGTCATTTTTCTCTGCCACCGGTAAAGCGGTGGTCAGGGCTCAAAGGGTTTGATACCAATTATTTGCAAATTTCATATCAGGAGCTCAGGCAGAAGGGTTAAAATTGCTCAGGGCTCAAAGGGTTAAATTCAGCTGTACAAGATTTGTTTTGTGGCATAAGCCTACTGGTGACTGGTAACGGATAACTGAATGTCCATGGACAGACCTACCATTCTCTGCACATAGTTGAAAACAAAACTATTGAAACGAGACACTGGGAGATATCCTGATCGCACTGGATTTTTTCCATAACATATCTCATACAAATGTTCTTTTTCTTTATATCAAGATAAATCTGTACTGCTTTGTAAAGCATCACAATCACAAACAGCAAACTAGGTTGTTACTTCATGATATTTTTTTTTAAGTAAAGCATGGGCATTAACAAGGTATTTTGCCCTATAAATATTTTTAATAAAAAAAATAAGGAGTGGATGTTTACAAGGTAGTTTACTGAACTGTTCTTTTTCTGTAATTTATATATTTATTCTTGTGATATTTTTGGGTTCCTTAACTTGAAAACAATATAGATATATGAATACTGTGAAAGGAATTTAATGTTTTTCCCTCACCTCAATTGTTGCATTCAGGATGTCCTTGTACTCATCCCTATCAGTACCATTCATGCATATTCTTCTCCTCCAACTATTTATTACTTTACCTCAGTTAGTATTTCTTGTACCTCGGCTTCACTTGGGAAACACCCAAGAGCACGAATGATGGTACCAAGTTCTCTGTTCGGGAAAGAAGATGAAAAACTGTCCGTATCAAATTTCATCCATGGCTACCTATAGATAAAAAGTTTCTGTATGATCTTGTAACAGGGTTAGAGTAAAAATGACCATTTTAATAAAAGTATTATATTCATAAAGCATTATAAAAATGATGGCCAATGCTTTGTGAAAGCACACTGCACGTGTGATTCATATGTAAAAACTATTTTCCACTAATTGCATTACATGACATGACAATAACTCATTTACTGGATCTGATTCAGAACTGATGCATGAGAGAAGTAAGAGAAGAGATATCAATGTCTCTTGATAAGGCCTCATATATACCATTAATTCATTTGTCCACAACCAGCCCACCTGCCATCCATTAGTTCACCTTCCATGTTCATTCATAACTACACAAGAACTGTTAATGTGTTTGACCATTTTTACCACGCCATTTAGTGTGCAGCCCTGCTAGTGCATGAACCCCCTTCATGTGTATATGCCTGCAAAAAATCAAATACGCATGTTACAGATCCCGTAATCCATGTCAGTGTTTGGTGGTTTTTGGAAACGAACATACCTGGCATGCACCCCACGCCCTGTCGCCTCGAAAATGGAGCATGGTTGCCAACATGTTAGAGGTTAAAACGGTCATACGCACAAAAGCCTGCTCATGTATATGAGTGAACGTGCGAGTCGCAGCCCAAGAATGAAGAAGGCAAGCCATTTAGGCAGATATGTTCTGTTTTCAGGGGAGTCATCATGACACTAAGATGGAAAATTCAATTCTCTTATTAGTCTTGAGCAATCAGCTATCCAGCTTGTAAAATCAATTCCAACAATCAATGTTGACAGCCGGCTCCTGTCAGCCATTCAGATGATACAAGACTTTAAGACTAATCATCTCAAACTGATTCAAGCCAGTGTTGCTTTTTCACACCAATATTATCCGTTTCAGTAATACTGATGATACATGACTGCTGCTTTAGGTTTTGTTTTTGGCAAACTGTAATGAAAGAAATCCTAAGTCTGTTGTTCTGTGAGTACAGTATGTATATCAAATGAGTTGTCACAGCTGCAAACCAGACAACAACTAATTTTAAGATCAAATACAATAAATTTGTGATGTGCTGTGAAAAGTAATATAATGTATTACAAGTACTGGAACAAAAAAACTTAAAAAGCAACCAAAACAAAAAAAAAACTACAAAAAAGCACCTACTTGCAGCTCTTGATATATACCGAAATATCAGCCACAGATCTAAATCAAAACAATGCTGACAAAACTTGAAATTTGAGATGTTGGATGGTAATAAACCTGTAGTGTTATCAAAGAGTTTTGAATAAATTAACCAGTGTATTGTCTGCTCATACCAGGAGAAAAGAGAGACAGAAATTGGTTATCTTGACAATAAGTTTATATACCTGTTACTATTTTGAATTAATGCACAAGACATGACAGTGCGTCTGAAAAAAAAAATGACTGCAATACTTACCTCATGTCCACTGTATTATTTGCCTCGTAGTCAAACAGTTGAAAAACATCTATAATTTTCTTCTTGAGTGCAAGCATCTCAGCTTCTGCACACATCAAATTATTTTCTGGCTTACATCCATGAGAAATATGAAGTAATGACGCGCGTCTTTACATGGGTGTATACTGTATATGTCACTATGTCAGTATGTGTTACTCTGTGTGTGTATGATGTATGAACAATGTCTACAGATAAAATAAACAAATACATATAAATGTGTATTTTGGAATATGGTAATATAATTTGGTATCCCAGACTAATAAGACAGTCTAAAGCAGTTGAACAGGTGCAAAAGTGAGCAACTAAAATGATACCAGAGTTAAGAGATTTGGACTACCAAAACCGTTTGAGACAACTAAACTTGCATTCACAAAAATACAGAAGATATAGAGGAGACATGATACAAGTATTCAAGATAATTAATAAAATGGTTGACACTGACCCCTGCACCTTCTTTTCTAATAACAAACTCCATGTTACCAGAAGTTCAAAGACAACTAAACTTGCATTCACAAAAATACAGAAGATATTGAGGAGACATGATACAAGTATTCAAGATAATTAATAAAATGGTTGACACTGACCCCTGCACCTTCTTTTCTAATAACAAACTCCATGTTACCAGAAGTTCAAATACTAACCTTTTCACAAACTTTTGCTGAACAAATATTCGTAAGTTTTCTTTTAGCTTTAGAGCAGTTAAAGGATGGAATGCACTGAAAAATTCAACAAAAACAGCTAAAACTATTGACCAGTTCAAGAATCCTCTAGACAATGACTCTAAATCATTAATAAAACCATTCGATTTTGATGAATGAACATTTAAAAAAAATTCATACGCATGTACGCAACCCTAAACTAAACTAGATCTATTTCTTTATTAAGAAGGGGCGTTGAAAAGCCAAAAAGGCTTTAAAAAAATGGGTTTTTTTTAAAAAGGCCCAAATTCTGTATCTGTATCTGTATCTGTGTAATGATTAAGTATTTGTAGAGTGTTTATCTGGATTACACAGTAGTATCATGTAACAGAAAATGGTCAAGATCCATGGCTTCTGTGCCCGGCTGTTCCCGTGCAACATTTCTGGTTCGGGAGTGTGTATCGGTTACAACGCGTATCCTAAATTATTGCACTTATTGGTTACATTTTCATGGTTTGTGGGACCAACAATGGAAAAAAGCAAGATAGTGGCATGTTAGTTTAGTTACTGAATCATCATCGAAATTGAATAAAATAAATAACGTACAAAAATCCACTGAAAATTGGTAACATCTTCGAATGGTAATATTGTTTCATGCATGCACAAAAAAATGCCGGTAAATTACTAATTAGGTTCCTGAATTCTGGACACTAAAATAGGATTTTACCTATTTTCACTTAAGATAATACATGCATGAGACAGGATCTCATGAGGCTAACCTTTTCTTTTCTGCGGTGAGTCTTGATCGTCCTCCATAATTAGATCTGTATCTATGTTGTCTGGCACAACTAAACTGACACGACGACTTGCATCAAATCTCGTCCCGCGAGAAATCTGAGGGAAATGACACCGGGAAGCTTCCTGGTTCAGTTGCCATTGGGATTTAGAAATAAATCTTGGCGGGGAAGATGTAGTCTGATTACATCTCTGAGACACTAATCAGCCTGGATCCAAATCAGTGACACAATCAGACAGTCCAGGACGCAGTGATACCACAGTAACCACTTGTCACCGCATTTTGATGCAGGATCAGTCCAGAGAATGGCTATTCTACGGCCGGGAAGCCAACTCTGGAAAGTCAAACAATCGCCGCCGTTGTATGCAGGAGAGATAAATAGTTCTTTGGAGGTTTCCAAAACAAAACTTTAACAAAGAAGTAATTTCTTCTTCAGCTGTTTCCGCCACCCGGCTTCCTTCACCACTATTCCCCAATCCCGTCATTTCTACCATTCCCACTTGAGCTGTTACACCCCTCTCCAGTTCAACGCTCTCTCCCGCCCCCCTTAAGACAGTACTGCCCGGTGTACCGCCCACCCCCCCTCCTGCCCAAACCGATCTATGTACATCCCACCCCCGCCGACCCATCCCTCCTCAATGAAGCCCGATCCTTTTCCCCTCCACTCAAATTCCCCGACATCGTGAAATACGAAACGACTGATCATTTTGATAATGATATTGATTTCATGTGCTCTTCAAATTGAATATTGGAACGTTGAAGGTTCTGTGAAACGATCATTTTGATAAGATCTTCACTTGATCTAATGTGCTCTCATTTCGAGTCAAATTGATACTGGAACGCGGACCCGGGGTTCTGTCATCAGCATATAAGCGGAGAGATATTCAGTGGGTTGTGCAGAGCTGTGCATACCGGCTGAGTCATTAGCGGAAAACAACAACATCAACAACAACGACTGATCATACCACAATTGACGTGTACAACCACAGGTTTCTGTGGATGGCAGAATCTTCCGTGCTGGAGGGTCTGGGTTCGAATCCCTGTATATACGTCAGTTCACCTTCATGCACTCAAGACCAAGCACGACACGTTGCGGATGGTTCAGTGCGGCTGGTCGGGGTCAGCCCGATACTCCCCCCGTGGTGTCGATACTCCTACGGCTCTTTAAACCCTATCAAAAAGATCCAAAAACAAGCAAATACACATGTATGTATACAGCTGTGACTGGTAATGCTTTCTGCTTGATCAAAGATGTCACTGTTGTGTTATGTGTTCTCTACTTGCAACGGCCGTCCGCCTTCAGAGTTCAGCAGCAGTGCGCGACGTGTGTTGGGGCCCCGCCATTGTGTGGGCTCTCTACTGCCTTGTAGTGTATTGTAGTTGTTGTGAAACTGCATGTTTTGTTGCATATCTGTTATGCATGTGTGTGTTCGTGTAAATGTGTGTCTGCATGTTTTACATTTATTTGCGAATTAATTTGCTTATTCATCATCGTTATTGTCTTTTTATTCTTTTTCATTTATTGCTATTATTATTATTATTACTATTATTATTGTCATTAATTATTATTATTATCATCATCTTTTTCTCTTTTTTTTCTTTTCTTTTTTTTCAAGGCCTGACTAAGCGCGTTGGGTTATGCAGCTGGTCAGGCATCTGCTTGGCAGATGTGGTGCAGTGTATATGGATTTTTCCGAACGCAGTGACACCTCCTTGAGCTACTGATACTGATACTGCAGTTACACGGGCCATATTACGCGGATTTAGACGCTCTCATCACGACTCAGTGCATATACGGGGGAACGCTCTCTTTCTCTCACTCTCTGAGATTCTCTCTCCGTCTCTCTCATTTTCTCTCCCCCCGTCTCTCTCTCCAGGCTCTCTGTCTATCATTTTCTTCAGTTCTCTACCTCTCCCTCCAGTCTCTGTCAGATTATCTCTCTTTCTCTGTCTCTCTCGTTTTTTTTTTTTTTTTTTTTTTTCCCCGTATCTGGCCGATTTTGTTTCATTGTTTTCACCATTATTGTTCTGATTTGTACCTCCATGTCATCTAGTACAGTCAATGACATTAAAGATTTCACTACGGTGACACGGGGGACCGTGACTGTTTCGACACGCTTCCTGGCTGGTCACCATACCAGTTACCGAGCTGAGTAAGGCCGGAATCTGTGCTTGTTGGAGTTAACGACCTATTGGCGTCTACACCCTTAAGGTCAAAGACATCTGTCGCTAACTTGAACTATTATATATGGAACTATTCGGACAAGAACGCGGTGACTCTTCAGGCTCTGCAGTGAGAGCCGGACTCAAACTGATCTTTGAATATGCGCTAAAGTCTGCAAACTGCAACTGACTGCATGCGGTATGCGTGTGTGTGTGTCTATGACTGTGTGTGTCTGTGTGGTTAAGTGCACTGAGCTGAATGGGACGATTGAGCTCGATCAGTGGTTAAATATCACCCTGAAAGCACAAACCAAGCCAAACTACACACCCACAAACCTTGAAGCAAATATTTTCTTTTTCCCCCCAGATAGACCATTGAAAAGGCAACCCCTTTTATTCGGCCCCTCATTACTTATTAATGTTTTGTATTTATTTGATTTCAAATACAGTTCTGTGCTTTTCTTGTTGCAAAACGACCCGCCTTCAAAATCGACGCATGCGCACAAGTCAGTAGACTGGTTTCCATTTAATGCGCATGTCTAATAAGATTGGGAGAAAACACCTTCCGTTCATTGTCAATCGCACCGGCCAAACGCAGTGCTGATAGAAAACGTTTTTGAGAGCAGCAAAAAGATGAGTGACATTGATCCAGATAAGCTGAAAGTTACAGAACTGCGTGATGAGCTGAAAGCACGCGGGTTAGACACAAAAGGCGTGAAAGCTGTTCTTGTGCAAAGATTAAAAGAGGCGTTGGATGCCGGAGGTGCAGGTGAGAGATAGTGGCACGCTTCAGTCTTGCCTGTGTGTAGCTAGTTGAATTTATTCTTGTTATGCGGCTGATCAAGGTTATGCCATGTCGTAACATCAGTGGCCAGTGTTGTTCCGAATTAGTATTATAGAGTTTTGTGGCATTTTATGTTTAGCACACACAATAAAAGCAACGTGAAGCATTGTCATGTGGTCTTTGCATTTCTCTACGAGGGTTGCCCGGATGTGGCTTCTGTGCTTTGGTTGACCATGGGCACCATCTTCTTCCTTCAGGTGAACACCATCATGTAGAGCATTACCATCGACCAAAAGACAAAATTGATTTGTCTTTGTAGATCTGGCCTTTTGTCTTTTCAGACTTTATTGCAAACACAGACGGTGGTAAACAAATTATAGGGATAGGTAGTATGTACAATGAAGAGAGACAACTAGTTTGAAACTCCCAAGCCTGGGATATCGCAGGTTAACTCACTCCATGCCAAGAGTTTTTCCCCTTTGGTCAAGCTCGGTAACCCAACGCGCTCAGTCAGGCCTTGAGAAAAGAAATTATTAAAAAAAAAAAAAAAAAAATTATGATATTAACTCCCCCCCAAAAAAGATAAAAAATAAATAATAATTATGATATAAAAAAGAAGGTAGTAGTAATGAAAATAATAAAAAAATAATAATAATAAATAAATAAATAAGACAACAATGATGATAAATAAGCAAGTAAATGTAAAACATGAAGACACACATTCACACATACACCCACACATGCATAACAGATATGCACCAAACACACAGTTTCACAGATATGAATATGAAAGCACAAATACATATAAATGTAAATGAGCTCCAACACACACACACACACACACACACACATTACCCTACACCTCCTTTACCCCCCTCCTCCACACACTCATTTCTAGTCTATGTATCGCAGCTTCCACAGCACACACACAAAAAAACAACAACAACAAAAAACGCACACACACACAGACACACACACACACACACACAGATGAACGCTTACTTGTACAAGCACACACACACACGCCCATATCTCCCACCCCCAACCCCACACACATATATACAAAGATATATATATATATAATATATACGTTCCAATATTCTGTTGCTCCCACAGTGTAGGCATGCATACACTCACATACCTCATCCTCTACCCCACCACCTCCCTGCACCCCCATCTCCCCCTCACACACACACACACACACACATGCACAGAACTCTCCTGACACTTGTGTACACTTACACTCTCACGCATGCACAAACGCACTCAAAAACACAGACCCACACATACACACATACACACACGCACAGAGGCTGCCACTGATTGGCCGCAAGAGGGATGGGAAAAGATCTCTGATGCCAAGAACGTGGCGTCTATTGTGTTGCTCAGTCTACTGGATTTGGAAAAGCCCACAGAGACCTGTTCCGTTTTGAAGAAAATTGCGCAATGTTGGTTTGGAAATGATGCTGATATTTGTTTGATTTGCAAAGCATCGTGCTCTACCTTTCATGTTAGACTTACGGCAGCTCCCTCTCTCTGCTTTTATTTCTTTGAGGCGATCGATGGTGTGATGGCCTTGTACCTGTTCTTTTTGATATTCTTTGACTTTTCTGAGGATTTCGGTTTTTCCGAGATGTAGTCCGCTCGTTGGTGTTGCGTTACCAGCAAGTCTGTCAGCTCGCTCATTTCTCTTAACTCCTGCATGTCCCGGGCAGTATGACCATGTGAGTTTTTTAATCTGAAAGTTGCGCATTGCCTTATGCCACTCTGGGCTTCCCATTCCGTTTTCAATTTTCTGTATGAGGTTCATTGAGTCGGTTAGAATCATGACATGTTGGTTTCCGGGCATATGGATGGACAATAGCCACTGGAGGGCATGTGTCACAGCTTCAACTTCCATTGTTAGGCTGGAGGTTGTGACTTTGTAGGCAGCATTCTCTTCCCTGTTTTTCCATTTTGTTTCGCAGTGAATCCCCAACCGGATTGGTCTTTGGTGACTGAGCCATCTGTGTATATGATGATGTCCTCTTCTTTACTGTTTTCTTCTATGAGTAGCTTCACTTCCGCATCAGTTTTGCCCTCTGGCCATTCCCGACAATGTCGGGGTTTTTTCTCCCATTCTTTTGTTTCTTTCAGGTCTTGTAGTCAGCATACTAGCTGGATTGTGTCTTCTGCTTGCCCCATCCATGATCTTCCTCGTCCTAGACGGCTGCCTTTTGGTTCTTTGACTGTGTCATGCAGTGGGTTTTGAGGGTTTTCTAATGCTTTGAACTTGAAGTAGGTCTTGACCTGTTCTAACTTGTTTCTGGCCTGCACTGAAGGAAGGTCAAGCAGGTATTGCATGGTTTCTGTGGGCGTGTCTTTTGTTGTTCCAAGGATCAGCGTCATAGCTTCATTTTGAACTCTTTCTAATTTTAGGAGGTTGCTTTGAGACGGTGTTGTTAGCCCAAGTCCGTATTCGATCACACTGAGGACGAGTGATTGGTCTAGTGATTGGTATAGTGATTGGTATTCATACACACTGTCAACAAACTGGAACCAAGGCGACTGATTGTATGTATTGTGCTGGTCCATACTTCATTTTCAGCAGAAAATGCAGTGAAGGAAAAAGGCTGAAAAAAACCTTTAAACAGGCAAATTTGTTTGATTTTGTTTCAAGTGGAGTGTGGAATGTTCCTTGGATAATAAATTGGTATGATGAAATTTTGCTTAAAAGAAAAAAAGAAGTGATTGTATGCCCAGTCAATAGGATCTAATCAGTAAAGATGTAAAAACCATGGGTTGAGATTGTGTGTGTTCAGATGTGTGTGTGTGAAACTTAAACAACAACAAAGAAATTCTCTGAAAATATTTTGTTTACACGAAATAAGGCTTGAAATAACAAAGAAATCTGTTATTCCCACATATGCTAATTATTATCATAATAAGAATGCACTTCTGATTCGGGCACAAAAATATAAAGAAGTTATAAATGTTTCCACTGTTATATTAGTGATATTTTTCTACTTATTCAGTTATTGTAAGTCATTCACAAAACTTAGCATTTTTATCTGACAATTTGACAATGACATGTTGATTAAAAACATTAATTTTATCATTTTTGAAAATAAGTTTGTTAGAAAATAATAGTAGAATGAATTATTGAGATGTAGAGTTTTTTCTTGTCACAGTTCCAGAAGAGGGAGCTTTTGAGGGGGGAGAGGAAGGTCAAGGAGAAGGGGAGGAGGCAGAGGAAGAAGAAGCGGAGATGGATGAAGGGGGAGATGCTGAAGAGGAGGGTGATGGTGCTGAAGAGGAGCCCACAGATACTGTTGGTGATGGTGGTGATGTTGGTGAAGAAGATGCTGATGTAAGTACTGCTGTAATTATTAGAATAGAAAAGGTCTTTATTACCAAGTGTACCGGGGTCACAAGGAATATTGGAGGGGATAGTACCTAACAAGATATGAACATAATCAAAAAATCATACACAAAAACAGATACAGTAGAAATTAGGATACATACAAGTGCATATCTATATAAAAACATATGCTTACACATGCACACACAAACACACACACACACACATGCACGCACACACGCACACAAACTCTCTCTCGCACACACACATGTTTGAACAGAAGCTGCATATTACATGTGGATGGGGCTGATGACTAGATCTTCAGGTAGATGGTTGTTGGTTGCACAATTGTATTTATCATACTGGATTTGTTCGAGAGACAGGGCATTGACTGCTTTGGGGAAAAAGCTATTGGCGAAGCGATTGGTTTTCGTCCTTATGCTTCTGTACCGTCGACCAGAGGGGAGCATCTCGAAAATCCCCAAAGCTGGATGTGATTCGTCCTGGCTGATTGATTTTGCTTTTTTCAGTAGCCTCTTACAATATATATCTTTTAGAGAAGGTAGATCAGCCCCGGTAGTCTTGGTGGCAGTTTTTACGATTCTGTTAAGGGCTGCAACTTCTGCCTTGGAAATGTTTCTGTACCAGACAGTAATAGTGAAGGTTAGCATACTTTCAGTAACTGCTCGGTAGAAATCAACCATGATTTTTTTTTTAATTCCAAATTTTTTGAGGCGCCGAAGAAAGTACAGGTGCTGTTGTGCTTTCTTAACAATTTTTTTCTGTATTTTTCTCCCATTTCAAATCGTTGGAAATGATCAGTCCGAGAAATTCAAAGTCACTGATGATCTCTACTTGCTTGTCTTTTATGGCAAGTGGTAAGGGCTCAGATCTGGTCTTCCTGAAATTTAGAATTAATTCTTTGGTTTTTGATATGTTGAGTTCTAAGTTGTTTTGATTACACCAGCTGACAAGTTCCAGTACTTCTTCCCTATATTTTGACTCATCACTGTTCATAATCAGCCCTTCTAGAGGAGTATCGTTGGCAAACTTGACCATGGTGTTACATTCATTTTGAGTTGCACAGTCATGTGTGAATAGTGAGTACAACAGTGGGGATAGAACACATCTCTGTGAGGTGCCTATGTTGAGAAGGCATGTGGAGGAAGTGAGGTCACCACCTTTAACAGCTTGCTCAGTTGCTGTCTGCATCTTAGAAAATATAGGATCCATGCACAAATTGATTCAGGGAGCGAGAGATCTTTCAGTTAAACATATAGTTTTGATGTGTTGAACGCAGAGCTGTAGTCAGTGAAAAGGATCCTGGCATAGCTGTTGGAATTTTTTTAGATGTCTGAGGACGTGGTAGAGACCTGTGCTTATGGCATCTTCAGCTGATCTGTTAGCTCTATAGGCGAACTGAAAGGGATCAAAAGATGGAGGAATGCAGGTATTTTAGGTAAGGAACTGTAGAATCAAGCGTTCAGATGTTTTCATTACGACTGATGTTAAGGCTACAAACGATAATCATGAAGACAACTAGGCTGTGCTTTTTTTTGGAACAGGAAAGATTGTTGATTTCTTAAAGCAGTATGGCACCACACAAGACTGAAGGGACATGTTAAATATGTCACTGAAGACACTAGACAATTGGACTTCACACTTCCTCAAAAGGCCTGGTGAGATGTTGTCAGGGCCAGCGGCTTTTCTCATTTTCAGACAACTGAAGTGGCATCTGACTTCATTCTCTTGGACTGTGAAAGGGGGATTTGGGGTGATTTTGGGTGCAGCCACATCAGAAGTGGACAGTGGTTTGTTGAATCTTGAGTAGAATGTGTTGAGTTTGTCTGGAAGAGTTCTGTCACTGTGTCAGTGCTTTCGACTGTGGTGGGTCATTTTATAATCAGTGACGTTCTGCGGTCTGGTCCATACATTCCTAGAGTTGTTTGCAGACAGGTTTTCTTCTGTTTTTTTCCGATATAAAAACTTTGCCTTCTTAATGCATTTTTCAGCACTTCCTTTTGCCTCATTGTGGACTGTTCTATCGTCAGTTTTGCGAAAAGCTCTCTCTCTTTCCTGTAGTTTTTGCCTAACAGCCCCGTTACACAAAATTTTGTCATTTCAAAATATTTTGATGTTTTTTGATGGAATGCACACACTTTCACAGAATGAAATATGATCACACACTGTGTCAGTATATTCATTTAAGTCTGATTTATTATATCTAATTGGAATTGAAATATTACATCACCAGTGTGTACTCAAGACACAAGATTGAAAACAAGTGGAGAAAAACTTAACATTGAAACATCATTTGATGGTTGTTGTCAAAGCTGATTGACTTTTCAAACATTGACTCTGTGACAGTGGCAGCTTCTCAGTATTGCCAATGTTCCTGCTTTCAGTACAATGTATTATCTGTCTCGCTATTCAGCTGCCTCTTTTCTGTCTTTTTTTTCCTCCTGTTCCTTCTTACTGAAAATTGTAAGTTTTTCTTATACAATTCAGTAGATACTATGTATTTGACACTGTGTTTTATTATTGTGTATTAACTCACTCAGGACGACAAGTTTTCTCCCATGCTTTTCCCCACAGACGGCCCATTTGTAAGGGTTTGGAAAAAAAATTACAAAAAATACAAAATACAGAGTAAGGAAATGAAACTTTCAGAACTGGTTTATTACGTGTTGAGCAATTACACGCACACACACACACACACACACACACACACACATATATATATATATATAAATCAAATTTCTCATCCTGTTTTTACAGTGTTGCCGTATGTAGAAAATAATGCCAATTTTTCACCCCGAATCACCATACCCATGCTCGCTTTCTGCATTAAATTCACTTTCTTCTTCATCATCATACACCTCTTCAATGTCCGACCCTTCAGTTTGTATAGCATTTCAAGTACTTCGGCAACACTAAAACGTTGCCTTTGCTGCCTTGTTCGCTCCAAAACATTTTGAGAAGAGCCGGCTTTGCTAACAGGCTGGCACGCGAGCAGATGACTGGTCAGTGACTTTGTCAGCGTGTGTGCGAGATAGGCCACACATGGCAGGCTGGCCAGTCATACCATTCGATTGTGGAGTGACACAGAATAGCGCACTCTGCTTGGCTAATCACAAAATCACGTGTACAGTGCGTGATGGATTTTTATTTTTTGAAAATGCTATTCCATTCCGTCGTCTGAAACCGAATACATTTTATGTAGGAATGCTCACACATTCCTTCGTCCGGAGAGAGTTAATGAGAATTCCTAGTACTGTTATCTGATTGTAACAGAAGAGTTGATCAAAACGTTTTTACAGGTAAAAAAGCAACAACAGAAAAGAGAGAGAGAGAAAAAAAACCTGTTCAAAACTGTTTTAAGGTGGTGATGACAGTTTCTATTGTTTTTGACTGCTCTGTGCAGTACCAGGTTGTAGAGGCAGCGGATGAGGAAGAGGAAGGTGAGGGAGAACCTGCTGTTGAGGGAGAAGAAGAAGGTGGAGTAGAGGAGGGTGAAGGTGGAGCTGAGGAGGGTGAAGGTGAAGCAGAAGAAGAAGCAGCAGGGGAAGAAAATGGAGAAGATGGGGAGGGAGAGGAAGATGTGGAAATGCCTGACGAGCTTGGGGAAGAGTTCAAAACCATCGACGAGACCTATCAAGATGATGACCAGCATGGTGAGTATTCTTAGCAAGGAAGACAAATTTAAATAGTTAGTTTGTCAGTCATTAATCCATATATCAGTTTGATTTATGTACATCTCTTATTGAGTTGTAATTGCTAATCATGATGAGTTGCCCTGTTACTAAGGTGGTGTTATTGAATAATCTCTCAGGGCATGACCAGCACATTGGAGGTCTTGCATCTGGCCTTTTTGATTATTTTTTTGAAGCAGATAAGGTAAAGTGTTTGTTCATGTCTTCTTGAAACTATTGGCCTCCGCTACTGTGTATGTTTCATGCTTTCAGTTGTCTTTTGGAAGCTTTGATTTTTGTTAATTTGTGATGTTTCATTAGACTTTGAGGAAAAGCATGCTGTAGTTCCTGTGATTTTTGTTCATTCTGGTTTGTATAATTTCTTCTTTTGGTAAAGACAGAACCACTGGTCATTTCAGTAGATATCATAACTGATCCATTGATTGCATTTTTGAGAGAATCAGGCCAGGACTTTATGAAAAATAGTTTGATTTTAAAAAAAGCTTGGGTACATTGGCTTTTTTTTTTTTGTCTTTAGAGAAGAGAGCAAAGAGAAAGCGCACACGATCTCGGTCACGCTCACGAGAAAGACACAGAGGCCGCCACTCTCATTCAAGGGAGAGAAGGTAATAATTAACGACAGTGTTTTACATCCATTGCAACTCCCACGTTCACTCATATGCATATGAGTGGGCATTTACGTTTATGACCGTTTTTTACCCCCGCCATATAGGCAGCCATACTCCGTTTTCGGGGGTGATACATGTTCTGTTCCCTACTGCAAAATACATAAGACAGATTGATTTTCATTTATGGGCTGTGACTCCCATGTTCACTCTATGCATGATTGGGCTTTTACGTGTATGACCATTTTTACCTTTGCCTTGTGGGCAATCATACTCTTATTTTCAGGGGGTTGCATGTAGAATGCTGACATAGATTACAGGATCTTTGACATGTGTATTTAATCTTTGGCATGTGTATACATGCAAGTTAGGTTCAGGCACTGGCAGGTCTGCATATTTGCCCTCAGATTGAAAGTCCAGCGCTTTAACACCTTGGCTGTTGCGCCTGTTGCACCCATGTGAGAGACACAAAGATGATATTCTTGTTAGTTACTGGTTTATACTTTTGAAATGATGCTGTAGTCATGGTATTTGTAGAAAAGTTAGGTTTTATATTTTGGTCTTTTCACCACACTGGAGGTCAGTTTAAAAAGATGATCCAGAATAAAAGACGGGTGGACTGTTGTTGGCATGTGACACAGGATCGAGGGCATGTGATGATGACTGTCTTCCCTTTTATTTTCTTCAAATGCATTTGATTTTTCTGACAGAGTTTAGGATTGTCCCAGATTTCCTATCAGCCCTGGTGACCAGTATTGCAAATGTGTGTGTCTTGTTTTCTTTTGTTAGACGTAGCCGCAGTCCTGTTGCACGCAAAGTTGAAATGGATGACTGTGCCTGGGAGTCTGGCACAACTTTCCAACTGGACAGATGTGAGTTACCTATTGATGTGTGACTGTCAGATACAGAATGATAGCAGTAATAATATGTAGCACTTATATGGCACAAACTCTCTATATAATGGGCTGAAAGTGCCTCACATGAAACAATACATATTTTCAGTAGTGGATAATAACTTACCTCACTTTATGAGAAAACTAGACATGTATGTATACATCAAGACAATAATACAAACTGCAGATATTAACAATCACACACACACACACACTCTTACAATTTTTTTCAGAGGTAGAGAAATTTGACTGAATTTGTTCTGTGCAGACAACAGTGACCTCAATCTGCGAGTGCAAGAGACGGGGCTGAAGGCCCACCCTCTGACTGTGGAGGGTTTTGCCTTCATGTGGGCAGGGGCACGGGCCATGTTTGGGGTCAAGGCTGGCAAGGTGGCCTATGAGGTCAAGGTCAGTGTTTAATAGGCATAACTTTATGCCTGCATATTATTTGTCCGATGATGCAGGTGGGTTCTGATGTCACATTGTTCATAGGCAGTGAAACTAGTCTGAAAGTGAATTTGTGGATATGTTTTTGATTTAGATGCTCCAGTTTTATGTATGTGACAAGAATTATAATAAACTTTTTCTGGAGGCCAACATTTTTATCTCTAGTGATAATAATAACATCAGTATTATATTTATAAGTTGTTCATCAGTAGATCAGTTAGAATCATCTGTTTTAAAGTTGGCATAAATGTATTTAAAAAAAAATGCCTTGTATAAGAAGAAAATTATTTGATACTAATATTTTTATATTTGAAACAGAGTTCAGTGTCTCAGTTTGGTGTGATGTATGTAATGAATTGAAGTTTCTGTTTAGCTGGAAGTGAATGAACAGGTGATTTTTAACTCAGGTCAAATGAAGCATGACGGATGGGCGCAGTAGCCGAGTGGTTAAAGCATTGGACTGTCAATCTGAGGGTCCCGGGTTCGAATCACGGCGACAGCGCCTGGTGGGTGAAGGGTGGAGATTTTTACGATCTCCAAGGTCACCATATGTGCAGACCTGCTAGTGCCTGAACCCCCTTCGTGTGTATATGCAAGCAGAAGATCAAGTACGCATGTTAAAGATCCTGTAATCCATGTCAGTGTTCGGTGGGTTATGGAATCAGTATCAGTAGCTCAAGGAGGCGTCACTGCGTTCGGACAAATCCATATACGCTACACCACATCTGCCAAGCAGATGCCAACAAGAACATAACCAGCATGCACACCCCCGAAAATGGAGTATGGCCGCCTACATGGCGAGGTAAAAACGGTCATACACTTGAAAGCCCACTCGAGCGCATATGAGTGAACGTGGGAGTTGCAGCCCACGAACGCAGAAGAAGCAGCAGCAGCAGCATGACAGACATTGCCAACCTTTTGTCCTCAGCTTCTGGAAAACCTAAATGTGGACCACCTGCCATCTGATGAAGCTAACCCTCATGTTCTGCGTGTTGGATGGTCTGTTGACGAAAGTAGCCTGCAGCTAGGTAAGTGAAACACAATAGATATGAAACAAGTTTTGTGAGGTTTATGTTTGGCAGAACAGTTGGAAATGATAAAATAGTGTGGATATTAAAGTAGTTTGATAAATTTGTTAGTACAATGATCACAAAGAAATGGTAGGGAGTGTGAGTTGTCTTATTTTGTATATTGTTGTTTGGACTGTGTTTACTTGAAAATAGATGTAAATTATCAAGACAGTATCTGAGAGAAGTGAGAAGTTTTCGTGTATCTGAGTGTTTAATGAATTTGAATAGTTCTGACTGTTCACTTCGGTGAATAGTATAGGAATATCAGGTTAGAGTATTATGGCTTGTACTTGGATTTATATGGAAATTATCGTTAGGTGAAAGTAGACTGGATGCACTTAAACTGTTCAAGATATTATAAGGTAAGTTTTTCCCCCTTTGAATAGATGAGAAAGATGATTGATTATTTCCAGTAGATGAGCAGAATGTTGTTTTCATTAGGTGAGGAAGCTTTCTCATACGGCTATGGTGGGACTGGTAAAGCTTCCACTGAATGCAAGTTCAAAGACTATGGGGAAAGCTTCACATCCGGTGATGTCGTCACAGCCTACTTGGTAGGTTCTTTTCTTTGTGCTACTTGAATCACAGTTTGTTTTTTTCCTCCCTTTTTTTCCCCTTTTTTTGTTTTGCCTTTTTCAATTTGGGACAGTGAAATCAGACCCAGATCTTGAAAAAAAGAAGAAAAAAAAAGTATGTGTTTTGGTTTTTGTTGTTTGCTTTTTTTCTTTTTTTTTTCTGTGTTACCAACCTGCCATGTTTTCATGTTTCCTCCCAGTTCCCCTACCATTGTCATAATGATCCTATCAGTGATGGGACTTATCCCAGTTCCCCTACCATTGTCATAATATTCCTATCAGTGATGGGACTTATCCCAGTTCCCCTACCATTGTCATAATGATCCTATCAGTGATGGGGACTTATCCCAGTTCCCCTACCATTGTCATAATGATCCTATCAGTGATGGGACTTATCCCAGTTCCCCTACCATTGTCATAATATTCATGTCAGTGATGGGACTTAGTTTTTGTTGCTTTAATGTCTGTTAATTTGCTGATTATATTTTTGTTGTTGACAGTTGTAGAAAACGAAGCTGACATTAGATTATTATTTTGGTAATATTGACAGTTAATCTGTGCGCCTTGTCCTATGTCCATGTATTACGTCCCTTTCTCACCAGTCTTTTTCTTCCTTTGTTAGACAAATATATGTACCCCCATTCTACCTGTACTGGGGTGCACCTATAGTGCACGCTGGGTTGCCGGGAGTACCAAGGGCCAGCCCCTTGTCCGCTCCCCACCCGACCCAACCCAGCACATCTCACAGGGTGACACACAGAGCCCCGACAAGTGGGATCGACTTCTTGTCGGTCAGGTCGAGCCCCTCGACCAATATTGCCACTCTGTCCACAAATCGGGTCTCTGTCAACCCACAGGTGACCTCCATGGTCACAACGGTGACTGCCCGGAACCGCCTGACACGCGCGGGCCTCCCCCAGCAGGGGAGACCGGCCGGATAGCAGGAAGACCTGCAGAGCAGGTTGCCACGCGCCCCGAATCCCCTCCCGTGGGGAGACTGGGGTGGCTTGGCCTGGGGTGGGCAAAGTAGAGATCCCCCCCCGGAACCAACTTTTTCTCCCCCACCAAAAGGAGGTGGGGGAGGGGGGTCGACAGAGAAGGGAGGAGGGGGAACAACAATGGGGCCCGTGAGGGCCGTCTCCGAGTGGGGACCCGGATAATGGCCGTGCGCGGCCTCCCCTTGGGAGTTCGCGCCTAGCTGCGAGTCCCCACAGCCAGGAGAGGACTTGCCATTCCCCCCCCTCCCTGCCTCGTGCTGGGACACCTCGGGAGGCGACGCTCGTACCTCTTTCCCCACGGTCCCCTTCATGACCGTTTTACTGGTACGAAAGTCGCCTCCGCGATCAGCGTCTAACGACGCATCGCCGCGGTCCATATCGGGAGGAATCATGAGCTCCGGGTCTGGGAGAGTCTCTTGCCGAGTCTCAATCCCAGCGTCATGATTCCTGCCTTCGTGGTATGGCACACGAGGCATGGAACCCGCGCTTAGGCACCCAGCGAAAATCCGACCCCCAACAGAGAAAGGAAAGACAGGATCGACTTAGAGGCAGAAAAAACGAACGAATCGAGGGTGCCGAGTCGAATCGAGTACACAGAATGTAAGAATACAATAAACACAAGCCGCATGCAACAAAATAAGGCCAAAAGGATACGCTTAATAGCTGAAAAAAGCGTAAGACGAGACAGAGCGTAAACCTGACAAGATGGCGTGGAGAGCCTTGGCCAAAGGAATGATTCAGCGCTTATAGCTTTTAGAGGCGTTTGATTGGCTGAGAGCGGGTGGGCCCGTCTTTTCACTGTTAGCCGCGCGAAATTTGGCCAAGCAGAGCAAACCAATAGGCCTAGTTTGCATCAGTTTGACATGGTAAGTATATGTAACACCAAACATGGAGTATAATACAAACTCCTCCTGTTGGTTGTAACTGTTATTGCAGAAACACTGAACAAATGAAATGTGGAAAACAGGCTTTTAAAGAAAAAAAAAGCCATAATCACAAAGAACGAGTATCTTGGTTTGTTCTTGTTAGAGTTACATGTCATGCAAATAATTTTAAGTATATTGTTGTGTGTTTGTTTTCAGGACATGGACAGTGACCCAGTAACCATCTCCTTTGCAAAGAATGGCACTGATCTTGGAATGTGCTATGAGGTGGAGAAGGAAAAGTTGGAAGGTCGTGCCCTGTTTCCTCATGTCCTGACCAAGAACACAGAGTTTGAGTGCAACTTTGGGGCGAAGGTATGTCTCTCTGGTTCTTGACATGAAAATGTAGGAATTAAGTGTGTTCCAGAAAGGTTTTTTGGAACTTGAGATGTTCTGAAAAGTTTATACTTTCCAGCTTACAGAATTCCATTTGTTTGAGATATGGTTTTGAGATATGCATTTAAAGAAAAACCCAACTTCTGTTGTATATGAATGAAACAATAAAATTGTGACAGTTGGCAACATTTGAAATATTGCAAGTGGTAGGCTTTAACATAGAAGAGATGGATGAATTGATAGAATATATAGCATTTCCAATGACTGAAGAGATTTGGTCCCTTTAGATATTCTGTGGACATGTGATGGGTGTCATGCCCCCATCAACTTTGAGATATCAAGTAACTTCAGTCTTTTTGAATTCCATTGTTGAAGAGACAAACAGATGTGCAAGTGAAAGTTTAGATTTGTTCCTGTTTGGTTGCTTCTGTGGGCAAAGCATGTTGGAGAGCAGTAATGCCAGATGTGAAATAAAGGTCCCTTATGCTCCAACAAGCTGTACTTTAATAATAATAATGGATACTTATATAGCACACTATCCAGAAATCTGCTCTAGGTGCTTTACAAAAACACTTTGTTAACATAAAACATTACATCTATGTTACATATACACACCAAAATGTGACTACACACACACATGCTCACACACACACACACACACACACACACACACACACACACACACACACACACACTAACATACATGTGTATCTAACAGCTACCCTAACACATACGCACACATAGGCAGGCACAAACTTTCATAAACACATGCACACACAATACACATTCATATACATGCATGTAGTTATGTACACATACATATGTATATACACATAGTCAAGCACAGCTAACACAAAGGAAGTGGACCTGCCACAATTGAACTTACTGCTGACATGAATGACAGAGGTTATCAGGGAGCTTGTTCCACGTCTTTGGTGATTGAAAAGAAAATGATCTGTGTCCGTAGTCTGTCTTCTGACATGAGGTATCCTGAGAAGTCGAGTATCGGAGGAAGAATGGAGCTGGCGAGACGGGGTATAGATATGGAGGAGTTCAGAAAGATACTTGGGGCCAGATCCGTTGACTGCTAAAAAGGTCAGAGTGGATAGCTTATAGTCTGTTCAATCAGAAACAGGCAACCAGTGGAGAGATTGAAGTAGAGGAGAAACATGGTCAAACTTAGAAGCTCTGCAAATGAGTCTGGCAGCGTTATTCTGAGAGATGGTGGCGGATAGAGCTGATTCTACGCAGTTCCAAACAGGCAACTTTACAGATATTCGAAATGTGCTGTTGGAAGGAGAGACTGGTCTAGGATTACACCAAGACTGCGAACAGAAGGAGAAAGTGAAACAGGTGTGCAGTTGATCAGAACAGAGTCGGGAAAGGAAGGATGTTGATGAAACTTCTTTGGACAGGTTATCGTAAATTCATCATTTAGTTGCAGCTTGTTGAGGGTCATCCAGTCCTTTAGGCCAGCAATGCACTCCAGTGTTCGAGTCACCAGTGCATCAGATTCAGCTATGGAAGCCGACTGATGAAGTTTGAGCGTAAAAGGTAATCGGTTTTCTATATATTTTACTCAGCATATCAATAATCAGTTCTGAAAGTTTCATTGCCCCTTCCCTCCCTCTCCTCCTCCTCATTCCAGTCCTTACACATAGTTTGTGGTGAAAAGAAAGGGAGAAAGCTGGCTGTTCTGAGTGAGTTAACATTGGTTTTTCTGTTTCAGGAAGAGCCTTACTTCCCAGTGAAGGAAGAATTTTGCTTCTTGGAAACAGTGGCTGAAGAGGAACGTGTACGAGGTTCCACACCACCTGCCACTAAAGAGGAATGCGAGGTATGTGGTGATTTTTAAAAATTTTTGATCACCTCTTCAACAGCAATCTGATAGTTTGATTTTACATAATGAATTGATTCATTTACGTGTACCATGGGAAGTTCTTCAGGATACTCTGTACGAAACATTGTGGAATTATACAGAATGTGGTTTTATGTGAAGCATGAAGAAAATGTGGGAAAATACATAAGAAGTGATTGTCGTGAAACTGAACATAATGGTGATTTGCAGCATCAAGGAAATGGTCAAAGAAATGTTTTTAGGAAGGTTTGGATCTGATTGACACTTAATATCAAAGGAAATATTTATACACGTGAAGACTTGGACACCACCATAACCGCAACAAACTTTGGAGATGATTTTACAAGAAATTGTAAAATGATGAACAGCAAAAGCACAAAGAGTGTGTGTTGGAGGGGGGATGACCGGGGCGGTACTGAGATGAAGTAGGGAGATATGAAAAATCTTCCTACAACATACCATGGAAAGTTTCCCTTTATTGTGCCAGCAAGTATAATGAGTGAGTTGATGTAGAAGAGAAACAAGCAGTGTGTCCGGCTGAAGTGGTGAATTGTTGGGGCTGAGTAGAGGTCCTGTGTGATGGTCATTAAGTGTCAGTGTGTACGTTTTGTTGACAGATCCTGATGATGGTGGGCCTGCCGGGGTCAGGGAAGACCGTGTGGGCTGGTAAACAGGCTGTGGACAACCCTGAGAAGAAATACAATGTGCTGGGCACTAACAACATCATTGATAAAATGAAGGTGGGTCTGTGCTTGTCTCTTCCTTCCCTTTGCTCTGCAGATCACCACTGACATCAGGAAACAATCGTGTGTGTGTGTGTGTGTGTGTGTGTGTGTATTAGTATCTTTTTTTTGATAATTTTTTAATTTTTAACATTTTTTTTTACTTTGTAAATGTTCTTTTTATCAACTACATAATTTTTTAGATCATAGACAGCTTTCATGCTGATTTTTTCAGATTACAAGCCATTGCACACTCACTTCTCCCACTTCATACATACACACACCAGCACAAAAATGATTCTTTCCATGTTTAAAGGAGAGTACATTAACTTTCTGAATGTTGCTGGAAGGAAAAAAAATCAGACCATTTTATGGCATATATTTGATGCAGTACATACCTGATGTGTCCACTTGAAAAAGAATGAGTCAAATAGGTTTATTTGTTTGTGTTTCCAGGTGATGGGTTTGCCCAGGAAGAAGAACTACAGTGGGCGATGGGATGTGCTCATTGATAAGTCCACCAAGTGTCTCAATCGTCTCATTGAGATCGCTGCGCGCAAAAAGCGCAACTACATTCTGGATCAGGTAGGATTTTTCAGGCTTTTGTTATCTTCATACTGGCAGTGAGAAATGCCAGTGAAAAAATTTGAAGAACTTACTTGGGATGGAGGGTGGATTTAGAAATATGCTTTTTGGTAACAATGCAGAAGGTAAGGTTCCAGCTGAATCATCATTTTCTGTATGGAAGATGTGGGTTTGAAAATTCACAATACTTGTATGTTGCTAAATGGCTTCAGTAATGTTCAGAAATAATACAGAAAACAAGTAGAAAAATCCTGTTTGAAAGAACATGGCATGGGTGTTTTCCTGTTCATTCTTCGTTTAGTTTTTGAAAGTGGTGGTGTTGGCCTGCTGGAAATGACATGAGTGTGAAGTCAGAATCTGTAAATCACTGTCAAGTGAAACATATTTATTTGTGTTTTTCATTGTAATTAACATCAGCTGAGAAAAAAATTGTAGAAAGTTTTACAAGAGACGAGAATCTGACATCACTGATTCAGCAACATGAACTGCATGTTTCCGACCAGAGCCCATCACTCAGTCTGCTGCTTCTGTGTAGTTTGCTGGCATCATTATTCCAATAGTATTTTAAAAAGAAAATGTTTGTAATTCATTCATTATCTAAGTGGTCATTAGTCATTTGGGTGATTTGATTTGTTAAGAAAGCCATATGCAAATAGTCTTTGAAATATGTCTCTTGTCTGTCAGATAAAATCTGTAAATAATGTAGTGATCAGTTCTCTGACACTGAACGCTTCATTTTCATGTCACCCAGTGAGAACAAGGTTGGTTTTGCAACCTCCCAAACAAGGGGTGATGCTAGGTTATGCTTTCAGTGTTCTGGAAACTACCCATGACAGTGCAGATGCACATCTGCTAAAGATACTGAAAGTTTATCTGTGAGAAATGTGTTGGGCAAACACTGAGTAATAAGCAAACAGAACCAGTTTTCTGTTGTGTTGAAATTTCTTTACCCACATCTTCCAAATAGATTTCTTTCAGATGCAAGGGTAAGTACAGGTCATAAGGCAAGCTATGAGAGAAGCAAGTCGGTAAGTACATTAGGGTCACTCAGCAGTACCCCATTCCCCTACCCTCCACCTTCCTTTCCCTAACCCCTTGTGGTTAAAGCAGCAACAGAATGGGGTGTGAGGAGGGGGTAAGGGGGAGCGGAGGGGAGGGATGATGGAAGGGATCTGAAGTAACCTGCATGGAGCCAGTCCATAGGAGATATAAGAAATAGTGGAATGAGTAAAAGGAGTTTAGTAGTTGATTTCAACACTTAGAGCCTGGCCTAGCATTGCACAGATGACACTGATATTAACCTTGTCTACTGATTGTCATAAGGATGGAGATTACTGGATCGACTTGGAAGCAGAGGAATGCAGAGCAATAAGCTACAGCTACAGTCTTCAGCACCTGTTTGAATTGAATATTGTTTGTCTGATGAAATGGATGACATGGAATTGACTTGACAGATTGATTGATGAGATTGATTGTACCAGCACACGAAAAGAGCATGGCTATCGTCTGTAGAAAAAACAACAAAACACCCGTGGATGTTGATGATGATTGATTTCTTTGATGATTTTGAGTGAGCAGTTGATGTGATGTTGGCCAGTAATGGAGCTGATTATCCTGATTTGATGACATCCTTGCCTTATATTGTTCTGTTGTCAGCCTGATGTTTCACCACTTGGAAATATTTCAATTCACATATGACCTTATCTGATGACGAAAAAGAAACAAGAGGAAGGGTTAATTGTTCTTTTGCCAGCTTTCGATAGAACGACCTGGAAATAATCTGAGTTCAGACAAGTACACATGTCAGCAATACCTGAAGAGAAGCAGATTATGCATAAGTTCTTGATTTCTTATGAAATATATGATTTCATTGCAAACAGGGGAAAACAAGTGTTAATTAAAGATAGCAGATTATAAGGAAGGGGGTCAGGGGAATCTGACAAGTTAACAGTATAGTGGGAAATACTTTTCAAACTGTAATCTTTTAGCTCTAAGGTAAGTGATCAGTTGTGTATCTTTTTACTTGACATGTATTCTCTTTCAGCTATTTTGCTCCCAGTAAGTATTCGTAGGATTTGAGCACGACAGGAGGGGAATCAAAAGCCAGAAATGGAAACGACGAGACATCACTTAGACGACAGCAGGAGCAGATACGAAATCTTCACAGAAAGTCAAACAGTAACTACTATTGTTGAAGTATGTTGCAGATATTGCTACAGAGAATTGCCATGAATGATTAATAGAATGTGATGCATCTCAATACGCCACTTGATGTTTGCTTTTAAGGGGCACTCAACCCACATGAAAGAGGACGTCTTTACTCACGAATCTTTTTATATTTTGTCACCCCTGCTAGACAAATGTGTATGCATCAGCCCGACGACGTAAAATGCAGCCTTTCGAAGGTTTTCAACGCAAGGCAATCGTTGTTGTGCCAACGGACGAGGAGTTCAAAACACGTGTTGAGAAAAGTGTGAAGGAAGAAGGAAAAGAAGTTCCGGAAAAGGCTGTACTGGAGATGAAAGGTAGGCAGCTGGAAAGATGCCCCACAGCTGGTAACCATTGTACTTTTCTACTGGAAGGACCTTGTGTCTGCAGCCTCTGTGTGTCATTCATATCGTATAAAATATTTTACTGTAAATCACGTTATCTGTGGCTTGTATTCTGCAGTCGACAGGTTCCCCAGCCTTCTCCCACTCCCCTCCACTGCAACATTTTGATCAGTTAATTCTCAAGAGTAGTCTGTCTCTTGCATTTCTGTTGAGTGTGTGAATATGTTGTCAGCAATGTTATGTAAATTGTATTGTTTGTATTTGTGATTACAGTGACAGTAAGATTCTTGATTGTGCAATTTTGTCTTGTTTGATGCTGTCATTTTGAACTTAATTTGATCATGCTTGTCTTTACCATTTTCACATTTTTCATATTTTTTATATTGATTATATGTAGAATATACATAAGAAATTTTCAGTAGAAACAGTATTTAAATTTCTTTTTGATGACATTTCTTGTGCATTTGCTTATATTAATATAAATGCGCTCAGAACACAGCAAAAGAAGATAGGTGAAACTCTGTTTTAATTACCTATAGTACGCTCTCTGTATAAAGATAAATGGCTACAATTAAGGTAGGTTAAAGTCTGTATAAAGATATTTATTTTGATTGGATGTTAGTCCAAATAATAGCTCAAACTGGAAAGTGTACAATTCCTGAAATGCCATATGAACCATTGCTGATAATGAGATGCTGTACACAGAACCATGAAGTTGATTCTGTGAAAAAGCTGCACACTGGAATGATCATGCATTTCAAAGCTCCCCCCCCCCCCCAAAAAAAAAAAGAAAAAAAAATCCACTGGAGAGATAGTCTTTATGTTTGGACATTTGAATGGAGGATTTAAAAAAAACAACTTGTGATAGAGATATTTAGATAACAACATCAACATTATGGAAATATTGAAAGAATGATAATATCCTCACAGGTTTAAGAGTTTGGATACCCACTATCACAGATCTTAATACATTTCTTGTTCTCTGATTCATTTTCACAGGTTTGTTTAGTATTGGTAAAGGGAAAGTAAATGTCTATTTCAGTTATTCTGTAAAACATATATGCAGCATTTCGCACATGTTTCTTTGAAGTAACTTATTTGTATTTTTCAAGCCCAGAACTTTCATGGCAATAAGTGATCAGTGGGCATAGTACCAATCCTGCATTTCAAAGCTGGCTTCTACTTCCAGCTGCCATCCCACCTGACAAAATACCTAGTTGTATTAAACAGTGGGAAAAAATCAAAGTATTTTTTTTTTAGCAATAATTTGTTTTGGGTCACCAAAAGGCCATATTAGAGAGATATCCATTATCCAAGAACATGGGTTTAGGGTGGGACAGTGTGGCGCTTCGCCTTGTGCCCTTGAAAGCATGCGTTAGTGTAGCACATGTGATCCACATAATTTTGGACTGACGGAAGTGTGTGCTGTCTGTAGCCAACTTCACCATGCCGGAGGTGGGCCAGCTGTTTGATGAGGTGCAGCTGACAGAGGAGGAGAACCTTAGCAAGGAGGAAGCAGAAAAGCTGGTGAAGAAGTACAGAGATGAGGCCATCAAACTTCTCCCCCCTCCTGAAAAACGCTTCAGGGATAACCGTTATGGAGGTGAGATATGCCTTTTCAAATCGGGTGATAGTCTGAATTGATATACCTGCTCTTTTCTATGTTCGTTTCTTTTCTGAAAGGTACTTTAAGCATTGGCTTTTGTGTGAACTATGTCAGTTTGTTTTAAACTTGATTGCATGTCAATAGTAATGTCTTTTTAAGCCTGAAACTCTGTGACTTGTACATCTATGTCTTTGCTTCATTGTTATCTGATCTGTGTGTTGTCTGTCTTTTTGGAAGGAGAAAGGGAGAAGGAGGCAGGAATTTAGCACACCAATTGTTTGTGATGCACATCTTTGTTCTTCCACATGAAGGGGCTGAATATAGATTTGTTCTCAGTGTACCTGTCTGTTTGCACAGTGGACATGGCCAGCCTAACATTTTTATGTTATGAGACCATGATGTTGCAGATGGACGGCGAGACTTCAGAGACTACCGACCCCGAGGAGGGTTCCGTGGAGGGTTTGACAGAGATCGGCGTGGTGGAGGTGGTCGTGGGGGTTGGAGAGGTAGGTTTGCCAGCATTGTAGCACTCACTAGTTTTGTGACACATTTGCAGTATTTAAATCCACCCCACTCTCACAATTACTGCTATTCTCATTTCATTTCTTGTGGACTGTTCTTGCTGGATGATGACAACATTTCTGTGACATACACTGAGCATCGGATATGGGCCTGACAGCAGAACAATTTTTTTTTTTTTTTTATTTCTCTCTTTTTCTCTGTTGAGGCTGTGTCCAGTGTATTCATTTGGAAACATTAACATTTTCTGAGTATCTACTGATTCAGAAGTGATAGGACAGGGCACTAACTCCTCCAACAATCCACATCGGGAGCCATGAGCTGAACTCATTTGACCGGTTTCAGAATCTGGGGTCGACAATAACTTCGAATCTTTCCCTCGAGCCACAACTCCAGAATTGCGAAGGCTGCCTGGGTCATGTCCAAACTTCGCAAGAGGGTGTGGTCCAACAAAAGCTTGCGTTCTAAGCACCCTACTCTGAAACATGGACCATATATTCCGCGCAAGAGAAGAGACTAAACAGTTTCCATCTCTGATGTCTCAGATGCATTCTTGGAATCCGATGGCAGAACAAGATCCCAATCACTGAAGTGATTGAGTGTGCAGGCTTGCCAACTGTCTTTGCCCTTCTGAGTCAACGCTGTCTTTGCTGGCTCGGTCATGTTCGTCGAATGGATGAAGGCCGCATCCCAAAGGATCTGCCAGGCCCCAAGGCCGCCCCCACTAAGATTCAAAGACGCTTGCAAACAGGACCTGAAAAATACAGGTATTTATCTGCTGTCCTGGGAAAGTCTTGCGGACTCACATGAACCCTGGAAACTGCCAGAGCGAAGCCACATTGACGTGCTGAGGAGAAAAAGAGCCACATGCAAGTCAAATTCTGCAAACCAAGCAGCATCTACTTATACCTGTCCCACAGGCAGCAGAGATTGCCACTCCAGCATCAGTCTACACAGCCACAACAGGAAGTGCAATGCCTGGCAGTGACTACATTTCTGGTGCAGCCATCGTCTCTCGAGACGGAAGAAGGCTGCCGATGATGACTGACTCCAGCAGAACCTGATTCATCATTTTTAAGAAAAGACTTGTTGAGACTTGAGTCATCAGCTATACACCACTGCTAAAGAAACAAAGTAAAGATGTCAGTTGTGTCTCAGCAGCAAATGTGAAACAGAATAGGTGCTAAAGAAACGAGTACTAAGATGCTTGTATGTAATATTCTAATGTCGCTGGAAAAGTGTCCCTGAAAAACAGCTGGTAAGACTAAACAGTTCATGAAATCGGTCACTGCACATTTTCCACAAATTAAGAAGAATCTAGTATGTGTAGGTTGACTAAAAGACAAATTGTGATTTTTTTTTTTTTTTTTTTTCAAAATGAAAAAAATATTGTATTTTGAGATGAGATTACATCAGTTGCAGAGTGCCCTCTCCATTCAATTCGCTGCTGTCTTTAGTGAAAGGATTCTCTATATCAAAAAAAGCAACAACAACAAAAAAGCCTTTGCTGTTATAATGTCCTATTACCGACATATTTATGACACAGGTGTTTCCTGGTCAAGTGTCACTTCATCTTGATGTACACCAAGATCTGCTGGATGATGACACTTTTTTAATGTGACACACTGTGATCATTCGGATATGGGGCTGACAGCAGGTCTTGTTAAATGTTTCCATCGGGAAAGGAGGGAGTGTGAGTGTGTAAAAAATGGTCTGTTACTGGCATTGGGAGGGTGTTGATTGTGATAATGGATAGTTTATAATTTTTTTTTTACTGACACCATTATTTGGTGTCTTTAGTTGTTTGTTTTTTTGTTAAATGTCATTATGCCTGAGATCTCTGCTGATGACATTTTTGTGGTGTGTCTTGTGTGAAATCGGTCACTGCACATTTTCCGCGAATTAAGAATTCCAGTACGTATAGGGTTTACTACAAGACAAATTGTGAACTTTTTTTTTTTTTTTTTCAAAATAAAAAAATATTGTATTTTGAGACGAGATTATATCAGTTGCAGAGTGCCCTCTCCATTCAATTAGCTGCTGTCTTTTAGTGAAAGGATTCTCTATATCAAAAAAAGCAACAACGACAAAAAAAACAACAACCCAAAAAAAACAAAAAAAAACACCTTTGTTGTTAAGATGTCCCATTATCGACATATTTATGACACAGGTGTTTCCTGGTCAAGTGTCACTTCATCTTGATGTACACCAAGATCTGCTGGATGATGACACTTTTTTAATGTGACACACTGTGATCATTCGGATATGGGGCTGACAGCAGGTCTTGTTAACTGTTTCCATCGGGAAAGGAGGGAGTGTGGGTGTGTAAAAAAATGGTCTGTTACTGGCATTGGGAGGGTGTTGATTGTGATAATGGATAGTTTATATATATTTTTTTTTTTACTAACACCATTATTTGGTGTCTTAAGTTTTTGTTTTTTTTTGTTAAATGTCATTATGCCTGAGATCTCTGCTGATGACATTTTTGTGGTGTGTCTTGTGTGAAATCGGTCACTGCACATTTTCCATGAATTAAGAATTTCAGCCCGTATAGGGTTGACTACAAGACAAATTGTGAACTTTTTTTTTTAAAAATGAAAAAATATTGTATTTTGAGATGAGATTATATCAGTTGCAGAGTGCCCTCTCCATTCAGTTAGCTGCTGTCTTTAGTGAAAGGATTCTCTATATAAAAAAAAAGCAACAACAACAAAAAAAACACCTTTGTTGTTAAGATGTCCTATTACCGACATATTTACGACTCAGGTGTTTCCTGGTCAAGTGTCTCTTCGTGTTGATGTGCACCAAGATCTGCTGGATGATGACACTTTTTTAATGTGACACACTGTGATCATTCGGATATGGGGCTGACAGCAGGTCTTGTTAACTGTTTCCATCGGGAAAGGAGGGAGTGTGGGTGTGTAAAAAATGGTCTGTTACTGGCATTGGGAGGGTGTTGATTGTGACAGTGGGTAGTTTATAATTTTTTCAGTCTCTAACATTATGACCTGGTGTCTTTTGTTGTTAAATTACAGAGGATGGGAGAGAGGTGTTGCACTATGTACCCAGAAAGAAATACCTTAATGTTAATAACAGTGTTAATGTTGCGGTCAGTTTCAGAGAAGGCTGTTGGATACAGTTTCTTTTGATCCAAGAGTGATTGATAAGGATGATCATGAACATTAATGATGTCTCATATCAGGAGGAGGTAGTAATGAACAGTAATGAATGGTCATGGTAGAATGGGGTCCTGGAGGTGGTTGGGGTTAGATGTGAATAGCTGTTTCATGTGCTGATTGTTACACTTGTGTCTTTCAGATAAACATGAGATTACAAACTTCCACCATTGTGTGATATGAGCACAAGAGCAGGGCAGATTACTACTGTCGGGTGACATGTATTTGACATTTTGATCTCTGCTGATGACAAGATTTTTTGGGGGGGTACGACTGTGTTTTTTAAGTGTACTTAGGCATTTACTGATGAGGGCCAAACTGGAGTTGCATTTACTGCATTTTGGTGGGAATAAATCACACCCAGTTGTGTGTGGTATTTATGTATTGGTTTTAAAAAAAAAGGTATGAATTGTCCAGATAGGATTAATTTCATATAAAGATTTTATATCTTGTTCACCTTGCCCAGCCTCTATCAGTGATGGCGACAGCTGCTGATTGATGACTCCTTTCTTTGTGACTCGCACTGATGCTCAGATATGGGGCTGACAGCAGCTCTCTGGGTCACTTGAATGTATTCACTACAGTACTTTGTTTTGTTTGCTCACTGGGCTGGCCAGCATTCACATTCTTTCTGCTCACTCCCATGTACAAATGGGTTTTTTTGTGGTACACTGTTAGTAACTTATGCAAGAACAAGAATGACAGCTGTTTCCTCAAGCAGCAGCATTAGAGGAATGTAAAATGTCAAATGTGCCATTAGCTGTTAAATAAGGAAATCTTAAGTTCTTGAGACAATATATGATTATCTCTTTTGAGTGAATATGTTGTATTCATGTACACAGAACTAGTCCATCATGTTATCTTACACAAGTGAAAGGCATGCTGCTTGTGTTGGGTACTTTTGAAATGGAATGGAGGCATGAAGACATGCATGAAACATGATAGCAGAGTGAACCCTCCAACAGAAGCACTTTCTGTCTTGATTGATTAATAGCACAGTAGAGTTTGTATGTTAAAGGATGACTGGATCTTATGCTGTCCTGTTGATGCTCCAGGGAATGCAACAGGTTGGCTGTAATGGGACATTTTTATTTTATTTGGTTTTTATGTGTTTTCCTGTTGAATGATGATGATAACTTGTGTGACATACACTGATCATTCGGATATGGGGCTGATGGCAGGAAACACTTCAGTTTGATTTTAAACAAATGTTTTCTAGTGGGTGATCTCAGGATGTGGAATTGCGAAACATTTCTCCCCTCCCCTCCCATTTTCTTTTGAAGATAGTTGCAACTGTGTACACAGGCCATTTTCTTGTAAGACTTTATGTTTGCATGTTCATAATGGTTAACTTTACTCAACTTGAAAAGGATGGCAAGGAAATGTGTATTGGCTGATTTTTGTTCTTTGATTAAACATGTTTTCATGTTGAATGATGATGATATTTAGTGTGACACACACTGATCATCGGATATGGGGCTGACAGCATGAAACACTTGTTTTAATTTTACAAATCCCTTTAAACAGTTTGATCGTTAGGGGGTGGAATGATAAACGCTTCTCTTCTTCATCTGACCCCACACCCAATTTGTTTCTCTTTTTTATGATGGTTACAGTTGTGTACACAGGCCATTTGCTAGTAAGACTGTCTATGCATGCGAGGTGTGTGTGGGCATATTTACAATCAATTTACAAAGGGTGCCAAGAAATGTTTTGTCTGTAGGTTTTTCATTAGTTGAAGGTGGTAGTTAAACCAGGTAAATCCAATATATATATATATATATATATATAACAAAGAAAGAAAAACCCCAACCAACACTCCCTGTGGTGTTATATAAATCTGTGGGTAATAGTGTATCCTAAGTTGACACCCAAAGGAGCAATCAGCAGAAATGTCTTGCAAGCTGCAGAAAATTTTCTCAAGGCACAGTGTCTGGACTATGAGCTCCAATCAATGAACCAACAGAACTCTGTTACATGTGGGGGTGGGTGGGGGCTTGATGGCGACAGCTGCTGGATGATGACACTGTTTGTGGTGATGAACACTGATCCTTCGGATATGGGACTGACAGCAGCACAGTAGGTCACCTTTTCCCCATGTTCATGTTTTGGGATTTCCTCATTGCCAGGTATAATGTCTGTTTCTTTTTTTTTTGCATTCTGGGTTTAGGGTTTGTGTGCATTTACAAAAAAAAAAAGAAAAGAAAAAAAGGTGGGTATCAATAGGAATGAAAAATTTAGTGGTATGTTATCTCTTGAACCGAATGTTTGTGATTTTAGATAGAGGTCTGTTTTTGTTGCCTGTATGTCTCACTTTGTGCTTTAGTGTCATTATACAGTGATCTATGTCAGCTCACAGAAAGATATGCCTACAGGTGGTTACAATCCCCGTGGAGGCTATGATAGTCGGGGTGGACGTGGGCGTTACAATTACAATGACAACCGGCGGTATGATGATCGTCGCTCCTATGGCAGTGGAGGTGGCGGCTACAGATCTGGTGGTGGCTACCAGGTTAGTAGATGGATAAAGGATGGAAGGGAGAAGAACACTGAAGACTTTATAGGAATGTATTTATTGTGCATTATCAAAAAATCAAAATGATCAGTTGAATACTTTTTGCATACAAAGAGTTCAGATTGGCTAAGCTGCTTGCTTTCAAAATACAAGGAAGGCATGGATTGTCAAACAAGAGTCAGAGGATAAGGTTATTTGATGGGATAAAAATGCTTGGAAGTATGGTTGATGCAGATTTGACAGCTGGGGTTCATTGTACTCGGTGCAATAAGGTTATTCGATGGGATAAAAATGTTTGAAAGCATGGTTGATATAGATTTGACAGCTGGGCTTCATTGTATGTGGTGCAATGATAAGGTTATTCAGTGGGATAAAAATGTTTGAAAGTATGGTTGATGTTGGTTTGACAGCTGGTCTTCATTGTATGTGGTGCAATGATAAGGTTATTCAGTGGGATAAAAATGTTTGAAAGTATGGTTGATGTAGGTTTGACAGCTGGGCTTCATTGTATGTGGTGCAATGATAAGGTTATTCAATGGGATAAAAATGTTTGAAAGCATGGTTGATGTAGGTTTGACAGCTGGGCTTCATTGTATGTGGTGCAATGATAAGGTTATTCGATGGGATAAAAATGTTTGAAAGCATGGTTGATGTAGATTTGACAGCTGGGCTTGGTCTTGGCCGGAGTTAAGTCTGTTGAAAGTCATTGTTTTTTTTGTTTTTTTTAAATTTTATTTATGTTTGTGATAAATATCTGGATTTTGAATGTTTCTGGGAAGGAATTATTTTGATTTACTAAAGGCTGATTTCTACCAGCTTTTAGTTTGAGCAGATAGTGAGTGTGTGGGATTCTCAGTGGAATGTGATTTACTGCAGGGCCAGCGCAGTGGTGGCTACGGAGGTGGCTATGGCGGTGGATATGGTGGTGGTGGTTACAACAAAGGCTGGGGGCAGCAGGGATCATGGGGCAGCAATTGGGGAGGTCAAGGCCAGTGGGGCAATTCTGGATACGGTGGGAAGGTGAGTGTCTTGTGGAAGGAGCTTGTCTGTGATACATCATGATTGTTGTTAGTGTTATTGGGTGTTAAGCTGTCCCTCTTTGATCACAGTAGGTAACGGACACCATGTAATACTGGTTAAGGTTTGTGACATCTTTTCAGTGAAAACTTATTCCAAGAATTTAAGCACTTGGCAATTGAGAAGAGGGTGAGGCATTATCAGGAACAGTGTGAGCGATGTGGAAATGATGAATATTAAACTCTTTGTAGCATCACTTACTTACGTGCCTGTTTACCCTCATCTGGGGACCAAGCTGATCAGCATGTTTTCAAGTGAAAATAAGAAAAAATTGAAATGTCTGTGATGGGAAATGTCATGAAGGTGCCAGTTGGGATAGACCCACTGTAAGTTTGTTCGATGAAATGTACTGAATGTTATCATATAGTTGGTTGAAAAATAGCACAGTTGCGAACATATTGACTACATCAGTTAATCACCACACTGGGTGTTCTTTCAAATGGTCTGTTACTCCGATGGTCCATGTGTCACTGGTTTAAAGTACCAGTAGTGATTAATGGCTGATCTAAGCCAATCATTAAGCAAGGATAGCCATTTACATTGTGAGAAAGGTGATGGGTTGTGGTGTTAAGCTGAAAAGGAAAGCAACATCAGAGGAGTGGTCAGTAAGGAAATGTAAAATGTTCAGTTTGGCATCAAAGCCTCCTGTCGTTATGCAAAGAAATGTTTCATTGTATTTCTGAATCAAAAATTTTGTTCTGGTATGCGAGTTTTACAATATGATTTTGCCTTTTCACTTACTGATTAGGTATGGAACATTTCAATGATTTAAATTTCCTTTACCTCAGTTGTGTTATTGGACCACTTGATGATTTTACCACAGTTAACTATTTTGACAGTATTACCTCCAGTTTGTTATTGGAGCATTTTATGACTTTATCTCATTTATGGAGCATTTGATTTACCTTCCAGTTTAAGGATTCTATTGCACATTTGATCTGAAAGATTTACAGGAGCTTAAAGTAGAATAAGACTATGCACACATTTTCCACTTGAACTGTTGCGGATGTCTATTGTTGAAACCGTTGTAAGTGAACTGAGGCTTCTGCAAAAAATGGTTGAGGGACTTGCTGAAGGGGTTGGATGAATAAATGGACTTACTGAAGGGGGTTGGCACCTGTGGGAACTGTTGCCCATTTCAAATTGCTTTGTGTTGTAGGGTCAGTACTTTGTTGACAGATGCCTGCTGTGATTTGAGATTGCAGTCAGCATTTATCTGTGTGGGTATGGGATAGGTTGTTGTTATTTGTACAGTCAGTATTCACTTTAGGTGGGTTGGGTTTAATGTGTGTGTATGTGTGTTTGGTTGAGGTTGCCATTATGAAAAGTTGATGCTGTGTTGGCAGAGTTACGGTGGTCAGTGGCAGCAGGGAGGCTGGGGTGGAAACCAGCAAGGGTACTGGGGAGGAAGCGGTGGTGGTGGCTATGGTGGTGGAGGCTACGGTGGCAGCAGTGGTGGCTATGGCTCCAGCTGGGGCAGAAGCAGCTACTACAAGTGATTGTCGGCGAAGTGTGCACACTGTGACAGTATTCAGGAACTGGCTCTGAAAACATTGTGTCGGGAGTGTACAAAGGAGAAACTGAACAATTTACAGTGAAATGGATGTTCCTTTTTTCCCCCCTTTTTTTTCTTCCCTGTTTGTGTTGTGTTCTGGTCAGTTTCTGAAAAAGAATTATTTGCATTGTTTCATCATCATTATCATCACTTGTTTCATAGGTTGTAGAAATTCAGTGGGATATTTAGAGATGGTGCTTTGTAATTTTTAGTTAATACAGATAAGCAGAAATTTGCCACAGGTAAAGGATAAGCAGAGGAGGGAGATGCATATGTTCCTTTTTCTTTCACCCAGTGAATGCTTTGACTTTAATCACCCCCACACATCCTTCTATAACATATTTAGTATGAAAAAAAAGCATACATGCTTTTTTCTTTCACGCAGTGAATGATTTGCCCAAGTCACTCTCACCCATGCTTTCATAACATATTCCTAGGCTATGAAAGACTTTTATAAAGTGAAATTTTAACCTTTTTTGTTTTTAGCTGTACAGGATTTTCAAGTAATAGGATCCTAAGTCTTTTTTGTTTTGTTTTTGCACTTGGAAGTAACTCACTGTGTGTTGTTACTGTTTGCATTGAGTGGAAATATAACGAAAAGGATGGAGTCATGTTCAGTTAGGGTTATTTTGGTACTAGTGACTAGAGCTTGGTCTGCATTTTGTGTTGGAAGATATCAGCAGGATGTATTCCTTGTAACAAACCATGACATAGACATGTTTGGGGAAGTGTCACAGAGCACTTTCCCTCTGGTTATGGCCATGAGGGGCGGACATGGACGACATTAGGAGATTCATGAGGGGTTCAGGACATGCTGGAAAAGCAATAGGCAGCTTCTCTTCTTCACCCCCCACACTCATCAGTGATGTTTTAAAATCCAGGGATTTGATCATTAACTGCTTTTATCTTTGTGTCAGTATTCTCATGTGTACAGTCCATCATAATGTGTAAGCGTGGTTTTCTGTCACTACGGCGTGGAATTATTTGCTGCAGGAGTAAAGAAACTCAGAATGGCATTGCATTTAGTGGCTGCACTTGTCATCTTCACTGGTAGTAGCAGTTTTACTCAGAAAAAAAGTTATTCTATAATAGTGTTATAAAATTTTGTCTTTATTAAAAAAAAAAAAGAAAAAAAAGAAAAAAAAAAAGAAAGAAAAAAGACACAGAAGAAATTATTTCAACCCTCCTCGCCCCAATATTGACTTACATTTTGTTGTGTCAGTGACTTTGATTTGTCCGGTTAACTTAAGTTCTTTGATGTTGGTCCTACAACAGTAATGTCGTTGTTAGTCAGTGGAGTATCTCTGTGCATGTGTGTGTGTGTAACATTGCTGATATCGATCTTGTGGCCAGCCTTAAGGTGAAACATGGCACAAGCCAAATGTGGGAACCTTGAAGACGTCTGCTGTCTGTCCCCCTCTTTCATCCTGCCATCATCCTTATTGCCATACAGAGAAGTGACATGGGACAGCTGTCATGACAATGTTTAGCTTGGAAGATTTCAGCTCATCATCAGTGGACCATGAAAATTATGTATGGTTTGTTTTCAGATGTTGTTCTGCAATTTCAAACAAAACTAATGTTGAAAAGTTGTGTCAATAAATTCATCTCAAAAGATGTTTGTTTGTTGTGTACTTCTGTGGGAAGTGAAGAAAAAAAGAGGAAAAAAAGAAGAAAAGCAGCTGACTTAAAGGTTCCACTTTATTAAGCATTGAATTAGGCATCACAGTTCATTTACATGAGCATAAGAGAATACTTGATTCTCTTTTCTCTGTATGTCTGATGATCTCATGTACTGATCATTTCGAGGACAGATAAGCTGCCTAGTTTCACAGCCATTCAACATATAAACAAACATGTTCTAGCTACATCAACACAGACATCCTTAAAAATCTCTTTCTGCAGAGCTGGATGCTGTTCATTATAAATACAGTAATGGATAATTGTATACAAAGCACAACTCTGGTTCACAAGTCCATGGTATTTTCTTAAGAGAGAATCAAACATATGCACACATGCAGCCTGTACAATTATTCTTCCAAGCATGTCAGATTAGGAATCGCTTTCACATTCCAAGCATGTTAAATTCAGAATCATTTTCAGAGTGAGTGGTCAGCTCTAAGGATTATTTCTGGAATCAGAGGACAGGAACAAAACCTTGAAACTGTCGCACACAACATTACATTCAAACTTCACACTGGGCCAATTGTACACGCTGCTTCCCACTATTATTCCACTCATCACAATGTCAGTGTTCATATTCACATGTTCCTTAAAACTGATTTCCAAGTTCAATAAGTGTTTTAAATTCAAGGAATGATGAATTTATAAGTAAGTCATTGCAAACCCCATAAAACTGGGCCAGAAGCAAATGATTTGTCACTTCAAAAACAACAAATTAAAAAAAGAACTAAAAAAACCAACGAAACTGTTTTTGGTGTGTTACTTGAAAGACAATAAGAAGCAACTCCACTATACAGGTGTGAAAAGAGTTGGTTTATCAGTAATGGAAGAGTTCTCTTTGCAAGTCACAAAAAGAAAGAAAACTGGTATATAATCAGTCCATTAATCCTTTGAATTTTGAACATTACCTTGAAAACTCAAATTCAGTTCTAAGTAGACTGGATGAACCACTGGCTATATGTTACAGTTTACGCATCCCCCTCTATGTGTAAGTTAGCTGCACCAATGAGACTGCACTTGGCATCACAACTACAATATTGCGCATACTGACGAAGTAAATGAGTGTGGTAAACATACACCAGGACTATGCATGGTAAACTTTGGAAGGCAAATCACTATTCTCATGTGAGAAATCACTGTTCTCAAATCATTTTATACACATTTCTATATGCAAGAAAGAAATATTCCACAAACATCAAGGAATTCATCTGTAAACTTGACAATCATCTTTGTGTATGAAATCACTATTCTCAAATTGCACCTGGAATTTCACACATGTTCCCACATTCAAGAAAAATTATGCCAATGACAGAGCAATTTCTTTAATGTGCTGCAATCAAATTGTGTCTACTTATGCTCAACTGAATTACAGTCAGAATTAACAAACTCAAGAGAGAGCTTTTTTCTGTGCCACCATAAACCAATTCCAGTATCTTCACTGGCAAACACTGAAGGTGAAAGTTGACAATGCCAGCACCTACAATGCTGCATGAACAGTGGTGCACAAATACCAGGAATAAACTTGTACATGCAGTGTACATCCTAACATTTTCTGAATCCACATTTCACCAAATTAGCATGGTTATGGAGTATGTAAGAAAAAGAACCACTGATAAACACTCAATCTTCTTTCACATCGTTCTTTCACAGGCTTCCTAGAGTCGAGAGAAACCAAACAGTGGCAATGTAAATCAAACTCGCAATGTTTGGATGATAACCTCTGCGTCACCAGAGCTGTTGCTATCCATGTCAGAATCCGAAACCTCTGAGCTCTGAGTCACTGCTGAATGAGTCGGGGCTGAAATCCTGCTCCATGCTGCGCACAGACGAGTCATCATCGTCATCGTCGTCGTTGTCATAATGGTCACCATTGAAATACAGTGGTTCACCATTACCTGCAGCAGAGAAACAGAATGGCTCAACACCAGTGTCAGTAATGATCCCTGATCATTTTCCCGATGCTGTGGGTCAGTAGTCAGCACCACAGGCAGTTTGTCTTGCAACCCATCATAGGGCTGCTCCTTAACTTAGTGTGGGACTTCTCAGTCTCCTCTTACATCTGTATTTTGGAAAAAAAATCATTTCACATACCATGTACAAGAACATTTAACCGAAAATGAGATAATGTGAAAAGTTAAAAGGATAACACAATATTAAAAGACTACAGGAATTTGATTACTGGTGCCAAATTAAACTAGGAACTTCGTTTGTGGGCTGAGACTTCCACATCCACTCGTATGTGTACACAAGTGGGCTTTTACCCCTGCCATGTAGGCAGTCATGCTCCGTTTTCAGGGGTGAAACTAGGACAATAACAGCAAAATAATCTGCCCATGAGCACACAATTCTACAGAAAAAAAATGTCTCTAATAATATAAGGAAAGAAAATACAAAAAAAAAAAAAAAAAAAAAATTCATAGCATTTAAAAGACCACAATTTTCACACACACAAAACATGAATTTCTTATACTGGTGACCTTTGACAATAATTTATTATCACTGGCATGGAAGTGGGGAGGAAATAACATCTCATTTGTCAACATGACAGCACAGCCTGCAGACTAGAACACAGAACTAAAGGAACACATTGCAAACACTTTGCTTGCAAATGGTGACTTCTGCAGGGTGTTTGAAGGAATGTGTCAGGAAGTTTTGATTCAATTTTCATGCTCCCCCCACCCCCTCACTTTTTTTTGTAAAGCAAAGGATGTCCAGTGTGTCAACATGGCTGTAAGGTCAAACCATGCAGAAGAGTTGGCTGGAATTTGATGACCTGCACGACAGCCACGATAGTGACAATGACTGTGTGGCAGAAAACCAAAGTTATTTTGTTCTGAAACAACCATTTTGATTAGGATCACATCCTGCCTTGTGCATCAACAAAATGGGGGTGTCGGCCCACACTCTCTGGCAATCCCACTTTCTCTCTCTGCTTTCTCTCACTTTACGATAAAGTGTGGAATTGTGAGAAAATGTGGTTGTTCGTCTGCCAAGCTGTCTCTCAAACGTGAGAAAATGTGTAAAGTCCCACTTAATATAATTCAATTAACATTTCCTTTGTCATCAGGGTTGGTTTCTTGTCTTCTCGTAACATAGAGGAAAATGAGATTAGGAAAGAGAAGAGAAAAAAAATACAAATGACAACAATGATTAGCATAACAATGATGATGGCATTAATGAAGACACTGAAACTGACACCAAAATTTATTGCATTTCACATAACACTGATCATTGCAATGCACCAACCTCAAATCCAACATCTGAATTACAGCACACAACACAACTATGGCTGTGTGTATAACTGGAACAGAAAAGGTTACGAAGACTTGACCCCAGTCTATCCCAATGGATGTTGAGAATAACATCAAAATGAAGCAACTTTGTACATAAATGTAATAAGAAAACAGGTTCACAATGCTACACACTCAAGAAGGGAGCGTGGAAACTGGACCTAATTAAATTTTGATGTTTGCTGTGATGTAACCTCTTTCTGTAACATTTATTTAGAATGTTCTTTCATTTCATGCTTGTTCGTATTTTAATCTGCATGTGTTAGCATCCATTTGCGTGGAATGTCTCATTCAAATTAAGCTTCTTGATTTCAGAGAAAAAAGCATTTTTTTGAAAACAGATTAAAAGATGGAAAACAAGCAAATCAAACAAACAAAAGGAAACACACATAATTCATACTCACACACACATGCACACACATACATTTCTTGAAATGATCAATCCTGTATCATCACCATCATCATCAATCATCTTCACCAGCATCACCATTATTTTCTTTATCATTGTTGTTGTCTTCCTCCCATTTCTCTTCTTTTTCTCTCTCATTTTTCTTAGATTTGTGTTGGGAAAAGACAAGAAACCATCCTCGATGACAAAGGAAATGTTTCAAATAAAAACAGGGGGGTCTTCCCATGCTTTCTCACATATTGTGCCCCTCACTTTCTCACAACTGAAAGAAAGGGTGGCACGGGAACGACACTGCTTTCACACAATCCCCCCCACGCCCCCCCTCTTTATTGTCTTCTCCTTCATCAGACAGATGCCTGAGTCTTTGCGATGAAGGCAGCTGTATGCTGCAGGTTCTCTACACAGCTGCAGAACTTCCAGGTCAGTGGAGGGGGTAGGACTGCAGCACGTCATCTGTTGTCTGGCTGTCAGTCCAACAGGGGCTTTACTGTAAAGAGAGAGAAAGCGTGGACACGCCCCTCTGCCCCTATGATTTCTCTCAATGTGAGAGAAAGTGTGGGATTGTGAGATAGTGTGGGTCAACATGGGGCACGGGTACAGAAAATTTTCTTCAGTTAGAAGCCTTCATGTCAGGGTTTCTTCTGCAATGAAACACTCAGATGAAGGCTTCATGCCAAAATATTGTATACAGTGTGTGAGTGGGTGGGTGAGTGTGATTGTGTATAGCAATAGCAACATGCCAGTGGAAGAAGACCAAAAAATTGCACTTGATTATTATGTCCAATACATTTGCAAATATTTCAGTACCATTCTGCCCATAAAATATGGAGACTTGAATTTTAATGTAAAAGACTATTCCTTCTGTTGTTGTTTTTTTTAATGAGTGAACCAAAAGCCTTGCTGGTTGTGCAACAATGAGCAGTCAACATCTGGGAAAATCTGAAATCTAAGAAAAGATTCCATACAATTGAAAATGGAGTTGCAGTCCAGAAAGTACAAAAAAGAAAGTTAAGTCGCCTGAGGCTGTAAGTGAACTTAATGACATCATCTGTCTTACATTATCTTTGGTCACGACGCCTCTTTCGTCTTCTTTGACCTGGGCGCCATCTTCTTCCTGTTGAAGGAAAATTCACAGCTGTAATAGGTCAGACTGTGTGTTTTCAGGGCTCAGTTCAATGAAAGAACTACCATGGTCAACTAATGCCAGTATCTGAAGGAAAACCTGTTCTGCTGATGAATTTTGAACTTGATGGACAGCAGTCACAGTCAGAGGTACTGCAGATATCGCACATGGATTGCTGCTCTGCTGTCACTCACAACCATGTTCTGACAACCACAATTAACTGAGCAACACGGTCTGTGATTGCTTCAGTCTCTGGTTGTTCACATGTTCAGTGGGTTGTTTATCCTACTTGGCATGTTTCCTTTGGGCTCATTGTGGCAGATAGTTTAATATATATATATTTTTTTATGACTTATGGACTTACTGACTGGCTAAGCTGGTTCTGTCCAGCTCACACTTGCCAGTTCAGATGAGAAGGTGAGCAGTATCATTTATTTTTTATGTAGCCCAATCATCTGCACTGCTTCAGTGGCATAAATCCCACGTCACTCATTCCAAAGCCTACATACACAGTCTCAGTGCCGGCAGTCCACTGGGGACTATCACTGTTAGGTCACCACAGGACCACACATCAGAGGAGACCCTGTACTGCTGCTGAGTCAGTTTGGTGGAGTTTAGTGTCTGTTCTGATCAAACATATATCATATGACCATTCAAAAGAAGACAACACAGAAACGTTTCTATTTCAGCCCAGTTGAAATCATACCACATGCACACATGAACACATATGCATTTGGCGTTTTTTTCTTTCACCTGCCCTGCATATCGTATCATCTGTTTGTTTCTGTGACAAGCAGATCAACCACGTCACGGGTTAAAAAGAGAAAAAAAAACCCAACAATCTGCATCAGATAAACTTTCATGGATGTTCACTGCACCTGCGATTTCCAAAAACCCGATTGGCCAGTCATGAAAATGTTCACTCTGCATGCAATTTTCGTCAGCATAATTGAATGGCCCGACACCACTACTCACCATTATCATCCATTTATTGAAAATCTTCTAGCAATTCTGGCAAAAACCCCTTCAAACTCCTCACCAGAACCATCGTTGAGGAAGACTTCTAAAATTTCCTCAAACTGTAGATACGCCATCTTGACATGCATCCAAAATCAAACAAAAAAGACTTAGAATTTGAGAAAATTCACACAAAAGCAACCATGATGATAAGCAAATGTTCTGAAACTGGATGCAAGACTAATAGGAGGTCAAGGTTGTCAGAAATACCCTCTGTTGGAAACTGAATAATACTGGCGCGAAATTCGAAAACTTAAAGCTGGTCGACTACAGTTGCTGGTGGCTGCAGGAAATTGGTAATGGTGTAGTACAAGCTCAGCTGCTTTTGGTATGCTAAAGGTTAACAAAGTGCTGGTGCTCAACAAAGTGCTGGTGCTTAATACAATGCTAGTGCTCAACAAAGTGCTGGTGCTTAACAAAGTGCTAGTGCTCAACAAAGTGCTGGTGCTTAACACATGGCTAGTGCTCAACAAAGTGCTGGTGCTTAATACAATGCTAGTGCTCAACAAAGTGCTGGTGCTTAACAAAGTGCTAGTGCTCAACAAAGTACTGGTGCTCAACACATGGCTAGTGCTCAACAAAGTGCTGGTGCTGAACACATGGCTAGTGCTCAACAAAGTGCTGGTGCTCAACACATGGCTAGTGCCAAACAAAGTGCAAGTGCCTAACACAATAATAGTGCTTAACAAAGTATTGGTGCTGAACAAAATCAAGTAGTTTTTATCACCCCCTAAAATAAAGTCCACTGGAGACATACAGATAAAATAAACACAAACAAAGCAAACAACACAGATGATTTGTAAATGGCAGATTCATATATTTGAAGCAAAAAAACAAAACAAAAAACAAACAACAGGAAAATGTACATAACACAAAATCTGTACATGACACATTATGAGTGGTTCCCTTTAATGTAAAACGCCATCTTCTGCTGAACATTCAGCATTGTACATTTGGCTTGAATGTCTATGGAGTACTGACCCAGTTCTCTTAATACCATGTAAATAGGGGCATACATATTATTTTTATTATACAATATTATCTTTTTATCAAAAGTTCAGTTGTAGTTTCCTGGCCAGGCTATATATCTGAAGGCAGAACGCCTCAGCACCAAACAGATGAATAGGTCCAACAGTTTTGTTCAGAAAACCCACTTGAATGTCAAAAGATCCACTTGAATGTCAACTAACAAATTCAAATTTCCGTAGCAATGAGAAAACCACTTTTGAGGTTTATTCAAAGGAGATTTTCTGTGCAAATTTAAAGCTTCCATTACAAATGAATAATATTCCAAGATAATGAAAATTGTAAGTGGCGGACTCCACCCTGGGTCAGGTTCTGTGGCTAAACAATCATCGTCAGAAGTATGGGGCTTAGCAGGTGGTGCCCTAAGTGCATTAAATAAGAATGGGCACTACTGAACACCACTGAAATGACTCAGCAGCATTGCAGGGTCTCCTCTGGTGTGTGGCCTTCTGGTGACCTAACATTGATGGGTTCCCTGTGGACTGCTGACAGTGGAACTGCGACAGACACAACTGAATGTGGATGTGAATGGGGGACTTGGAAAGAGTGATTTAAAGAAGAATGTCACTGGAACAGTGCATGATGGGGTGACAAAAAAAAAAAAGAAAAAAAAAAAAAAAAAAAAAAAAAGGAAAAGAAAAAGAAAATAGAAATACTTCTAGTTTCTGACCATGATGAAAATGCTGGTGCTTGACATACCAGTAGTGCTCAACAAAGTAAATAGTGCAGTGCTATTTTCCTAACTGTCCTACACAAATGGGCTGTGCATAGTCGGTCTGTACAAGTAAGGGGACATAAACAGAAGAAGAACATTTAAAAAAAAACCCCTCTGAACTCATTATTTACAGAATTTTTTTTTTTAATTGCCCCAAAAATTCTGACACACACACACACACACACACACACAAATACACATATACTGTGGCAGACAAGAACGAATCAAGCTTCTCATTTTCTGTTCAATGTGGATAGTTCCGCACCAGTTTCCAAGCTTAGCTTTTCCTTCCCAGATGACCAAAAAGCAAAACCAAGAAAAAAAAAAAAACAGCAACAAAGAGGAAGCTACTGTTTCTGCACTGGGCGCACTGTCGAGAAGCAAAAACTCAGGACCTTCAAGGCCAGCAGGAGAAAGCAAACGGCAACAACCAAACACAGGAGGACACAAACAAAAGCCACAACGAAGCGGGTACCGTGGTGGTGGTGGTGGTGGTGGTGGTGGGTGGGGGGAGGGATGTGGTGTGTGGGGTCGTGCTTCAGCTGGAGGGAGGCAGCCTCCGGGTGCAGCCTCAGGTACTCCTCCTTGGCCTCCCGGGCCGCTCGCTCCATCTCCTCCCGGTGCAGCTTGTTCATGTCCTGTTCACTGCAGCTGCAACACACACATCACCACCACCATGACTACATGTAGTGAGCAGCTGCAACACACACATCACCATCACCATGACTACATGTAGTGAGCAGCTGCAACACACACATCACCATCACCATGACTACATGTAGTGAGCAGCTGCAACACACACATCACCACCATCACCATGACTACATGTAGTGAGCAGCTGCAACACACACATCACCACCACCACCATGACTACATGTAGTGAGCAGCTGCAACACACACATCACCACCACCATGACTACATGTAGTGAGCAGCTGCAACACACACATCACCACCACCATGACTACATGTAGTGAGCAGCTGCAACACGCACACACCACCACCACCATGACTACATGTAGTGAGCAGCTGCAACACACACATCACCATCACCATGACTACATGTAGTGAGCAGCTGCAACACACACATCACCATCACCATGACTACATGTAGTGAGCAGCTGCAACACACACATCACCACCATCACCATGACTACATGTAGTGAGCAGCTGCAACACGCACATCACCATCACCATGACTACATGTAGTGAGCAGCTGCAACACACACATCACCACCATCACCATGACTACATGTAGTGAGCAGCTGCAACACACACATCACCACCATCACCATGACTACATGTAGTGAGCAGCTGCAACACACACATCACCACCATCACCATGACTACATGTAGTGAGCAGCTGCAACACACACACCACCATCACCATGACTACATGTAGTGAGCAGCTGCAACACACACATCACCACCATCACCATGACTACATGTAGTGAGCAGCTGCAACACACACATCACCACCATCACCATGACTACATGTAGTGAGCAGCTGCAACACACACATCACCATCACCATGACTACATGTAGTGAGCAGCTGCAACACACACATCACCATCACCATGACTACATGTAGTGAGCAGCTGCAACACACACATCACCATCAGCATGACTACATGTAGTGAGCAGCTGCAACACACACACCACCATCACCATGACTACATGTAGTGAGCAGCTGCAACACACACATCACCACCATCACCATGACTACATGTAGTGAGCAGCTGCAACACACACATCACCACCATCACCATGACTACATGTAGTGAGCAGCTGCAACACACACATCACCATCACCATGACTACATGTAGTGAGCAGCTGCAACACACACATCACCACCATCACCATGACTACATGTAGTGAGCAGCTGCAACACACACATCACCACCATCACCATGACTACATGTAGTGAGCTGCTGCAACACACACATCACCACCATCACCATGACTACATGTAGTGAGCAGCTGCAACACGCACATCACCATCACCATGACTACATGTAGTGAGCAGCTACAACACAAACATCACCACCACCACCATGACTACATGTAGTGAGCAGCTGCAACACACACATCACCACCATCACCATGACTACATGTAGTGAGCAGCTGCAACACACACATCACCATCACCATGACTACATGTAGTGAGCAGCTACAACACAAACATCACCACCACCACCATGACTACATGTAGTGAGCAGCTGCAACACACACATCACCACCATCACCATGACTACATGTAGTGAGCAGCTGCAACACACACATCACCATCACCATGACTACATGTAGTGAGCAGCTGCAACACACACATCACCACCATCACCATGACTACATGTAGTGAGCAGCAACTACACAGAGCCTCATATCCCCACCACCACTACCGCCATGACTACATGTAGTGAGCCTACACAGATGTGTAGAGAGATACACTGATATGTACACATGCACAGACACATAGTAAGACACACATACTTGCCATGTCACTGAAGCTTGTTTTGACACCACCTCCACACACACCCTGTCCTTCCTACACCCTCTCTCTCTCACACACACACACAAACACACACACACACACGCACGCACGCGCACACACACACAGAACCTACTTTTGGCCGAAGTGGTCATAACCAATGTCTGGCTCCCGACACACATAGCAGCTGGTGGCCCCACAGACACAGGTCATCTTGTTGCAGCCGACATCCTTCACAAAGTGCTTGCCGCAGTGGTGACACTTCCGCAGCATGGCTTCTGTCACACGCTTCTCGATAAAGGTGCGCATGTCTGTCTCGGTCTGCTTCTCCACCTCTTCACACTTCAGAGGCACGTGGTTCGGCTCTCGGCAAAGCCTGCATGCACAAACACGGCGCCACGAAACGAGGTAAAACAGGCTGTTCGATGCTTGGCTGAATAAAACCATCACTCCCTCCCACCCACCCACATCTGCAGATCTATCAAATCTAAATGTTTAATGAAGAAAACGAAGGTGTGTGGTGTGAAAGTAAGGAACGGGTTTGAGCATATTTTTTTTGTTCGTTTGTTTGTTCGTTTTTGATAGAATCAATAGGGGCAATGAAAAATATTTGAGGTCTTGGTTTTTGGACCCCCAAATCATTGAAAGAAAAGAAATGATAACCCCCCCCTCAACCCCTTCCCCCCCCCCCCAAAAAAAAAATCCCACAAAACCCCCAGCTTAATTCCCTCCCCCTTCTCCCCACAAAAGCTTGCTTTCAAAATGAGAGAGAAATTTCCACAAATATTCTGACATAAATTCTTTTCATTTTTCCACTGGTTCTCATTCTTCCCCCCACTTCTGTATGTGAGGACATTTAATAGGAGATTTTTGTTTTGCATCATCAAAGTACTAAAGCCCTAGAACACTCTGAACTAATGCTTTGATACATTAACCACTTGACTGCCTTGTCCTCTGAACCTACTGTGAAGCCTATCTGTTTATGGAGGTATTTCATCAAATGTTTCTGCCTAGTCTAGAAGGGGGAGAACCACTGACTGATGCTGACAGGCTCGGGAAAGGTTCATAAAAGTGATTTTCTTCCCTTTTCCAAATCACTGAGTCATGCAGTTCTCGCAAAATTGTTTTTTTCTCCCAACAGTTGAAACTAATCAAGAAGAGACTGAGGCTAACTGCACCTTTTTTTTTTTGTTTCTTTCTAAGTCCAGTGCTTATGAATCTGTTTGCAGATATTTTCATAAAATATCATAAACAAGTAATAATTTCAACAGATACTCAATACATCAGAAAGTGAACTCTGGTTTATTTCTATGTGAAAGTAGAACACACTGTAAATCAGTTGGTGTAATTTCATGCATAAATTCCCACAAATAGAGAATTCACAGTAGTTTTTAGTGCACATAGTAATGATAAGATGTCTATAAGAACCTCTAGAGAAAGCTAGACAGTACAAGGTCTTCAGAGAAGAAGCCTTCCTCAGTCAAGTGTTTCGGCCCTTAACTCCTTACATTCTAAGGGGCCAGACTGCACCCAGGTCATGACTCCTGGATGCCCTTGTACTGCCGCTTTTTCCCCTTTGTCATATGGAATACAACTGATTGCAAAACGTTTCAGCACTCAAAGGGTTAAGAACCGGCAGCCAGTTGCATTGCTCGGACGGGAGAGCCTAGTATGGTTGTAACCCGCTACTAACTGTGTGTAGTATGGAACTGACCAATGGCGTAGTTCGCTCAACGTGGGCATTTAGTCATGTGTAAATGTCAGAAAGTTAAAACCAAGCAATGCAACTGGCTCCAGAAGCAGAAGCAGAAGACAGGACAAGAGGCAGCTGCTGTGACCTGCAGGAGTCCTTGAGGCACTCCGGGTTGAGGCAGCGGAAGACGTGGTCGTCCGGGTTGTCCATGATGGTGGCAAAGGGGCAGAAGGGGCACTCCACCAGGTCGGCAATCCCTGCCTGCCTCACCTCCTCCTCCTGCAGCTTCCGCAGTACCTGACCCACACCCACCACACATCAGCTGTCATCGTCACTGTCATCGCCATCACTGTCATCATCATTGTTGTCATCACTCTCATTATCATCACTGTTGTCACTCTCTGAGGATTTTTTTTTTTTTTTTTACACAAAAGTTACATGTTGTTGTTCCACCAGTTTTAGAAAATTTCATTAAGAGTGATATAAAACAAAACTGGCAAAACACTGAGGGGATGTGGTGATGTAATGAACTGGATATGGGAAAAGTGGCTGGTGTGTATATGCTGTGTGTGTGTGTGTGTGTGTGTGTGTGTGTGTGTGTGTGTGTGTACGCGCGCGCGCGTGCGCATGTCTGTGTGCGCACTCATGTGTATGTGTATGTGTGTGCATGTGTCTGTGTGCGCACTTGTGTGTATGTGTATGTGTGTGTGTGTGTGTGCACATGCGTCTGTGTGTGTGCTCACGTGTGTGTGTGTGTGTGTGTGTGTGTGTGTATGTGTGTGTGTGTGAGTGAAAGTTACAGCTGCAATCCAGAATGTGTCCAGACTGAGTGGACATGAGAGAGAAGAAGGGAGTGACCAGCACCTTGCAGAACATGGAGGAGGGCAGCACCTGTTTCAGCACCGACAGGGGGATCTGGTGCTCACACGTCCCCGTCAAGCAGGGAAACACCGTCTTGCCTGCACACCATCACACAACACTCACATGATGTCACTGAATTGGGTGGACTAATACATGAAAAAAACAACCCCAAAACATATATATATATACATACATATAAATAAAACAACAATATAAAAATAAACACACAAAAAAGAAAAAAAGAAAAGCCCTTTCCTCACCAAGTCAACAGCATCTTAAATATATTAATCCCCCCCCCCTCCAACACCCTCCCTCCCACCCCCCAACCCTGCCTCATCCCCCAAAATGACACTCACATCACCATCATACTGCAAAACTAATCATCCACAATCTCGCTTATCACACATTACACCCTCATCATAACACCCTCAGCCTCCTAACACAAGCCACTGCAACAAAACTCGTACCTTCCACACACCCATTTCTCCAAACACAAAACACAAGACCATCCCCAGGAACACTGACCTTCTCCAAAGGCAGCCTCCACGGAGCGTGCGATGCACTCACGGCAGAACAGGTGCCCATCGGCGCAGGTGTTCATGTCCTCAAACAGACACTCGTCCTCAAAGCAGCACTGACACTCGTACAGTTCATTCTGTGTCCGGGCCTCCTCGACACGGACCTGACGAAGTGCTGCCTTCTGATCAAAGTGCTCTGGCAAAACCAGAAAGAGAAGGCATTCACCACGGGGAGGGGCAACATAACAAGCGATAAACAAGAGGTTTTCAGGCAAGAACACACAGTACAGAAAGTTAAAGGAACACATGTAAGGCAGGTGTGAAGATGAAGAGAAAGATTAAGAAACATGTCCAAAACACAAGGTGTATGATGCTGATGTAACGAAAACGAAACGAAGAGTTAAATGCAAAAAACAAACAAACAAACAACAACACAAGAAATACCCAACACACGGACTGCAAAGATTGAATAGCAAAGCACATAAACATCAGAAAAACAGGAAAAGAGTGTGGACAAATATGTATCAGTAATAAGATACAGTCACATTCTGATCACAGAAAAGCAGAACAACACAGAAGAAACATGTTCATTCATGCACATACTACATCGCATAAACATTTATTTTTGCGCAAGTGGAAAATCGCTCACACACACCACAAACACACACACTTTAAATCTCCAGCTCACCTCTCACTTTTTGTTCGTTCATGGTGTACCACAACTCATAAAAGAAGTATTCATCAGGTTCTTCAGGGTAAGAAAGAGGCATCTCCTTTGGCACATCTCGCAGCTTTTTCGATCGGCCTCCATTCGCTTTAAAATAAAACAACAAAAAACGCATGACTCTCATTCAGTTTTGTTTCTGCCTCATTTTTCTGTCTATTTATTTATTTATTTATTTATGCAAGCTTATCTATCTATCTATCTGTCTATCTATCTATCTATCTATCTATATATATATATATTTTTTTTTTTTTTTCCCTCAAGGCCTGACTAAGCGTGTTGGGTTACGCTGCTGGTCAGGCATCTGCTTGGCAGATGTGGTGTAGCGTATATGGATTTGTCCGAACGCAGTGACGCCTTCTTGAACTACTGAAACTGAAACTGAAACTTTTCTGTTTCAAATTTTAAGTTTCTGTTCACCACATTTTCCTGTAACTTCAATGTACAGCATTTTCCTGTTAGTTAAGTTCACACTGTTACTTAAAGTCATTACCTACCATGTTTTTTCTGTTATTCAAGTCTGTGCCTAGCATGTTTTCCATACACTTAATCCTTAATGCCTTATACTAGATTAGTTCTTGCCTTCCCCATTTTACTGTTACTGAAGCTGATGTTTTCCACATTTTCCTGTTATTGAAGTGTATATGCCTGCACATTTTCATGTTATTTAAGTTCATACATCCCATATTTTCCTGTTAAGTATCTACCGACCATATTTTCCTATTATTCAAGTGTATGCCTGTCACATTTTCCTGTTACCACATTATCTGCCACTTCAGTCTCTACCTTCCACAGTTCCCTCTCACTTTTTCAATGCCTACCAGCACCACAGTTTCCTGTCTAGTGTTATCAAACCCATTCCTGTCACTTATTTTCTTAAGTCTTCTTCTTCTTCTTCTTCTGTGTTCGTGGGCTGCAACTCCCACGTTCACTTGTATGCACACAAGTGGGCTTTTACGTGTATGACCGTTTTTACCCCGCCATGTAGGCAGCCATACTCCGTTTTTGGGGGTGTGCATGCTGGGTATGTTCTTGTTTCCATAACCCACCGAACGCTGACATGGATTATAGGATCTTTAACGTGCATATTTGATCTTCTGCTTGCATATACACACGAAGGGGGTTCAGGCACTAGCAGGTCTGCACATATGTTGACCTGGGAGATGGTAAAAATCTCCACCCTTCACCCACCAGACGCCGTCACTGTGATTCGAACCCGGGACCCTCAGATTGACAGTCCAACGCTTTAACCACTCGGCTATTGCGCCTGTCATTTTCTTAAGTCAACCCCATCCACATATCTCTGTGATTTCAGTACAAGCCCGTGTCAATGTCGCCACTTTTCGAGGGTCCAAAACCAAAAGAACCCAACATGCCTTCCATGGTGTGGACCCTGACATCATGACCCTGAAGTCAGAAAAAGCGACACCCACCCTCCCTCCCAGGCCCCTGTCCCACTCACCCAGGATGTTGGCCCTCATGGCCTCCAGCTCTCTGACGATGGGCATCAGGTGGTGGTGGTGTTTTTGCACCACACTGCTCACGTAGCTGTGCCGGAAGTCAGGGAAGTCATGCTTCAGCTGTATGTCCACATGATTTCTGTATCCCTCCCTCATCTCTTTGTTTGTGCTGCTGAACACAGTGCTGGGATCCGGAAACTTTGCCAGGAACTCCTGAAAATATACCACAGGACTGTATAGAACACTACCCCTGAAAACAGCATATGGCTGCCTACATGGTTGGGTAAAAATGGTCATGCACGTAAAAGCCCCCTTGTGTACATACGAGTGAACGCTGGAGTTGCAGCCCACGAATGAATAAGTATGGAACACTATGCAGTCATTACCATCCACAAGGAAAGCTCTGTAGACTTCATCATCTTGTGAAAAATTTTGATCGTCTTGTTAACAGGCCAACAACATCTGGACACACTTGCTAATGCAGACGAAACATTAAATGCAGAAACAGACACACATGTGAAAACATGGACTTGTTTAAACATGCAGATCACATCACTTGGCCAAAAAGTCTTCTTTTCCAGGTACAACACACACACACACACACATGCAAACATACTGTATTCACACACACTCACTGCTCAAACATAAGTTATATTTATCATATATAAGTACACTCACACACAAATCAAAGAATACTTCAGACACATGCAAAACACCTACCTCCGTAGTAAAATTAATGTTCTGCAGTTGTCTTTTTCTTGCAGCTTTTGTCTGCTTCTCTTGAACATCCTTCAAGAGTGGATAGTTTTTACGCTCAAACATCTCTGATGCAATGACCTTGATCCTGTCAGGATTGGATTTGTATAACTCCAGACGCTCCAAGATATAGTTAGGATCGCAGTCAGGAAATATATCTCGTAGGTGGTCCACCTCCGCTTGCAGAAGAAAATCAGCTACATCACTGTTTGGAGTAGCTGTATTAAAAAGAAAAATGTCAATCATGTCACATAAAATGCCTTTTATTCATTACTAACGTGAGCTTATGGAAGATTATGCCCACCCTCTCTTCATAGTTCATGTCAAGAAAAGGCCCTTGTGACTAATTTTTCCTTGCCTTGTTCATCACTATGTAGATACTTCTGTTTTAAATGGTGGTAGTTCTATGTAGGCACTTACTGATTTGATGATGATGGAGTCTCCCGTCGGACTGACGGATGAGTAGGCAGGCAGGCTTATCTGTTGCTGTGTGTCCTCATATGGGAGAAGAGGCCGATTCTGGATGCGCAGCACTTCCCATAGGTGTTGCAAGGGAAAACATCTCCAGAAGTTGAGCCCTGCTTCCTTCGCTCACGCTTCTCCTTAATGGCCAGCATTCTCTTGTTTTCAAACGTCTTTATGCCACTAGAGCACAGCATCCTCCAGCAAGAGTGGTCAAGGGCATAAGTTTCCCAGGAAGCGATGTCTATGTCACAGGCTTTGAGGTTTGTCTTCAAGGTGTCCTTGAAGTGCTTGCAGGGTCTTCCAAGTTCATGGTGGCCTTCCTTCAGCTGGCCATACAGTAGCATCTTCGGGATCCTGCTGTCTGTCATACGGACAACATGTCCTGTCCAGTGTAGCAGGCTTTCGATGCTGGGCAGACCGCTCCTCTCTAGGACCTGGAGGTTGGAGACCCTGTCTTGCCACTTTATGCCGAGGATCTTTCGTAGGCATCTATGGTGAAACTGCTCAAGTTGTTGAATGTAACGGCGATACGTCATCTATGTTTCACAGCAGTACAAGGTGGTCAGCACAACAGCTCTGTAGGTTTTGATTTTCGTGCTGAGCCTGATGCCTTTGTTGTTCCACAGCCTGTTTTTGAGTCTGCCAAAGGCGAAGCTGGCCTAGGCGATGCGCAGCGTCACTTCTGCATCAAGGGCTCCATTGCTGCATAGGGTGCTGCCCAGGTAGCAAAACTTGTCAACTGACTTGATCTCTGTGTCATCGATCTTGACTGCAGGTGGGGGGGAAGCACTGGCGTTCTGTAAGCTAGCTGGTTGATACATGGACTCAGTCTTGCTGAGGCTGATGGTGAGTCCAAAGCGCCTGCAGGAGGCTGAGAACCTGTCCATAATGAACTGCATATCTTCATGGGTGTGTGCAGCAAGTGTGCAGTCATCAGCGAAGAGGAACTCTCTCAACATTGCGCGCAACACCCTGGACCTGGTGTGGAGTTGCCGCGAGTTGAAAAGTTTGCCATCTGTGCGAAACAGAATGTAAATGCCCTGGTCAAAGTCTTGGAAGGCGTCAATCAGCATGGCAAAGAAGAGAATGGAGAACAGTGTGGGTGCCAGGACGCAGCCCTGCTTCACTCCATTTATCACAGGGAACGAATCTAACATGTCTGCATTTTCCTGTACTTTCACCTGCATGCCATCATGGAACGATGCAATCAGCTGGATTAGGCTCTCTGGGCAGCTGAACTTTAGGAGGATCTTCCACAGATCACAGTGGTTCACCATGTCGAAGGCCTTAGTCAGGTCTTCAAAGACCATGTGGAACTCCTTATTCTGCTCACGGCACTTCTCTTGCATCTGGCGTTCAGCAAACACCATGTCACATGTTCCCCTGCCTGAGTGGTAGCCGCACTGTGCTTCAGGGATGACTGTGTTGGAGACATGGTCAAGCAGTCTGTTCAGTATGATGCAAGCGAAGATCTTGCTGGCGATGCAGAGGACAGAGATTCCACAGTGGTTATTGCAGGATGTTTTGTCTCCCTTCCGTTTGTAAATGTGGACAATTGAAGCATCCTTGAAATCCTGGGGGACCTCCACTCTCTCCGAGATAGACTGGAACAGGGCGGTCAGCTTGTCTGTCAGCACCTTGCCTCCATACTTGTAGATGTCGGCCTGGATTACGTCTGCTCCTGGTGCTTTTCCTGACATTGTCAGCTTCAGGGCCTTCCGAGTCTCGGCCTTGGTGGGAGGGGCAGCTAGCGAGTCACTGAATGGTAGCTGTGGGAAGGCTGCAATTACCTTGTCAGAAACGGACAAGTCCCTGTTGAGGAGGATGTTGAAGTGCTCTGCCCAGCGGGCAAGGATGTCTTTCTTGTCTGTCAGGAGGGTGGTCTGGTCCAAGGCTCGGACAGGGGTTGATCCTGTGACTCTCGGCCCATACACAGCTCGGAGACCATCATGGAAGGTCTTCATGTCGTGAGCATCAGCAGTGGACTGAAGCTCTTCGGACTTTCTCTCCCACCAGGTGTTCTTCATCTCACGCAGCCTCTTCTGTACGAGTTGCTTGGTTTGCAATTACTGGTTATTCTTCCTCTGGCAGTCTTTATTGCAAATGTGATCCTGATGCTGTATATGCAGTGTGTTCAGGAGCTTGGAGATTCCAGAGTCGTTCTTGTCAAACCAGTCTTTGTGGCTCCTCTGTACAAAGCCGAGTGTGTCAGCTGCTGCTCTGTACACAGCATCTCTAAAGGTGCTCCGTACCTCTTCTACATCAGTCGATGCAGGAATTTCTTGGAGAGCTGCTTGGATTTGCTGCTGCAGCACGTCCTTGGTGACAGGGAGGCGGTGGATGTTCAGCTTCCTAGGGGGTTTCTGCCTGGCTGGTTGGAGCTTGTGTGCAAGTCTGATATTCATCTTGCTGCATACCAGGCGATGGTCTGACCAACAGACTGCTCCTCTCATGCAGCGTGCAATGGAAACATCACCTCTGTCTCTCTGCCGTACAATCACATAGTCCAGCATGTGCCACTGCTTGGAGCAGGGGTGCATCCATGTGTTCTTGTACTTGTCCGCTTGTTGGAAGAGGGTGATGGTGATGGTCAGTCCATGCTGCGCGCAGAGTGAGAGCAAAAGCAGTCCGTTGGAGTTGCACTTGCCAGTGCTGTGCTGTCCTAGGACTTTTGGCCATGAGGAGAAGTCCACGCCGACACTGGCATTGAAATTCCCAAGGATGATTAGCCTGTTCTTTATGTCTACTGCTGAAATGGTGCAGCTGAGCTCCTCGTAGAAGGCTTCTTTGATGTCATCAGGGTTGGTCATGGTCGTGGCATAGCAGCTGATGGCTGTGGCGAAGCGATCCTCGGACAGCTTCAGACACAGGGTCATCAGCCTATCGTTTATCCCATGCGGAAGGCTGTCAAACTGTCATGCAAGTTTGGTTTGTATGGCAAAGCCCAAGCCTGAGGTTCTTCGGGTGCCTTCTGGCTTCCCAGTGCAGTAGAAAGTATAGCCCCCTCCAACTTCCTCCAGCTGCGTTTCTCCGGCAAACCTGGTTTTGCTCAGGGCTGCTATGTCCACCTGGTAGTGATCAAGCATTCTGGCAATGAGCGTTGTGTGCCTTTCTGGTCTGTCATTTCTGTCCAAAAGGGTGCAAACATTCCAGACACCCTGAGTCAGGGCATGACTCCTGGTTCTTTTCTTCTGTTGTTTTCGACCGCTAATGTTGGATGTCCAAGTAGGTGCGGTTTCCTACTCGGTACTAGGTGAGGCAGGCTTTGTTTAGGGATCCTTTTATCTCCCCTTCCCCTTGTGGGGAGAGCAGTGCTGTCCCTAAAAAGGGCTGTTCTGACGCTGTGGGAGGATATGGGCGCCGCATCTGCCCCAGTCTACAGCGGACGACCATCACCCCACAGCCGCCTGTGTGCAGAGTCATGACTAGGAAATGCCAGCAGCATCCTCTGCCTGTCCCCGTTACCACTTCTCCATCGCCACAGGGCTTGGGAAAGCTGGAAGTTGAAGGGCTAGCTCGTCGTTCCGACATTAGCCTGGTTGCCTGACCAGCACAGGTGACTTTTTTTTTAGTGAAGAGGAGTTGTGCAGTCCCTTCCCCACTCTCTCGCCTACCGACGCTCAGAGTCCCACAGGTGCAGATACTGCCACATGCAGAACGGCCTCGGCAGGTGCAGGTTTATTCTTTGGAGTTCCGTCTCCTAGGAGGACTTCCAGCCAAGGATAAAAGCTCCCCCTGCCCTTTGGTCATCCTCTTCTGCCTTCACAGCCGTTGGGAAAGGTTTCCTCCTCCGCTGGTCCATCATTGGGAGACTTCACTGATTTAGACAGGAAGTTTAACATGAGTATACTATACCTAACTTAAATTGCAATTCTTAGCAGTCATATAATGATATGTCCATCTTTTTTTTTTAATTCTAGGAAGTTACAAGTATGTGGTGAAAATGGATCATTATGTCAAAAGTTACTAAATAACTGTAGTATACAAGATTTCACTTTCTAGTAAATAAAAAAGTAATCTTACCTGTCACAACAGCTTCCTTTATTTCCTGGGGCTGGGGTGGAGTCTGAGTATTGCCCTGACTGTTCTCCTGTTGAAGAAGTTCTTCGATCACAACCTGAACACGATCCTTCTTGTAGTAGTGGGCCTCCACCAAAGCATACAGCTCATTCTGGTCTCTCTCTGGAAACATCTTGGAGATGATGCGCATGTCACGAAACACAGCATCATTCTGAACCAAAGGATCATTGGATACAGAATCATCCTTGGAGAGTGGAGGGTTTGCTGTACTATCACTGCTCGTGGACCTGGCTGCCTTGGAACTGGTTTGTCTCTGCAGTTTTTCTCGCACACTTTGAAAACCAGTTTTCTGGTTTTCCTCTTTCTCAAGAAGTTCATAGATTACTGAGGGATCAATGTGTGGGAATTCTGAGTTCAGTTTCATAGCCTGGTTGAAAATATCGTCATTAGAAGGGACATGGTTCTGTGTGCTGCCAACACCATATTTTTTTAACAAGGCATTGCAAACCAAGTCCACTCTCCTCACCTGATCTGCCTCTTGTGTCAGCAACATGTACACCTCTGTGGCACTCACACCTGCCTCAGGGTTTGTACCCTTCACTTTGACAATCACAGTTCTGACATCCTTGTAAATGCTAGTTTCACCCTCAGAACTGCCCTGCTGTGCACGCTGTCCATTAGTATCACTGCTGGCATTGCCAGACCCCTCACTGACTGCTCTCTCTTTCTCTTCTGTCACACCATTCTTCACCACAATGTTACGATTACTGTCGCAGTGACTAGTACCTGGGGTGCTGTTATCAGATGTGTCTCTTTCCTCTGCTCCCTGGGCTTCAAGTGGTTTACACCTGTCTTCTGTCTGGGCCTCATGAGTGTGCTTAGTACTTGCCGTTTGGTCCTCATTAGAGTGGATCAGCCCTGTCACCTGGGCCTGCTCATTCTGGGGAGTGATTGAAGCTGCAGATGCTGTGTCTAACACTGCTGCCATGACAATGTTAAGCCTGTCCGGGTTGGCCCGGTGTTTTGTCAGGCTATCTATGACGGAAGTCAATTTTGCGTCAGGGATGATGCCTGTGATGATGCCGACATCCTTTTGCAGGGAGGTGCTTTTCCACAGCTCTCCTGAAGACACAGTTCCGCCCTCTATCTGAGAAATAGTGTTGAGGTGGCTGTCCCGCTCCACCATAACACTTCTTGCCATGCTCTCATCTGTTTCTTTTACTCCCTCGCTGTCTTCTTCTGACATGACAACTGTGTCTTGGGAACCATCTGCATCACCATTCAACGTTTTATCTGCATTGTCACTGATCTTGTTCCCTGATGAACCTGGAAGAACCTCAAATTTTTTTGTATCATCTTTACCATTCACACTCCCCTTCTCTGCTGTAGACAAATCCCCATGACCTGACACATCTGAGTTGTGATACTGGAGTGTCTGCTGGCTGCCAGCCACTTCCCCACTGTCCTGATTCCTGCCAACATGTGTGTCTTCATCACTGTTGTTGTGTGAAGGTCGTGGCCGCTTGTCTGGGGTGCCACCCTCCTCAGAGTCACTGTCCCAGGTAGACAACTGCTGGCTGTCGTTCAGCACACATTTCAGGTTAAATGGCCGTTTCTGGCCTTTTGTTGGCTCCATCCTTAGCTTCGTCTGTTTGAAACAAAGCAGATATAAAGTTGGTAGTTCTGTGTCACACTGTTAAATCAATCTTTGCAACTGATAAGAAAGTGCCAAGCAAAATACTGATGTTCTTTCACTAAACTGACCAAAACCAAATCTGAATTTATTTCATTTTGGTATGGACCAAAAACAATTATGATTTACATTTTCATTATTATAATACAACCTTTCTGTTTCCACTGCATAAATATCTATCATCTGGTGAATGGTCAGCTTCCAAGTTTTTTGACTTAGATTTATCCAGCAAAAACATAAGTCATATAATATATATATATATATATATACATACAAAACTGATAAAAAAATGTAAAGAAAAAAGATATATCAATATTTCTCATATACAGTATACACTGCACTCAGTCATATATATATTTACATACGCATTTATTTTCTTGGTGCTATTTTAATAAATAACGTAAATCTGCAGATAACAATGCTTCATCTGAAGACAAAGTAATAATAACATTTTGTTTATCTGAAGACGAAGTAATAATAACATTTTGTTTTCCTATGCTACACAGCCACAAACTGTATCACAGACTATGTTTTCCAGTTATCATAAACCATGCCATAACCCTTCCACTGTTCCAGCCAGATTGAAAAAAAAGAAGAAAAAAAATCCTGATAATTTTTCATGACCAGTTTTGGGTAATTTCTTATTATTAGTGTCCTAAAATCGATGACATATTTTAACAGATATTTTCATGCTTTTTCAAACTTAACATACAGCAATTTTTACTATTAGCTGATATTGTCGCCCGTTTTCCGTTGTTTTTGACTTTTTAATTTCTGCACTCATTTGCAGCCATCTGGCCACATCCACACAATTGTCTTTAACTTTTAGGGGGGAAGTTCCTCAGAAAAAAAAAAAAGATTTCATCTTTGGAAGCTGAGTGTACAGTTGACTTTCTTTTATGTTTTTTCTTTTTCTTTTCTTTGTGGCCTCAGTTGCGTGCACAACCACAGCACAATTTCTTATTTTCAAGTGCTTGATATGTCTATTTTCACTGGTAAAAAAAAAAAATCAATCAATAAATAAATAAACAGAAAAAAAAAGAAGAGAGAAAAAAAAAAAAAAACGAAAAAAAGAAAGAAACCCCCCGAAAAAGACCACACTAAAACAAACAAAACCAAACAATGACTACATACAAATCCATATAAAAATAACTATGCTACATCTTTGCTACATGTCTGGGTTCTTCTTTGCTCTAGTGTGTGTTACATCTTGCGTTATGCTTAATGTTACAATTTCAAGGAGTCAAAGAGTACAGACTGATCCATATATGCCACAACACATCTGCTGTATAAGAATAAATCTAAAGGGATCAGATGCCTGACCTTTGCATAAAC
>NC_134879.1:28165701-28200701 GCF_041734735.1 Babylonia areolata
TATAAGAATTTACACATTTACATCGCCGTAAATCCGGCAGGACTATGCATTGAGTCATCACCCATCAAATAGTCACATCACGAAGGCATAAACGCCATCGCAGAATTAGCCTTTCCCGAAACACGTCCGTCAGTTTAGTGTACATGCATCTACATACATCAGTACGGCATAGTTGAAATGGTTTGTTCCTAAATTAGGTTGAAATTCAAACAGATAAGGCCTAATGAACTGTAATATATAGACCACATTCTTTAGATACATCCACTGTTTAATCTGGTGGGGCAGCAGTTATTACTGTTACAGAAACAGTCTGCATTCAGGTTCGCCAAAGAATTCTCAAGACTCTGAATACCGATAACTATCGTATGGAATTTGTTTTTTACATACACATCCAAACAGTATGGTATTTCCCCATTATTCGTTCACTCAACTGGATTAAAAAAGAGAGAAAAAGAATCATGATCAACGAAGCAATAATACCCATCACCGAGTTAATCATTATACCTCTTTTTTTTTAAATCAACAGAATCGAAATAGAACTTCCATAAATTTTACAAGATTTTATCAGCACACTCTCGCCACACCGATTTTCTTTGCATTTTGGTAGCTACAACATCTACGTTGCTTATCATAACCCTTTCGCATTCACACATTTCACATAAACTTTTTTTCACTCTTGCAAACAAGGTTTTATTTTTTCCTGTTTTCTAACGTGAATCATTATTACAGTTTCAATGTATCAAAAAACCAAGAAAACAACAACAAAAACATAACAAAACAGAACAACAACAAAAAAACAAAAACAAAAAAACAACAAGAACACCCCCCCCAATAAAAACAAAAACAAAAACAAAAAACAAAAACAAACAAAAACCAACCAAAACAACAACAACAACAAAAAACAAAAACAAACCCAAAACAAAACAACAACAACAACAACAAAACAAAAAATCCGCAAAAAAAAACTCCAACAGAAAACCCAATAACAATAACAAAAACAAACAAACAAACCCACGTTTACTTGCATTTATACGTAATTAATAAACGTGTTTTCTTGTCAGAGAAATTCAGCCCTGTGTGTTGTCCTGTGGCTGGAGATAATTCAATAATGTGAAGACGGTGCAGTGGTGCACATCAGACTGAGTGCGATTTTCCTTTTCTCTTTGTGGGTTGAAACTTGTGTCTTGAATATGTCGGACGATGCAATCCTCATTTGACTGGCCAATATTATGTCATATTACTGGTTTTGTCACAACAGATTTCTCTGTGTGAAATTCGGGCTGCTCTTTCTCAGGGTCAGCACGTCGCTACTCTGAGAGCGCCACTTTTTTTTCCTTTTTAATTTGTATTTTTCTGCTTGCAGTTTTATTTATTTTCCTATGGAAGTGGATTTTTCTACAGAAATATTGTTGCCGTTGTTTACGTGCGCTAAGTGCATGCTGCACACGGGACCTCGGTTTATCGTCTCATCCGAATGACTAGCGTCCAGACCACCACTCAAGGTCTAATGGAGAGGGAGAAAATACTGGCGACTGTGGGATTCAAAGCAGTGCGCTCAGATTCTCTCGGTTTCTAAGCGGACGCGTTAGCACCGGGCCAACACTCCGCTGTCTTATCGCCCTTTCTAAGAGAATCGATGGCTTCGAAGTATTACAGTGTTGAAGTTCATGCGCATGTGTCTGAATTGTTAAGACCTGAGCTCTTATCTCTTATCGGCCGCCTTTCTTTATGCCCAGCCGCCGGTCAATAAAAAACGTTGAAAGCGTTATGTTGTGTATGCGTGAATCCATCATCATTATCACGAAGACACGTTCTTACTGGTCAGACTTGTTTGACTTGGGCTAATTGAGAGGGCTCCAACTGGATCGATACCGAGCTGATATGCAGGGAAGACAGGATAAAACCCGAGCGCGCAGAACTGTCCAGTTCATTTTCTTTGTTGGACGAACTCGATCCCCTGCAAAGAAGTTACCGTGAGAGGAAATCTTTCTTTGCGCCTGTGAGTGAGTAAACGTCTTGCACTCATTTTCTTTTCTGCTGGAAGTTTTGTGGTACTCTCTCTTTCTCTGTCTGTGTCTGTGTCTGTGCCCGTCTGTCTGTCTGCCTGCCTGTCTGTGTGTCTTTCTCTCAGTGTCTCCATCTGCCTTTGCCTGTTAAAGATGGTGTTCCCCAAGGTTCTGTCGCGCGACCAGTATCATTTTCATCAGTTTCAGGGGAGCAGTTTACCAGTATTACTTAGCTAAGTGTGATACAGATTTACATACTAGGAATATCCAGCAGGCTGGCAGGACTCCCCAAAAGAGCATATGTTGATCAGTTAACTGGTCAGTCCGATTTGAAACACATGGTAACCGTCAACATAGAATGAAATAATCGATGTTAAAATGCATGTGATCATTCTTTACTTAGATATTATTTCCGCAGCTGTCCTGTCACAAGAAAGTGCTCGCGCTCGTGTGTGTGTGTGTGTGTGTGTGTGTGTGTGTGTGTGTGTGTGTGTGTGTGTGTGTGTGTGTGTGTGTGTGTGTGTGTGTGTGTGTGTGTGTGTGTGTGTGTGTGTGTGTGTGTGCATATCTATTGGCTTAAAACATCCCTTGTGGCTCCCAGTGGCTCTAATATATTATATGTCGTCAAGTTCATGAAAGCAACAACAACAAACAAACAAACAAATAAAAAACAAAACAAAACAAAGCAAACAAACAAACAAAAAACACCGTTCAATCTATTCGTTTTTAGAGACAGTGTGTTCGTTTGGAATTCACTTCAAACAATGTGGACAAATATGAGGATTCATTTTTTATTTATTCATGACCCTCTTCCCTTCCGTGTTGTATCGACACTTTTAAGGGCGAAGATAGATATAGCTTTCATCAGTGATAAACACTGCACGCCCCCCCAACCACCGACACCTCCCATCCCCCCGTCCCACCACATCCCCCTCCCTTTTTTCTTCTTCTTCTTCTTTTCGCACAAGGGCGCTGGCACCCAGAGAAATGTTTCACCGGAGAAAACAAGAACTGAGCTCACCGACCAGAGATCTGCCGCTGTGGCTAGTCATGGCTGCACTGACATGGGGTAGTCACGTGACCGAGGCCGGAGCCTCCTCACCCGAACTAATGAAGAACGCCTTCTTCAAGACGCTGCCCCGATTTGATGTCACGTTCACGCAGGACGTCCTGTGGGAGAGGGACGCGAGGTCCAGGATTGAATGCGAAGTGATGTGCACGGCCGAAGCGCAGTGCGTGATGGCCACGTTCACGCCCAGTGCGGCGGCAGACGCACCACGAAGGGGCAGCTGTCGGATGCACAGAAAGCGGCAGACGTCGGTCATGGGGCAGGAGGCGGCGCCCGGAGCCCGCAGCTCCGCTCTTGTCATCACAGGTATGGTTTGTGTTGTGAGAAAAACTGATGTCATCTAACAAATGCACCAATGGTTCATGTAAGGAAAAACTAATGTCATTTAACAAATGCACCAATGGTTTAAACTGTGAGAAAACTGAAGTCATTTAACAAATGAATCAACGGTTTATATTGTAAGGAAAACTCATGTCATTCTATAAATGCACTAATGGTTTGAACTGTAAGAAAACTGAGGTCATTTAACAAATGAATCAATGGTTTGTATTGTGAGAAAACTGAGGTAATTTATTAACAGAAAGAACCAATGGTTCATGTGAGAAACCTGATGTCATTTAACAAATGGACCAATGGTTTATGTAAGAAAACTGAGGTAATTCAAAATGCACCAATGGTTTATGTAAGAAAAACTGATGTCAGTTAACATATGCACCAATGGTTTATATTGTAAGAAAACTAAGGTCATTTAACAATGCACCAATTGTTTATGTGAGAAAAACTGGTGTTGGTTAACAAATGCACAAATAGTTTATGTGAGAAAACTGATATCATTTATAAATGCACCAATGGTTTTTGTAGGAAAAACTGATGTCAGTTAACAAATGCATCAATGGATTACGTGAGAAAACTGATGTAATTTTACAAATACACTAACAGTTTTTGTGAGAGAACTGTTGTCAGTTAACAAATACACCAATGGTTTATGTGAGAGAACTGTTGTCAGTTAACAAATACACCAATGGTTTATGTGAGAGAACTGTTGTCAGTTAACAAATACACCAATGGTTTATGTGAGAGAACTGTTGTCAGTTAACAAATGCACGAATGGTCTGTGTGAGAAAAAACTGATGTCACTTGATAAATGCACCAATAGTTTATGTAAGAAAAAACAACAACTGTGGTCATTTAACAAATGCACCAATGTCTTGGAGCGAACTGACAGTAATTAGTTGGTCAGAAGACTCTAGTGATCAAGGTTCCAGGCCCTGATTCAGTACGGTGCTGTTTCAGTCTTTGGGAAATGAATTTCACTCCGATTTTCCCCACGCCATCCCAGGTGTGAATGGGTACCTGACCTCGGTTGGGGAAGGTTCATTGATTAAAATATATGAAGGAGAGGACTGGGCCCCACCTGCCTATTCCGAGCCCAAGACAGAGTGAACAGGGAGTCACTGACTGCCCCGATGTTAGTGAAATGCTGTGGGAACTTGAACCGTGAGTCACGAGAGATCGAGAAACTGGCATCCATTTTGTGTGTTGGCAACACAGCTGCCATTGTGGATTTCACAGACTGGTGTGAGGGATGGCCTCAAGGAAGTGGGAGGGGATGAGGCTGGTCATGACTAAAGCAGTGCCATCATTTTTTTTACAGACAGGCCAGAATCGTTTAGGTATAAATCTGAGACAAATATAAATATGAAAAAAAATCCCACAAAAACCCCCCATTATGTTTCCTTTCCCTTTGAAAACTTACTTCCTTCAGCTGATCCATCTCTCTGCTCTCTCCGTTTCCCAGTCGTTACAGTCACAACATCTGTTTTATTCTGAGAATTATGAAACGGCTTCCTTCCGTCATTTAGAGAAGACCATTAATTTTCCTTCTGATAGCTTATTTGCACACCGAATTCCAGTTCAGATCGTGGTATTGTTCATTTCAGATTATGTCTGATATAAAACGTATTTAACACTGAAATGATGTCGGACAGACTTTTGGATCGAGAAACCGTGCACCTATACCAGTGACTGCACCGAGTACATGGCTGGCTGTTTTTCTGGCCAGTGTCTGTGTCAAGGAGGGTTCTTCTTTGATTACTACCTGAACGCCTGTGTGAGCAGTGAGTACTTAAACTGAACGGCTGTGTGAGCAGTGAGTACTTGAATGGCTGTGTGAGCAGTGAGTACTTCAACTGAACGGCTGTGTGAGCAGTGAGTGGACCGAATGCCTGTGTGAGCAGCGGCGTGTAGAACCCCGTGAAAACAATGAGTACATTGTTGTGCAACAGTGTAGACAGTTTATTGCTACCAGTTTTGCGAATGTAACCTTTGTCTCTGCCTCTCTTTTACTCTGTTTGCGCTCCAAGTCACACGCAATAAAAAAAAAAAAAAAAAAAAGAAGAAGAAGAAAGAAGAATTATCGAAAGTAAATAATTTGTATGAGAATACTTAAATTCAGTTATACATTGTGGAGGATGGGAATGAGGTACAGCGCAAGACAATGAAGGATGATACATCGCGTCTCTGTACCGCTGGCCGGGCAGTGTACCCAGGGTAACGTGTGTGTGTGGCGGGGGTTAATAATAATAATAATAATGGTATTTATATAGCGCTGAATCTTATGCAGAGACAAATCAAAGCGCTTTCGCAAAGGTCATTCACACGCATGCATAACTCTAAAACTGTAGAAACTAAAGACAAGGAAGAGGCAGGCAAGGGAGGCTATTTTGGGAAGAAGTGGGTTTTAAGGCCAGACTTGAAAGAGCTGAGTGTGGAAACTTGACGAAGCGAAAGAGGAAGTTCATTCCAATTGCAAGGTCCAGAGACAGAGAAAGAACGGCGGCCAATAGTCGAGTGTTTGAATCTGGGTATGCGTAAACAGAGTGGATCCGAGGCCGATCGTAGTGAGCGAGATGGAGTGTTGAGGTGAAGGCAGCCGCAGAGATAGGAAGGGGCAGTTTTGTGAATACATCTATAACATAGAGTGCTGATCTTGTACTTTATTCGGTGTGAGACAGGGAGCCAGTGGAGATGTTGCAAAAGAGGAGTGATGTGCTCAGATCTTTTCTTTCTGAGGACGAGTCGGGCAGCAGACAGGGCTTTTCCATCTGCCACCCACACCAGAGCTCTGCCGCGCTCAAGACCGCCGAGTCAGGATCTTGGGGACATTGTATCAGCACTGATTGCCATGCATTTTGTACCGAACCCTGCTGACTCACGGGTGAACAGTGTAAACACATTTTTTTGTTTCACGTGCATCACGCAGTTCCTCATGTTTGCCAGCAAAGACACCATGAAGTGGAGCCAGAATTTTGTGAAATGAAAATTCTTTAAAATTAAAAAAAAAAAAAAAAAAAAAAGAAGCAGAAGAAGAAGAAAAATAATGTATATACCTCTTGGATGGCCAACCAGAACAGAACGGGGAAAAGGTGCCATAGAGCACGGCAATGTTCTTAGCAACATGTTAAACTGTTTGGCCATTGGTTGTAAGTCATATTAATCTTACATAATTGCCTGCAGTATAAATCCTCTCTCTCTCTATATATATATATTTTTGTTTTTTTTGTTTTTTTGCTTTTTGTTTCTTGTTTTTTTTGGTTTGTTTTGATTTAGTTTATTTGTAGATAGACAAGGACAGAGAGACAAAGGTTATCATTCTTATTATTATTTTACTTCATTTCCTTTCTCTTTTGTTAAGGCTAATTCTTTTTTTTTCTTTTTTACATATGTACACACTCATTCCCGATTGGGCATACACATGAATCTGAATGTTGTTATTTTTCCCCCCTGTGTTGCCACAGGCTGCTCATGGACCCTGGGCTACACATTCCTGGAATACAAAGGCTACGACCTCAAAGACCATGACATGTATGACACAGCAGCTGGCGAGGACCCTGTCAACTGTCTGCACACGTGCAGCAAGGACCCCAAGTGTGTCACCATGGCTTACACCAGCTACAGCCGATGCTACTACAAGCACGTCACCGCTCAGGATTATCCCGAGAGCTGGATAAAATGGAGCCCTGTCAGTTTCTTTCAGAAAACGTGCATCTTGTAAACTGCGTTTCTTCATCAGTTTGTGTTTCAGTCTATTTTTTTCCCTTCTTTTTAAAAACAATCTTTATTGTCATGCATTTTTTTTTTTTTTTTTTTGTTGTTGCCCCATTATCTGCACCATTTCAGTGGCATTACTCCCACTCCGCTCATTTAGATTCCCCCACGCCCCACACCCGGGTTCGTCCGTCACAGTTCCAACGTCGGCAGTCCGCAGGGAACCATCGATGTTAGGTCGCTAGGAGGCCACACACCAGAGGAGACCCTTCACTGCTGCTGAGTCACTTCCGTGGTGTTCAGTGGTGCCTATTCTGATTTAACGTACTTAGGACACCACCTACTAAGCCCCCTACTAACGACAATAATGGCTTAGTCGCGGAGCCAGACTGAGTGAGCGTCTCTCCTATTGTCATGCATTTTATTCTACATCATTATATGTCTGCTAACTTTTTAATGTAATTCATTTATTCATTTATTTATTTAGTCATTCATATATTTATTTATCCATTTGATCATTTATCTTCTTATTCATTAATCTAATGATGTATCCATTTATTTGTTTATGCTCTTTGTTTTCTCTTAAAGGCTTGACTAAGCGCGTTGGGTTGGTCAGATCTCTGCTCAGCAGATGTGGTGTAGCGAATATGCATTTGTCCGAACGCAGTGACGCCTCCTTGAGCAACTGAACTGAACTGAACTGACCTCAAGGTTACTTTGATGTTGACAAACTGTTGGACCGACGACAAACTATTGGATGTGAACGTTATTGCTATAGTCTCCGTTATTAGTAACGCTGTCAGCAGTATTTCCTTTCTTAGTAGATAGGTTTCTGTTGTCAGAATGGGTCTTGTCAGTGAAACGTTGCCAGCGATGTTTCCTTTGTCAGTAGGAATGTTGTCAGTGATGTTTCCTTTGTTATCATTGTCCATGGCATATCCATTGTTAGTTGGAATGTTGTGAATTGTTTCCATTGTTAGTGGTAATAGTGTCAGTGACATTTCTTATTTTTTCTCTTTTTTACGTTTGCATTGTTTTTTTTTTTTCTGCTTCCGAATATTGCGAATGATATTTGTTTGAGAGAAGTCATGTTGTCAGCAGTTTCCATTGATAAAGTGAGTGTCACACACACACACACACACACACACACACACACACACACAAGCTGCCATGTCATCTGACCTCACGCACGTCCACACACACACACACACACACAAGCTGCCATGTCATCTGACCTCACGCACGTCCACACACACACACACACAAAAGCTGCCACGTCATCTGACCTCATGCACACACACACACACACACACACACACACACACACACACACATCCCTCTCAAATAAAAATATACTTAAGCAAACAAACCAAGACTTTCTTTGACCGCGACAATGAATCTGTTCCAAAAGTACATAAGTTTCCATTGTTAGTGGTAATAGTGTCAGTGACATTTCTTATTTTTTCTCTTTTTTACGTTTGCATTGTTTGTTTTTTTCTGCTTCAGAATATTGCGAATGATATTTGTTTGAGAGAAGTCATGTTGTCAGCAGTGTTTCCATTGATAAAGTGAGTGTGGCACACACACACACACACACAAGCTGCCATGTCATCTGACCGCACACACACACACACACACACACACACACACACACACACAAGCTGCCACGTCATCTGACCTCATGCACGTACACACACACACACACACACACACACACCCTCTCAAATAAAAGTATACTTAAACAAACCAAGACTTTCTTTGACCGCGACAATGAATCTGTTCCAAAAGTACATAAGATATCTCAGACACTCCGTATACGGACCAGTTAAATTTGGTGCACCTCATGATTACAGTGCTGAAATATTTTTATACAGTTATATGAAATATTTTTATTGTGAGCGAACATCTGCAAATCAAGATCCATACCACGAAGACAGGAAACAACACAACAAATGAATGTACTCAAAAGTAAAGAGAAAAAAAAACAAAAAAAAAAAAAAACAGAAGAAAAAGCCGGTACACAAACATATCAATAACGTAAAAGACATGAGTCAAGAAATGATTGTGATCTCCAAGGTCATGCATATAAACATTATTTTCAGTAACCTTCAGCAGACAGCCTTATCCATGATGCTTTGTTTCGAAAGCAACCGTTCTTGAAACCTTTACATCAAAAATGTATCTCAGCAATATCAGCTTAAAACGAATTAAGTGCTATTCAACAAACCATGTCTTCATCATTTTCTGTTTATTCTTCTTTTTAAGCTGACTAAACCCATACAGCAACGAAGATTAAAAGGAGCAATTAAATCAACAAACAATGGTGGCTCAGTGGTTAGGTTCCTGAGCAAGATATCAAAAGTTCCGAAGTCCCAAGGTTCAATCCCCAGCCAGTGACTGGATTTCTCTCTTGGGAGTATTGGCCAAAGCACAATGGACCTCAGGTGAACACCTCAGTCCTTCGGCTGAGACTATCAACTGATACCCGTGTGCCACGTGCATTTAGGACACGTTAAAATACCCACAGCAACACGAGGACTGGAGACTTTACACTCCAAACAAATACACGCGAGGCAGAAAGAAAGGTGGCGCTGGGGTTTGTCGATGTTTTCTCCTCTGAAGAAGTGGTCCATGTTTCACCTTTATAAAATGCAGTGTAATAAAAACAAACAAACAACAACAACAAAAACCCACAAGAAAAACAACAATAAAACACAATACAATACAATATGATATAATACAACACAGCACAATATAATGCAATACAATGCGATACAATGTGATATAGTATAGCCTACTACAACACATAACAATATAAACAGATGTACCCACATCGGACATACACACTGTTTCACAACACGACACAATACAGGTCCATATGTATACATGCAATGGTATCCCCCATACACGTTACCATTTGATGAATTTCTCCTCTTCTCTCCCTTTATCTTCTGTGGGTTTCTCGATGTCTCCGGCAGAGGGCGGTCGGTTGTGTTGTAGTTCTGTGAGGTCCGGTGCTGCCCCCTGTTGGTCAAAGCCCAACGACTTCCGGCAAAAGTGCCACGTGATCACCGCGCACAGCACGTGACTGCTCATGTTGGGCACAGCTCGCATTCGGTCTCTGCCGGGTTAAATGATAACGTTTTATATTGTGATAACAACAACAACAATAATGATAATAATCACAATCATACTGATACTTATTTACACACAGATGAACATCTACAAGCTTTTTTTTTTTTTATAAAGGAAGTGTAATTACAACAAAAAAGACGAAAACGACGACGATGATGATAATAACACCAATACCAACAACAAAACTAATTCTACAATCAATGCCCTCAGAGGTCTGCTCTGGTCCTGTATCATCTTCTCTCCATCCAGTCATCACTCCCACAACCCTATACCCCACCCCATACTCTATTATGTCTCCTGCTATGGCTTCGCTCCTTCCTAGCCCTTCCCAGTCCTCCGACCTCCTCACTCCATCTCCCACCCCGCTTCCAGGACATGGAGACTCAGTTTTATTCATTTATTATTATTATTATTATTATTACTTTTTTTTCGCTTATAGTTGACTTCATCAAGTTTTTGTGCCTTATACATATCATTATTATTAGTAGTAGTTCTTTTTTTTTATGTATTTATCCATTATTTATTTACTTTTTTTTTCTCTCAAGGCCTGACTAAGCGCGTTGGGTTACGCTGCTGGTCAGGCATCTGCTTGGCAGATGTGGTGTAGCGTATATGGAGTTGTCCGAACGCAGTGACTCCTCCTTGAGCTACTGAAACTGAAACTGAAAACTGAGACTCAGTGTGGTGTCTCTCTCACCACCAAGACCCACCATTTCAACTTCATCATCTTTTAAAAAGAGAAGTTCACAGGTAGTTTCACATAATGTTTCCAATACAAACAGGAAGCATACTGCTTAATTAAGAGACATAATATGTACACGATTACGAACAATCCTGTGTGGGAAAAAGAAAGAAAAAGAACGCAAGAAGGAAACCATATTATAAGACATTCATATCCAAGAACGGTTAACACACATCAAAGACGAAATCAACAGTCATTTTTTATTAAAAAGAAGAAAAAAGAACAGCTTAAACGTGTAACTTCAGAGCAACCGAGCGACGAACAATCATTGTAACACACACACACAGACACAGACACAGACACACACACACACACACACACACACACACAAAAAACAACAACAACAACAAAACAACAAACAAACAACAAAACAAACAAAAACAACAACAACAACAAAAAAAACCCCAAAAACAAAACCAGCACTTGCTCTCCCTCTCTGTGATTCCCACTGTTCACAAGACCTCATCAGCGCTTAGGGAATATGCGATGGTCGGGAATCTGCTCCTTTTTTTCCCAGCAGATGTGGCGTAGTGTATGTATGATAGTCAGTCGTGTCCAACTATGACCCTCACAAGAGCTGAGGAAGCAACCGCTGTCCCAACTGTCTGGGCTAGAATTTGATCATAGCGGAGAGTGTCTTGCCCAAGTTACATCCCCACTCTCTCGGCCAAGAGGGTTTTTAGGACAGTCGGCGTTAGGATGGTTCACAAAGGCCAACTAGCCTTCAGCACTAAGAACCAGTCTAATCTTGCCTCCTCGTTTGAGAGTCATCGTCCTTCACAAAAGACTTAGCTGTAAATGACTTCCCATTGCAATGGATAAACCATTAATCATACAGCTCCTACTTCGCTGTTGGCCCATCTGTAAGCTTATGTCAATCTGTGATAGAAGCTGAGCTTTGGGCATAGGCGTAGCGTATAATCATAGACCAAACCGCAAGCTCTGACACCTTGAATCTGAAACTGAAACACCAGCCCACCCCTCAGCCCCTACTCACGAGAACCATTCCAGAGCGATGATGATGCCCAGGTTGGCCGGGGGGATGTCCAGGGAGGAGAGGATCATGAGGATGGTGACGATGCTGGCACTGGGGACGCCGGGGATAGCCAGCGAGCCCACTGCCGACAGGATGCTGCCCACAGTCCATCGTCAGTCAGTCAGCGCTGCTGCTTTGCTCATGGGCAGTGCACTGTATTGTATGGTATTGTATTGTATGTTATTGTATTGTATTGCATTTACTGTGCTGTATTTTATTGTATTGTATTGTACTGTATTGCACTGTACTGTACTGTACTGTATTGTATTGTACTGTATTGTACTGTACTGTATTGTATTGTACTGTATTGTATTGTATTACTGTTTTTGTCACAACAGATCTCTCTGTGTGAAATTCGGGCTGCTCTCCCTAGAGAGAGCGCGTCTCTACATCGAGATCACCATGCGCCACCCTATACATATATATATATTTTTTTTCTACCTGCAGTTTTATTTCTTTTCCTATCGAAGTGGATTTTTCTACAGAATTTTGCCAGGGACAACCTTTTTGTTGCCGTGGGATCTTTTACTTGCGCTAAATGCTTGCTGCGTACGGGACTTCGGTTTATCGTCTCATCCGAATGACTAGCGTCCAGACCACCAGACAAGGTTCCGTGGAGGGAGGAGAAAATACTGGCGACTGTGGGTCGTAACAAAATCGACCATTTTCTTTCTGTTTAAAAAAAAATCTTCTTTTTCCAAAGAACCACAACCGGAAAGAAACAAAAGAAAGTAGCCTTCACAACCAAAAATATGCGTTTCCATATTCAAACACTCCACAATCGGCCACCGTTCTTTCTGTCTCTGGACTTCTCGCTGCGTGCCTTGTCAAATCCCTGAGCTTCTTTCAAGTCTGGCGTTAAAACCTACCTCCTTCCAATTAATAGCTCCCCCATTAGCCTCCCCCTTTTCCCATCCATAGTTTCTCTATCCTTCTATTTCTATGATTTGTTTTTTTCTTTTCTAAGATTTGTCTTTAAGTTTAAGAGTTATGAAAGTTGTGTGTGAATGAGCTTTGATTTCTTTCCGCTCAAGATTCGGTGCTATATTACTATTATTATCATTATTGTCGTTGTTGTTGTTATCAAAGCATCTGACAACTCACGCGATAAGAATTGTGTTGCTGGCGGTGACAGACCCTTGCAGCTGAGCAATGTACACGCAGCAGCAGGCGATAAACATGGCGCTGCCGTCACGGTTCAAGGCCGTTGCCATGGGAACCACGAAGCGCGAAACCCGGATGTCCACGTTGTTCTTCTCCTCCACGCAGTTGAGGACTTCCGGCATGGTGGCCGCTCTAGGAGGGAAATAGTGTGGTTCGGATGGAGACAATACACACATTTTCTTCTTCTTCTTTCTTTCTTAATTGATTGATTTATTTTTTTACACTTCCTAATATTCAATCCATGTTAGACCCCCACCCCTGCGTAGACACACAGACACAGACACACAGACAAAGACACACACACAAACAGACGCAGACACACAGACACAGACATACACACACGAAACTAATCGAAATAGGGTTGATACGCACACAAAAAATTGTTTTGTTATCAAAACAGTCTGTAATCGAAGATATTGATAGCCACATTTAATTCGCCGAAGATTGGGAATGCACAGTTGACCTACCACAGGTGAAGAAACACCCAGAAATCATCAGCAAGAGCGGCATGAGACCTGACATAGTACTCCACTCCAAGGCAACGAAACAAACGATTCTGATTGAGCTCACTGTGTCATACGAAAGCAGAATGGAGGAAGCCCACATCTACGAGACCGAGAAGTATGCTAGTCTAGCCAGCAGCCTGAGAGAATCTGGCTTCCAAGCCAAAGTCCTCGCCATAGAGATTGGTGCAAAAGGGTTTGTGGGCGCATCTGTCTACAGCCTCACGAAACAGCTGTCGATTTCTGGCAGAGAGATAACATGGGCTCTTAAGGCAATGGCAGAAGCAGCAGAAAAGAGTTCCAGCTGGATCTGGTCGAGGAGGAATGAAAGTAAACTTCATAAGGATTAAATTTCCCTACTCAAACTAGGCGTACGATGGCTCAGTGGTTAAAACGTCTGCCAAAAAAGGTGACTCAGTCCTGAAGTGGCGACCACCCTGGAGGCGCGGGTTCGAACCCGCTGAGGACCAGGGTAAAAAAAACAAACAAAAAAAAAAAAACCAAAAAAGAAAAAAAAACAAAAAAAAAAAAAACCCAAGGCAGCAATACAAGGGTATCCAAGAGTCATGACCTGGGTGCGGCCCGGCCCCCTTGGAGAGTAAGGAGTTAAGTGCCGAAACACTTGACTGAGGGGGGCTTCTTCTCTGAAGACCTTGTACTGTCCAGCTGCCCCTAGAGTTTTTTTATCTCCGTCAGACACTTGATGAGGCTGAGGACCATTAAATTTGAAAGCGCTTTAACAGCGTCATGCATCCAGCGAGGCGGGAACGTCTGAGTCAAAATCTATAGCCTTGACCCCTTCCACACCCCCAACCCACACCCCTCTGCCCCCTCCTACCCCCCCATACCCCCGCCCGGATGACCACAACTGAAAGGCAGCAGCCCGTATGTCCGCGTTCGGTGGGTTATGGAAACAAGAACATACCCAGAATGCACACCCCCGAAAAGGGAGTATGGCTGCCTACATGGCTGGGTAAATAAACATGAGAAAAAAAACCCACGGTCATACACGTAAAATATTGCGTCCGTCCGTGTGTGTGGGTGTGGATGTGGATGTGGGTGTGTGTGTGTGTGCCTGAAATTTGATAGAGTGACACAGGAAATGAATGACCGAGGATAGGCGCTATATAAAGTATCCACATGATCATCATCATCATATACTGACGAGCTGGCTGTAGCGACGCCAGTGATGATGGCCCGGGAGGCCCCCAGCAGGAACTTGAAGGGGTTCTTGCGGATGATGACGAAGTAGATAAGGGCGATGAAGATGAAGCCGGTGATGAAGTTGCCGATGACCTCGGCCAGCACGAAGAAGCCCAGGCCCTTAAAGGTGGCCTCCAGGTCCGCTGTGCTGGCGATGGCTTTGGCGATGAGGCTGGCCACCCCGATTGGGGTCAGCCTGCACAGAGAGACGTCATGCTGATGTTATGATGATGTTATGCTGACGTCAGCTACATCAGACACACATGGCCACGCCGTTCGAGGTCAGCCTGCACAGAGAGACGTCATGCTGATGTTATGATGATGTTATGCTGACGTCAGCTACATCAGACACACATGGCCACGCCGTTCGAGGTCAGCCTGCACAGAGAGACGTCATGCTGATGTTATGATGATGTTATGCTGACGTCAGCTACATCAGACACACATGGCCACGCCGTTCGAGGTCAGCCTGCACAGAGAGACGTCATGCTGATGTTATGATGATGTTATGCTGACGTCAGCTACATCAGACACACATGGCCACGCCGTTCGAGGTCAGCCTGCACAGAGAGACGTCAAGCTGACGTTATGATGATGTTATGCTGACGTCAGCTACATCAGACACACATGGCCACGCCGTTCGAGGTCAGCCTGCACAGAGAGACGTCATGCTGACGTTATGATGATGTTATGCTGACGTCAGCTACATCAGACACACATGGCCACGCCGTTCGAGGTCAGCCTGCACAGAGAGACGTCAAGCTGACGTTATGATGATGTTATGCTGACGTTAGCTTCATCAGACACACATGGCGATCGGGGTCAGCCTGCACACACAGAGACGTTATGACGTCGTCCTGGCGATGTCATGCTGCCGTTATGACTTGAGGTACGACATACACACATGGCGATGAGCCTCCACGCAATGACGACATGCTGACGTTATCACTAGATTTTAATGACGTTATGGTGATGCTATATTGACGTCAGACGTAGCGATGAGACGGGCCACTCCGATAAGGGTCAGCCTGCAGACAATGACGATACGATTAGGTTTGAATGACGTTATGGTGATATTTTGGTGATGTTATAATGACGTACATCGGATAAACATGGTGATGAAACTGGCCACTCTACAGCGAGAGGGCTCAAAGGTGAGTGTGTGTGTGTGTGTGTGTGTGTGTGTGGTGTAAGCTGTAGGTTCCTATGAAGAATTGAACGAGACAAAGCACCAGATGAATATATCCAGTTCTTTGCAGCTGACAAGATTTGTAATTTATATAGTTGCACAAGAGAAGAACTGTTTGCTTCCCATGAAACAAGCAAACATAATGATGCATACAGAATTTCTCTCCGCGACCTCGCTTGGTCAGTCACGGCATACTCTGAAACAGCCTCGCGCAATCGACATGCACGATCTGGTGTATGCTGTGATCCGATGGAGTGATGGCCTAGAAGTAACGCGTCCGCCTAGGAAGCGAGAGAATCCTAGTACGCTGGTTCGAATCAAGGCTCAGCCGCCGATATTGTATCCCCCTTCACTAGACCTTGAGTGGTGGTCTGGACGCTAGTCATTCGGGTGAGGCAATAAACCGAGGTCCCGTGTGCAGCATGCACTTAGCGGACGTAAAAGATCCCACAGCAACAAAAGGGTTGTTCCTGGCAAAATTCTGTAGAAAAATCCACTTCGATAGGAAAAACAAATAAAACTGCACGCTGGAAAAAAAAAAAAAAAAGGTTGGCGCTCTAGTGCAGCGTCGCGCTCTCCATGGGGAGAGCAGCCCGAATTTCACACAGAGGAATCTGTTGTGATTATAAAAAAAAAGAGTAATACAAATACAAATGAATGTATACGTCGCGTTTTTATGCTTTGCGTCATTATAAGTAAAGAGACAGATTTGGTTAGGCGTTGGAGTTCTGGTCCAGTGTTCACTAGTGACCAGGGTTCGAACCCCCGGCGTTTCGGCAAGGTGTTGTGTCCTTGGGAAAGGCATGTTGACTCCGATTTTTCTCACTCCACCCAGGTGTGAAAGGGTACCTGACTTCGGTCAGTGGGGAAGGTTAAAAGCAGCTGAAGTAGAGAATTGGGCCCCGCTGACTTAATGTGGCCGAGCCGAAGACACAGTGGATGTCAATCCCCTGCCTTTTCCCAGTACTTTTCCGTTTATATGACGGGAAAAAAAAGTTCAAAATTGGTTAATAGCATTGTGATATATACAGTACATTTCTTCCCCTGTTAAAAGACGAAAAGAAGGCCAGTCAAAGAGTGGAACGGAAGAAATGTAGAGTATATATATTACAATGTTCTAACAAATTTATGATTTTTCCGTCTTCGGACCGAAACTGAATGGAAAGAACACTGGGGGAAAATGTGGATATTGTCTGACCTTTAATCATACGGATAGTGTAAAAGACCGTGGAAATGTTGGGGGATGGGTGGGTGGAGGGAGCGGGGTCTGAGGGGTGGGGAGTGAGGGGAGTGGAGCGGAGGAGAACTGACCAAATGACCCAGTGCACGAGGCGGATGATGACGTCAGCGGCGGCGCTGAAGAAGTGGAGGAAGGGACGAGCTACCTCCCCTGTCTGTGCCGCCGCCATGCCCACCGCCGTGCTCACGATCACCAGACCTGGCAGTCGGCCCCACGTCAGCGTGTTCAGACGGGTTGTTGGATGTCAACACAGAGAGACCAAAAAAAAAAAAAGAAAAAAAAAAAGGTGGTGTGTGTGTGTGTGTGTGTGTGTGTGTGTGTGTGTGTGTGTGTGTGTGTGTGTTTGTGTGTGTGTGTGTGTGTGTGTGTGTGTGTGTGTGTGTGTGTGTGTGTGTGTGGATTAATACCGTTGGAAACGCATACACTTTCTTCTTCTCCTCCTTTATTTTTTCAACATCATGATTGAGACAGGCATCTGTCAGTGAGATGGTGAGATGGACTAACTCACAAAGGAGACAGAAAAAGATAGGGTGGGATGATGGAAAAGAATAAGGAGGGGTTGGGTGGGGTGTGGAAGGGGAGGGAGGGATGGGGGCGGGGGGGGGGGGGGGGGGGGGGGGGGGTGCGGAGTGGGAAGGGGCTCGTTGGTGGTACTAACCTTTATTCCCTGCTGTTGAGCCCAGCATGGCATCATAATTGATAACAACGACTTTCACCACAATCCCCGTTGTGTCCGTATTAAGTGTCACTGCCATCATGATGCGCTACCAGAATGCCTACTGATCACCATCGTCATAAAAAAACCACCCAACAATTCCACTGGGGCCACAGTCACTGCCACTAGCCTACACTATGTTCACTCCAGCACCATATCCATCTCCACTTTCACGATGCAGCATAGCGAACCATCACGTTAACAAACACAAACAATGAAACTGTTTTTGAAACGAAGTGAAAAAAAAAGAAAAAAAAAGAGAAATGAAATAAATTCGATGACAAAAAAAAATTCGAGTAAAATAGAATAATTAACAAACAGATTGAAATAAATTCTACACACACACACACACATACACGCACACACATACACACACTCTCTCTCTTTCTCACATAAACACACACACACATTTTTCCCTAGCTTTGTCTCTCCCTACCCCCTCCCCTTCATCCCCCCCTCCACACATACACACACACTTCTCCCCCCTCCCCCTCCCACAACCCCTACCCTCTCCGTTTTTTGTTGTTGTTTTTTCCCGTCTGACATCACTTCAAGTGGAAAGACTTTAACTGAAGATAACACACACACACACACACACACACACACACACACACACACACACACACACACACACAGAGATAGATAGATAGATATCCAACCCAAGATGTTGGTGCCCGAGGCAACATCGAGGAAGCGGACAAGGCTGGTGGCGTTGTGGGCGTCACCACCCTCTTTGTAGCGTGTCTGTGTCTTCTGAAAGCATGCAGCCACCACATTGTCTGGTACCAGGTTTCTGCACACAGTGACATCATCGTCGTCATCATCATCATAATCATCATCGTCGTCATCACAATCATCATCGATTGATATATACTGACAACAAACAGTGTTCTCAACAATTACACACAGAACTAAGAAGATGATGTATTTTTGCAAACGAAGACAACAGTCATTGTGTTATCGAGAGTAAATCATGGTCTGGAACATAGATGATTATTTGTACTGTTAACATGATAAAGAAAGAAAGACAGACAAATAGATAGGATAATAAATTAAAAAACAAAACAAAAACAAAACAACAAACAAATAAACAAATAAGCACAGTGTTCGTTTACTCAACAGAAAGAAATGAATAATACTGAATTTTTTTGTGCTTCCTCATCATCTGCACAGTTTCAGTGGCATTACTCCCACGCCGCTCATTCCGAGTCCCCCATATACAGCCACACCCGGGTTCGTCTGTCGCAGTTCTTAGCGTCAGCAGTCCACAGGGAACCATAATAATAATAATGGAAACTTATATAGCACACTATCCAGAAATCTGCTCTAGGTGCTTTACAAAAACGCTTTTGATAACATAAAACATTAAACCATCGATGTTAGGTCTCGTCAGGAGGCCACACACACACCAGAGGAGACGCTGCACTGCTGCTGAATCACTTCGGTGGTGTTCAACAGTGCCTCCTCTCGTTTAACTCTTTCCATATGAACGGCGTTTCACCCCAGTTACCATCATCAAAATATTGCAAGCGGAAGGCTCTTATACTGAAGAGGTGAATGTTGACAAAGAATACCACAATTCTGACGACGGAAGCTAAAGGTGGGGTCATTCAGACACCCACTGGACATCCGAGGGGTCTGTGTAGAGGAGAAGAGAGGACTGGCCGTACTGAGTGAGTGAGTTAACGTACTTAGGACACCACCAAAGAAGCCCCAAACTGACGACAATAATGGCGTGGTCGCGGAGCCAGACTGTGTGAGCGTCCCTCCCAAATTGATAAAGAGAGTTAACCGTGTCAGTGTTCACTGACCTCACCAAGTCCGCGAAGAGGTCAGACGTCTGCAGGTTCCCAGTGTCCACAGTGGTGGTGTCGGCTGTGTCTGCTCCACTGGATCCTGCACAAACCATGCATCCACAGCACGTTTCTCGGTGTTGTCAAACACGTACTCACACACACACGCACACACACACATGTACGCACGCACACACGCACACACACGTACACACACACACACACACACACACACACACACACACACACACACACACACAACTTCACACACAGATAGACAGACAGAAACACACACACACACACACACACACACACACACACACACACACACACACACACACACACACTTTTGTTCTGGATACTTACACGCTGAACATTTCTTCCTCAAATGTCTTGACATGAGAGGGACTGCCACTGACAAACTGTATATTATCAGATATCCTAGAAGAGACATTATCAAGACCCTGCCTTGAATAACCTGACGTCGAGGGGCCTCAGCCAATAGATCATTGAACCTAGCTCTAGGACTAAAACTCACAAAAGAAAAACATGCTTTAGAAACAGAACTGTTCCTTCTGGGAATATGCTGCAGATGTATGTTAAAATGCTAACAAAACTAAGATGTTCTAGAAACACCTCGCACAGGAAGGTATTCTGAAGCATCAGTGACTTTAAGTTTCTGTTCGACGAATGATTCTATCAGCTTTAGATTTGTAATTCAACAGGGTCCATTTCGTTTACACCAGTAACCATGTTCAGTGTCGAAACGAGCTGTGGCTGATTTTATACCTCGGAGCGACGGGCGCAATAGCCGAGTGGTTACAACGTTGGACTTTCAATCGGAAGGTCCCGGGTTCGAATCTCAGTAACGGCGCCTGGTCGGTAAAGGGTGGAGATTTTTCCGATCTCCCATGTCAACATATGTGCAGACCTGCTGGTGCCTGAACCCCCTTCGTGCGTATACGCACATAGAAGATCAAATACGCGCGTTAAAGACCCTGTAATCCATGTCAGCGTTCGGTAGGTTATGGAAACAAGAATATACCCAGCATGCACACCTCCGAAAACGGAGTATGGCTGCCTACATGGCAGGGTAAAAACGGTCATACACGTAAAAGACCACTCGTGTAATATACGAGTGAACGTGGTAGTTGCAGACCATGAACGAAGAAGAAGAAGAAGATACCTTGGAGCCAGGGAAATTTATCAAAGGGGCACTGTTTTGACGATGTTTTTAATCGCATTATTCAAACATATCAGAAACGTAACAAAACAAATTTCATGTAAATATCTATTTAAGTAAAATATTTACTTGCTTTCGCTTGCTTTGTCAGATCTAAGGTTACCTCTCTCCCAATATATAATGTTCAGCAGTATATTCTCTTTGTGCATACTGTGCATCAAATAAAAATTCCTGCCAGTCCGCTTTGATTTCGTTGTATTTGTGTTAAAAGGCTCGTCTTGAAGCTGACTTGGCAGCCTAACCGGAATGACCGCAATTTCTCGGGATGCGTAACTGGTGCAATGCCAAAATTATTACCCCCCACCCCCCTGCCCACTTCCCTCTCCTTCACCTGTCTGTCTCTCCCTCTTTCTGTGTCGCCCCCCCCTCTCCCTCGCCCCCCCCCCCCCCCACCGCCTCTTTCTGTCTCGTGCTTCCACCCTTTCTCTCCCTCCCTCTTCCCTCTCCGCTTGTTTCTATTCTCATTTTCTCTTCTCCAACTTACAGCTTCTCTGTCGTCCCCATGAGTCTGTCTCTGTCTGTCTGTCTGCTTGTTTGTCTGTCTCTCTGTCTCTCTTTTCATTTCCAATCCAGGAAGAGAAATTAGGAATAATGGTAATCTAACCACTGCTTCACAGAAAGCGGTTATATGATTTCATTCAGTGTGCACGACTACCATTCCATGTTTTCCAGAATCTAGTGTTATAAAGTGTTTAGATTACGAGAAGCTATGTTGGTGTAATATCATACTGTTTAAGACTTAATCATTGACCAGTTCTGGCACATCGGCAGTAAACAATGAAAAACAACAACAAACAAACAACAGACAGACAATGAATAAGCGAATAAACAAACAAACAAACAAACACGTTCAGTGTAACAATGACCTCATTTTTGCAAAGAGTGGCTTGTGAATGTTCATCTTTCCGCTGCGTGCTTAGGGCGAGTCCTAACAGCCAATCCATGTTTGCTGAGCTTTGCAGTTAAAGCGAACTGGGAATTTTTTTTTAGTCCATGGTAAAAACACCCGCACGCACATGCGCACACATTCTCTTTCTGTCTATCTATCTCTTTCTGCCCCCCCCCCCCGCCCCCACGGCTCTCTTTCTCTTTCTCTTCCTGTCACTCTTATGTATGTACCCGCGCACATACGCAACTATACATACAAACTGTAAGGGAGAGAGAGAGAGAAAGAGAGAGAGAGAGAGAGAGAGAGAGAGAGAGAGAGAGGATATATATCAATATGGGAGAGAAAGAAAGAAAGGCAGAGACACTGACAGAGTGAGGATGAAGTGAGGCAAGGGTACCAGAGGGTGGAGCAGGTTCAAGAGAAATTGAAGCAACTCAATCAACATAAAGCGGGCGACATGAAAAAAGAAAAGAAAAAAAAGGCCAGCAGCAGATGCTTTGAGGAAAGGAACATTGGGGATTGTGGGTGGGGTGGAGGATGCGTGGGGTGGGGGTGGGTGGGAAGAGGAGTCGGGGCCTAGAAGCAAGACGTCCGACTTGGTAGCGAGTGTGTCTGGGTTCGACTCCTATATACGAGCCGGGATTTTCACTTCTTCACCCCCCCCCCCGGCCCCCTCCCTACAGCCCCTCCCCCTGCAATAGACCTTGAGAGGTGGTCTGGATGCTAGTCATTCGGATCATACGATATACCGAGGTCCTTTGAGCAACATGCACATAGCGTACGTAAAAGAACCCACGGCAACAAAAGATTTGCTCCTGGCAAAAAAAAAAGTCTACAGAAAAATTCTCCTTGATCGTTAAAGGTGAAAAAAACAACAACAACAAACAAACACAAACAGATGGCGCTGTCCTGTGGTGACGCGCTCTCCCTGGACAGAGCAGCGTGAATTTCACACATAGCAATCTATTTATTTTATCTATTAAGATGTCTTGCTATAGCCCATATTGTTGAAGCTCAATGCGCTTTGCAATCTGTTGAGACTAAATGTAATACAATACAATACAGTACAGTACAATACCAAATAACTGCCATCATCAAGGAAACTACTGGGCAAAGTGTGAGTATATCATCCACCTAACCCGGGGAAGTGAGGTTTCCTGTTGTTCATTTGCTCAGCGATACTCGACAGTCGACAAATTACGGGGGTGACCCAAGGAAGCCATTTGGGGTCCTGTCAAAAAGTCAGAGGTAACGGGCAATACTTAACGTGGCCCAGGCATACAGTTGGTCAGAATTATTAACAGCAATGGCGACATTATCGATGTCACATATACACTAGCAGGGGGCTATTACCCCTACTCTCTCTCTCTCTCTCTCTCTCTCACACACACACACACACACACACAAACACACACGCACACACACACACACACACACACACACTACAGACTATCAGTCATGCCATTCCATCCACTGCGCGTGTCGGCGCTACAACAGTAGAAGGCCTGCTTCACCTAATGAGCGACGTTTTGTTGATGGCGAGTAGTGTTTGGTTTCACGGGCTGGTTCTGGTGACTCCAACTAACCTGGCCATACTGTGTGGCCACAGTCAGACTGATATCAACAGTTGAACACTTGCCTCACTGTCGGCAGTTGTGGATCGACTCACTTGTTTATAACACTAAGCAACAGGCATGTATTCAAACACGGACTCACTTGTTTATAACACTAAACAACAAGCATGTATTCAAACACGGACTCACTGGTTTATAACACTAAACAACAAACCCGTATTCACACACATCGATGATTGTTGTTATTGTTGTTGCTAAGGATAAACTAAAAAAATTCATACTAACTTGCATTCATCTTTGGAATTTTCCCTCCTATGCGAAGAAGATAAACCTGACGTACGCAGCATGTACTTAGCGCGCGTAAAAAGAACCCAGGGCAACAAAAGGGTCGTCCCTGGAAATATTCTGAAGTAAAAAAATCCACGTAGATCGTGGAACAAATACACTTGTAGACAGAACAAAGAACAAAGGAAGAAAAACAATGGAGCGTGCTGCACTGTGGCGACGAGGACCTGGGGGCGGGGGGGGGGGGGGAGGCACGGGGGGAGGAGGAGGAGGAATTTTGTTTAATGTCCCGTCACACATTTCGGTGATTGAGGACATTTTGTTAAAGTATTTATGAATACATTTGAGCATTATCGGTTAGAAGGGGTGGGAGATGTGAATGAATGGAGAGTTGGGGGAAACTGGGTATATGAGGGTGAAATGAGGGTGAAATTTGAAAAAAAAAATCTAAATACAATTACAGGAAATTACTTAAAGGACTTCGTAAAAGAGAAGTCGTTAAACTGACAAGCGAAACAACTGATAATGAAAGCAAAAAGTCAAAAACATCAACGTTCTCAGTCACATGTGAAGACACACTTGTACATAAGTCTTCATCAAGCTAATGTCAAAAATTATATGCTAAATTGTCAGGTTACTAAAGCATATGCACTTGACATTAGAACAATACTTGGTCCGTAATGAATTTGATAATAGTCTGAGAGTTAAACTCAGAACTGATCTGCGAATCGGACCAAAGTCTGAGAGAGTCAACTGACGAGGTTTTAGACTTGAATTCAAGCACCTATAAAAGTCTCTTTCTAGGGTATTGCTTATTTCCTTTTATGACAATGGGCAATATACTTTTATGCTATCTATGATTTTTTGCTCCCCTTTTTGCTGCCCTGTCTGCTTGGTTGTTATAAAGGAATCCAGTATGGGATGGTATCCAACAAAAATCAACATTTGCACCCTTCACAAATAGGGAGTGCAATAAATACCTAATATTAAACAATAAATCTTCTCTTTGATTATTCTCAAAAAGGACCTGGGGAGAGCAGCCCGAATTACACAGAAAGCAATCTGTGTTGTGACAAAAAGTGTTACAATACAATGCAATGCAATGCAATACAATACAATACAATCGTAAGCAGTAAACACCTCGGAGTGATTTATTAGAGCTAGAGCTGTGCTACGCAATGCAAATAGATATGGTGCATTTAGATTAAAAATTCTTAAAGCACACACTTTATCATCATTTCGTCTGAAGTAGCAGAAACGAACCGTTGCTGACGAGGGTGAATACAGCACGAAGTTTATGTCAAAGATCAAACAACAGACTGACGCGAGCCGTGAAGTAAGTGACTGGTCACCAGCCAAGCTTGAGCGGCACGAAATGACGACTCCAGCAGCCAGCTCGTTCAGTCAATCGAAGTTCTGACAGTGACACCTTCTGATAGGGCAGATTTGAGAATACATTTATAACACAGAGTGCTAATATTGTTCTTTATTTTGTGTGAGACAGGAAGCCAATGGAGGTGTTGCAAACTACTCCGGCATCATAACACATAAAAAGTCACATCAAAAGAAATCTTAAAGAATAAAGTTTGATTTCATTTCGACTTATGGTCCTACCTGGCTTAATAAGCACAGCTAGTACTGTACCGACGACAGCTCCCGTGATGTTCGTGATGATGATGTAGGTCAAGGCCACTGCACTCACTCTCCCGTTTTCCTTCGGCTTCAAACCAGCAGTTCCTGCAAAGGGCAAGGGACATAATTTCTATGCTTAGCAAGGGGAAACGCGCATGTTCGCTGTTCAGTCATATAATCATTCTTTCTTGTGGGTTTTTTTTTTTTTTGTTTTGTTTTTTGTTGTTGTTTTTTAACCCCCACCCACCGATCCCAGTGTGTACCACTTAGGCAAACTGTAACTGAAACATGTTATGCAAGATATGCCAATGTTTCAGATCGGATTTGCGACTGAGTTGCCACTTTGCTGTAGACCTTCACGCCGTCTTTTCTAAATTCTGATTTGTTTTCCATTAAAAAATATAAGTACAAAATATCGTTTTGTTCGGAGATAGAGTAAAATATTCATCAAATATAATGTGATCACAGGTATGCACTGTCCAGACAAAAAAAGAGTGAATAAATAAGATGTGAAGCATATAAAAACCGCAAAGTGCACTTTTCGCTATTTATTTCGTCGTTATAACAGTAAGCACCTGACATTAGCCGCAAAAAATAAATCAACACAAAAATACTTCAGTATTAGGACAGAAATCGAGAAAAAATACACACACACACACACACACACACACACACACACATATATATATATATATATATAGAGAGAGAGAGAGAGAGAGAGAGAGAGAGAGAGAGAGAGAGAGAGAGAGAGAGAGAGGGTGGGGGGAGGGGGGGGACGAGCAAATACAGTGAAAGTTGTAAAATAAAAGAAGTAGATGAGGAGCAACAAGAAGGTTGTAAATTTCCTTCTTTCATTTCCGCTTGTTTGCCTTGCTCAGCAACACACCAGTTGTTAACACACACACACACACACACACACACACACACACACACACACACACATTTTAGGAATAGATCCAAGAAGTGAGTGTTGAACTATTGTACTTACACATATACAAGGAATTGATCCAAGAGGTGAGTGCTGAACTACTGACACACAGATATACAAGGAATAGAGAGCCAAGAGATGAGTGCTGAACTACTGACACACAGATATACAAGGAATAGATAGCCAAGAGGTGAGTGCTGAACTACTGACACACAGATATACAAGGAATAGAGCCAACAGGTGAGTGCTGAACTACTGACCTTACACACAGATATACAAGGAATAGAGCCAACAGGTGAGTGCTGAACTACTGACCTTACACACAGATATACAAGGAATAGAGCCAACAGGTGAGTGCTGAACTACTGACCTTACACACAGATATACAAGGAATAGAGCCAAGAGGTGAGTGCTGAACTACTGACACACAGATATACAAGGAATAGAGCCAACAGGTGAGTGCTGAACTACTGACACACAGATATACAAGGAATAGAGCCAAGAGGTGACAGCTGAACTACTGACACACAGATATACAAGGAATAGAGCCAAGAGGTGAGTGCTGAACTACTGACACACAGATATACAAGGAATAGAGCCAACAGGTGAGTGCTGAACTACTGACACACAGATATACAAGGAATAGAGCCAAGAGGTGACAGCTGAACTACTGACACACAGATATACAAGGAATAGAGCCAACAGGTGAGTGCTGAACTACTGACACACAGATATACAAGGAATAGAGAGCCAAGAGATGAGTGCTGAACTACTGACACACAGATATACAAGGAATAGAGCCAACAGGTGATTACTGAACTACTGACACACAGATATACAAGGAATAGAGAGCCAAGAGATGAGTGCTGAACTACTGACACACAGATATACAAGGAATAGAGCCAAGAGGTGAGTGCTGAACTACTGACACACAGATATACAAGGAATAGAGCCAACAGGTGAGTGCTGAACTACTGACACACAGATATACAAGGAATAGAGCCAAGAGATGAGTGCTGAACTACTGACACACAGATATACAAGGAATAGAGCCAAGAGGTGAGTGCTGAACTACTGACACACAGATATACAAGGAATAGAGCCAAGAGGTGAGTGCTGAACTACTGACACACAGATATACAAGGAATAGAGCCAACAGGTGAGTGCTGAACTACTGACCTGCGATGATGCTGCTGACGATCAGGGGCAGAACAGCAGCCTTCAGCATCCTCATGAACAGCTCGCCCGGCATGCCTGCAAGGCAACACGCCCACAGTACTTCTGTTCAGGAGGATTTGGGTTTATACAGTATTTTGGTTTTTTTTAAATTTGTATTTGTATTTATCTGTTTTTGTTGTTGTCACAACAGATTTCTGTGTGTGAAATTCGGGCTGCTCTCTCCAGGAAGAGCGCGTCGCTACACTGAAAGCGCCACCATTTTTTTTATTTTTTTTTTCCTGCGTGCAGTTTTATTTATTTTTCCTATCGAAGTGGATTTTTCTACAGAATTTTGCCAGGAACAACCTCTTTGTTGCCGTGGGTTCTTTTACGTGCGCGAAGTGCATGCTGCACACGGGACCTCGGCTTAGCGTCTAGACCACCACTCAAGGTCTAGTGGAGGGGGAGAAAATATCGGCGGCTGAGCCGTGATTCGAACCAGCGCGCTCAGACTCTCTCTCTTCCGAGGCGGACGCGTTACCTCTAGGCCATCACTGAACATCATGTTTTTGCAATATGTCACAATACGTCACGGTAAACAGGACAAGAAAATCTTATACAAAGTCCTGTCTTGATTGAAGTATATTTTAAGTATATGACGGATGTCTTCACAGCTGGAATTTAAAAAACAAAATAAAAACAAACTGACTGGGTATAGATGATTTTAAACTGTCTGTCTACCTATTTCTACAAATGCTGATAGTGTTGCTCTCATTGTTGTTACTACGACTATTTACGCATCTTCTATCATCAGGTCAGGTCAGGGGCATAGCCATTGCTACTGGTACCATGTAACCCAGTACTACCTGCCGCATGCGAAGTCTCCCAACGACGGACCAGGCGGAGGAGGAAACCTTTCTCAACGGTTGTGAAGGCAGAAGAGGATGACCAAAGGGGAGGGAGAGCTCTTATCCTTGGCTGGAAGTCCTCATAGGAGACGGAACTCCGAAGAAAAAACCTGCACCTGCCGAGGGACAACTTCACTAAAAAAAAAAGTCACCTGTGCTGGTCAGGCAACCAGGCTAATGTCGGAACGACGAGCTAGAATCGGCCTCTTCTCCCATATGAGGACAAACACCGACAGATAAGCCTGCCTGCCCAGTCATCCGTCGGTCCGACGGGAGACTCCATGCATGCATCATCTCTCTCTCCTACCCCCTTCACCCTCTGCCCGACCGTCTCTCTCCTTGTCATTGTCTGCCTACTGCTACTATTGTTGCTACTGTTGCTGCTACTTCTACATTTTTCCTGTGTATCTTTTTAATCCTCCCTCACTCATTTCTTACAATTATTGATTATGAATTTTCTTAAGAAAAGACAGTTGACCTTATTTTGCTTCAGTTTAGTTGTTATTTTCCGTTTGTTTGAATGTAAGTTCATTCCGCATTGTCAAAAACAAACAAACACACAAACAAAAAACCCCGAATGAATAGAAAAAAAGAGAAAATCTTATCTAAACCAAGCTGGATAAATAAATCTTTACCGAATCTTTATTTTCCAACGGTGAACCAAGACTGAACAGTGGAGGTGACTTACCCACCCACACAAGAGCGTCGCTGGAGACCCCCACATAGTACAGGGTCAGGCCGATGGCGAAGCCCACAGCCGCCCCAATGACAGACAGAACCAACAGGGCAGGGTCCCACCTCAAGAAGCGCTGACACTGGCTGGCCCCATTGCCGGAACTCTCTTCCGCTGCTTCCTCGCTCACTTCCGGTGCTGGACTGAAAAAAAAAGAAAAGAAAAAGACAGAGAGACAGCTGGACTGTAAACAAATGATAAAGAGACAGTCCAGCTGTCTCTTTATCATTTTTATTCAGTCCAGCTGTCTCTTTATCATTTTTTATTCAGTCCAGCTGTCTCTTTATCATTTTTGTTCAGTCCAGCTGTCTCTTTATCATTTTTATTCAGTCCAGCTGTCTCTTTATCATCTTTATTCAGTCGAGCTGTCTCTTTATCATTTTTGTTCAGTCCAGCTGTCTCTATCATTTTTATTCAGTCCAGCTGTCTCTTTATCATTTTTATTCAGTCCAGCTGTCTCTTTCATCTAAGATGATGATATTAGACTGAATTTTCAGTCAAGCTGTCTCTTTGTCATTTTTTTTCAGTCCAGCTGTCTCTTTATCATTTTTATTCAGTCCAGCTGTCTCTTTGTCATTTTTATTCAGTCCAGCTCTCTCTTTGTCATTTTTATCAGTCCAGCTGTTTCTTTGTCATTTTTATCAGTCCAGCTCTCTCTTTGTCTTCTTTTTTTTTTTCAAGTGCAGCTGTCTCTTTGTCATTTGTTTTTCTATTCATTCGTTTTCTTGACAATGCGGAATGAACTTACATTCAAACAAACGGAAAATAACAAGTGAACTACAACAACAACAACAACAAACTAAATAGAAGCAAATGACAAAGAGACAGCTGGACTGAAAAAACAACAACAAAAGACAAAGAGACAGCTGGATTATTATTTTTTTAATGACAAAGAGACAGCTGGACTGAAAAATAAAGACAAAGAGACTGCTGGTCTGGAAAAAAAATGACAAAGAGACAGCTGGACTGGAAAAAATGACAAAGAGACAGCTGGACTGAATTTTAAAAAGACAAAGAGACAGCTGGACTGATTTTTTTTGTTTAAATGACAAAGACGAACAGACAGCTGGACTGAAAAAAACCCCACAAAGACAAAGAGACGGCTGGAATGGAAAAAAAGACAAAGAGACAGCTGGACTGAATAAAAAAAATGAAAAGAGACAGCAGGACTGAATAATAATAATAATAATAATAATAATAATAATAATAATAATAATAATAAAAACAAAGAGACAGCAGGACTGAATAATAATAATGATAATAAAAACAAAGAGACAGCAGGACTGAATAATAATAATAATAATAATGATAATAATAATAATAATAATAATAATAATAATAATAATAATAATAATAATAAAAACAAAGAGACAGCAGGACTGAATAATAATAATAATAATAAAAACAAAGAGACAGCTGGACTGAAAATAAAGACAAAGAGACTGCTGGACTGGAAAAAAAAATGACAAAGAAACAGCTGGATTGAATTTAAAAAAAGACAAAGAGACAGCTGGACTGAAAAAAGACAAAGAGACAGCTGGACTGTATAAAAAATGACAAAGAGACAGCTGGACTGTATGAAAAATGACAAAGAGACAGCTGGACTGACAAAAATAACAAAGCGACAGCTGGACTGTATGAAAAATGACAAAGAGACAGCTGGACTGAAAAAAATGTGACAGAGAGACAGCTGGACTGAAAAAAGACAAAGAGACAGCTGGACTGAAAAAATGTGACAGAGAGACAGCTGGACTGAAAAAAGACAAAGAGACAGCTGGACTGAAAAAATGTGACAGAGAGACAGCTGGACTGAAAAATGACAAAGAGACAGCTGGACTGAAAAAAATGTGACAGAGAGACAGCTGGACTGAAAAAAGACAAAGAGACAGCTGGACTGAAAAAATGTGACAGAGAGACAGCTGGGCTGGAAAAAAATGACAGAGAGACAGCTGAACTGTATGAAAAATGACAAAGAGACAGCTGGACTGGAAAAAGACAAAGAGACAGCTGGACTGAAAAAATGTGACAAAGAGACAGCTGGACTGACAAAAATAACAAAGCGACAGCTGGACTGTATGAAAAATGACAAAGAGACAGCTGGACTGAAAAACAAAAAAATGACAAAGAGACAGCTGGACTGTATGAAAAATGACAAAGAGACAGCTGGACTGAAAATAAAGACAAAGAGACAGCTGGACTGTATAAAAAATGACAAAGAGACAGCTGGACTGAAAATAAAGACAAAGAGACAGCTGGACTGTATAAAAAAATGACAAAGAGACAGCTGGACTGACAAAAAATGACAAAGAGACAGCTGGACTGGAAAAAATAAGACAGAGACAGCTGGACTGACAAAAAATAACAAAGAGACAGCTTGTATAGCCGTTGAAAACTATAATAAGCAGAATACCAAATGTCCCCCCCCCCCCACCTATAATTGCATTCGTTACATGAAATATGTGGCATTTGTATGTGCCCCCGCCCCCCGCACCACCCCTCGCCCCCGGCCCTCCCAACCCCAATCCCCCGGGTTTTTTTCCCCCCTGAAATAGACACGTCTTGTCCTGTCTTTGTCTTGGAAAAGAGATTCTCAGCACTGCACCAGTGTTCAAGGACATAGGAGATAGTTGTAGTGTTGTTCATTCACTCATCGTTGTACACCACCACTGCACGTTACCAAACACCGAGACACACTCACAAAGTAAAACGTAGATAAAAAAAAATAGAAGCGAGGAGGGGTGTGGATATGGGATAGAGGGATGGACTTCAGATATCAATCACATAATTTTTCACATAAAGCCAAATAGATTTTTTAAAAAAGAAGAAGAAGAATCAAGCACTTAAAAAACCCTTGAGCGTGCTCATAAATATTTCTGCATAATACGTCAAATATAAATCAAACACAACCTTTGCAATAAACTGTAAGTCTCTCCGTTCTCCCCTCCCCCCCCCTCTCTCTCTCTCTCTCTCTCTCTCTCGCACAAACGCATAAACTCACATACGATTACCGAAATTTCAATAACCATGTTATATTCATTAAAAACAAATTTCCCCTCCCCCAAAAAACAACAACAACACCCCCAAAAAAAAACAAAAAACAAAACAAAACAAAACAAAAAACCCACACAAAAACAACAACAAAAAAACAACAAAAAACCAACCAAACAAAAAACAACAACAACAACAAACAACAACAACAACAACGACAACAACAAAAAACAACAACCAAAACACACACACACACACACACACACACACACACACACACACACTAAACCCAAGACAAAGATGTGTGATACACGACAGAGGAAGGTGGAGAGTGGGGGAGGGGGAAGGTGCGTTTTGCTGTTTTCATGAAATAAGTGATAGCAAATAATCGATATGAATACTTGTCCTCTGTCATCGCATCGTCACTACTATCACCATTATTAGCAGCAAGCAACAGCAACAACAAAGCAACAACAACGACAGCAACAAACGCAACAAATCATACAAGCATCAGTCAACGATGCAATAAAAAAAAAAAAAAGGGAAAAGACTGAAAATTGTTGTTGATGAAATTGCACAACCAACAAAAAACGACATTGAAACCTTCATCAGAATCATCATTATCATCCTATATCAACAGCCTTTAAGTTTGTAACTATCATTGTAATTCAAGTTGTTTTCGCTCCATAAGGCCAAAAGACCTTATGTTTTTCTTTTGTTTCTTTCTTTTTTACGTGTTTTTGTTTTTCTTTTCGTCTGAAATCACATCACATTATGTGAACAGACTTTAAATCGAAGAACACACACACACACACACACACACACACACACACACACACACACACACACACACACACACACACAGAGCAGCCTTTACGGAGACGGTCAGTTCAAAACAGATCCCCACATACCTTTGGATGGAGTTTTCCGAAGTCACGACGGTAACGTCTTCTGTGGAAAGTTTGGGCCTGTCTGCCATTGTGAATGCCACTGACTCTGACTCGGTTTCTGTCGTCTGCAAACAGCAGCATGCGGGTGATACCTGTCAGTTTCTGTTAACAACACCCTAAATAAACACCCCTCTTTTTTTTTTTTTTTGCCGCCAGGGTTTTGCCAGACACTTACTGAGATAGACAAACAGGCGGTTAAACCATGTTCAACGCTGTTTCTTCATGCTCTGTTCACCCAGTTTTACTGAGCCGTGTGTCTCTGTCTGCATGTGCATGTCTTTGTGCACAAAGTGTGTGTGTGTGTGTGTGTGTGTGTGTGTGTGTGTGTGTGTGCGTGTGTGTGTGATTATTTTTCCAATACTAAAACGACATTCAGTGCAAATACAGATTCAGTGAAACAGAGAGAAAGACGGTTGAACATGATTATAGCAATCAACATTGCATTAAATACATTCCATCATCATCATTGACAATCCATATACCATGCTATATCAAGACATAATTTTCTCTCTGCATCTCACAAAAACACCCCTCAAAAAACAAAAACAAAAGAGGATGAAGAAAAGTCGCATGTTACGCCGGACTACGCAGATATGCCTGAGATCAACTGAAATCAAAATCAAAGGAAACTTCAAATTGTACATGAGCTCGGAAAAACAACACATACATAGTGACCGATAGAGACGGTGACCCGGAAAGGAAATCCAAGCATGATAATTAAAACAAGAGAGGCAAGGCCTTCAAGACTCACTTGTGATATATTAAGTCCCCTAGCATTAATTACAGAGTAATTTCCCTTTTTTTTACTATCTGCACCAAAACGTTTGCAAAATAAATAAAACTTCCCTGCTTTGCAAAAGAAGTTCCTGTTTGAACAAAAAATGATAACAATGACTGCTCTTGTTGTTGGGTCAGAATATCAGATCAAAGTGCCAAGTTTAGAGAATACAAAAAATATAAATATAACAGTAAATGCAGTTTGCATATAATTAGGCTTCATATTTTTTTTGGTGCCCATCCCAGAGGTGCAATATTGTTTTAAACAAGATGACTGGAAAGAACTGAATTTTTCCTATTATTATGCCTAATTTGGTGTCAACTGACAAAGTATTTGCAGAGAAAATGTCAGTGTTAAAGTTTGACCACGGACACACAGACACACACAGACACACAGACACACACACACACACACACACAGACAACCGAACACTGGGTTAAAACATAGACTCACTTTGTTTACACAAGTGAGTCAAAAAGTCACCAGAGGTTTTCACACCGCCGCGTTTGAAAGCAGACACAGTGTAAACATTTGTCAATTCCTACTTTATGCACAACGGCAGAATGTTCAAAATCAAGCGAAATAGTTCATAATGATTAAAACATACAGTCTAAGAATGACTTGAAAGGCATGTACGAAATGCAAAACTATACCTACATTTTTTTTCGTAACTACTTGATTTAAGTAAATTAAACAAAAAATCAGTCAAAACTTCATCAGCGTCGCCGACAAACAACAGACAGCATGAAATGGTAAAGCACTTTTTCATCACCACTTGGCATACGTAAGTAACATGCCAATCACACATCAGCAGTTCATCAGTTGCGTCGACAACAGATGGTTACTAACCACTGAAATCCAGCTGGATCTACTCAAACTAGGCGTACGATGGCTCAGTGGTTAAAACGTCTGCCAGAAAAGGTGACTCAGTCCTGAAGTGGCGACCACCCTGGAGGCGCGGGTTCGAACCTGCTGATGACCAAAAAGGCGGCAATACAAGGACATCCAGGAGTCATGACCTGGGTGCGGCCCGGCCCCCTTAGAGTGTAAGGAGTTAAGGGTCAAAACACTTGACTGAGGGGGGCTTCTTCT
>NC_134879.1:28205701-28210701 GCF_041734735.1 Babylonia areolata
GGCGCCGTCACCGAGATTCGAACCCGGGACCCTCAGATAGAAAGTCTGGGCAACGCTTTAACCACTCGGCTACTGCGCCCGTCAGGCATTCGTCAAACACTGTCCAGGGCAATGGTTGTCGCCATCAATACTATTGTCAGTGTCCCATTTTCACTACGACTGACGACTGACCTGGAAAGTATTACTGTGCAGGACTGGAGAGCAATGAAAGTACCCTTTAACTCAGTGCAAGACTGATGGCTTAGGTTCACACACACACACACACACACACACACACACACACACATACACACACACACACACACACACACACACACACACGGGGAGAGAGAGAAAAAAAAGAGAAGAAGAAGAAGAAGAAAGAGAGAGAGAGAGAGAGCGAGCGTGTCAGTGTGTGTGTGTGTGTGTGTGTGTAATCTAAATGTATACTGTGTTATCTGTGTGACCCAGAAACAGTGTTCGTGGCATCACTTCCCCAAGGCCGTCTTGCTTGGAACTGAAACTGACAAAGACCCTGTACTGGGGTCTTGGCTTGTAATCTGTTGCACACATGTATCGTGTTGCCTGCACAACGGTATTGCTAGATGCTAGCCTGCAGTGCCAGCATTCTTTAAAGAGAGAGGCATAGAGAGAGACAGAGAGACAAAGACAGAGAGAAAAAGGCAGCAGAGAGAGTGACAAAGAGACACACAGAGAGGCAGAGAGTGAGAGAGAGAGGGGGGGGGGGGGGGGGGCAGAGAGAGAGAGAGAGGCAGAGAGAGAGAGAGAGCCGGAGAGAGAGAGAGAGAGAGAGCCGGAGAGAGAGAGAGAGAGAAGGGAGAGAAGAGGGAAAGACTAGCAGCAAAGAGAGAGTGGGGGTAGTGTGGGGGTGGGGGTGGGGCATCTGAGAGAGAGTGGAGAGATAGAGAGAGAGCCGGAGAGAGAGAGAGAGAGAGAGAGAGAGACAGACAGAGAGAGAGACAGAGACAGAGAGAGAGACAGAGAGAGAGAAAGAGAGAGACAGAGACAGAGAGAGAGAGGGACCGAGACAGAGAGACAGAGAGAGAGAGAGGGAGAGAGAGAGACAGAGACAGAGAGAGAGACAGAGAGAGAGACATACAGAGAGAGAGAGAGACAGAGAGAGAGAGACATACAGACAGAGAGAGAGAGAGAGGGAGAGAGACAGAGACAGACAGACAGACAGAGACAGCGACAGAGAGTTGATGTGGTGAAAGGAGAGACAGATCCAGAAACAACAAAAGCACACACAACACGTATACGTGCCGATAACAACTATTCTTTTTCCTGAAATTAAATTAAAAATTTTTTTTTTTACATGCACTTTCAGATCAGATGTATTTTTGTTTAAACAGAGCTCTCTGTTTTCCTCTGTCTATCTGTCAGCCTGCCTTTGTGTCTGCCTTTGTCTATTTGTCATCCTCTCTCTCTCTCTCTCTCTCTCTCTCTCTCTCTCTCTCTCTCTCTCTCTCGTTCTCTTCTCTCAGTCTGAAAGTGGATGTGGAGCTGGGCACTGAAATACAGACAAAAAAAACAACAACAACAAAAAACAAACAAACAAAAAACAAACAAACAAAACAACAACAACAACAAAAACAAGAGAGGCAAAGCCTTCAAGACTCACTTGTGATACACTTTAAAAAAAATCCAAGCTTTTTATGTATTGAGTATAATTTTAAAATGTAATGTTTAAGATGAGAAAGATCAGTTTAAAGCAAATTAAGTCCCCTAGCATTAATTACAGAGTAATTTCCCTTTTTTACTATCTGCACCAAAACGTTTGCAAAATAAATCAAACTTCCATGCTTAGCAAAAGAAGTTCCTGTTTGAACAAAAAATGATCATAATAACTGCTCTTGTTGTTGGGTCAGAATATCAGATCAAAGTGCCAAGTTTAGAGAATACAAAAAAGTATAGATATAACAGTAAATGCAGTTTGCATATAATTAGGCTTCTTTTTTATTTTTTGTGCCCATCCCAGAGGTGCAATATTGTTTTAAACAAAATGACTGGAAAGAACTGAATTTTTCCTATTTTTATGCTTAATTTGGTGTCAGCTGACAAAGTATTTGCAGAGAAAATGTCAATGTTAAAGTTTACCACGGACACACACACACACACACACACACACACACACAGACAACCGAACACCGGGTTAAAACATAGACTCACTTTGTTTACACAAGTGAGTCAAAAACCAAAACACAAACACACACACACACACACAAAACAAAACACCCCCCAAAACAACAACAACAACAACCCCCCCCCCCAAAAAAAAAAAACAAACCCCAAACAAACAACAAAAACAACAACAACAACAACAACAAAAAACCCAAAAAACAAACAACAACAAAAAACAAAAACAAACAAACAACAACAACAACAAAAAACGGATATGAAAACAAACAACAAACTGACAAACAAATGAACGCCAGCGGCATGTGAGTCTTTGGATGTTAATTATGAACAGAAACACATGTCAGTTTCATACCAAATAAAAGTTTATTTTTTTTAAAACTATCAAAGAAGGCAATGGAAGCACACATGTAATTATACAAAACTGATCAATTAATTAACAAAATCTCTCTCTCTGTGTGCATGCGTGCGTGTCACGTGTACGTGTGTAGGTGCGTTTGTATATGTGTGAGTGCATTTAGTGTGTGTGTGTGTGTGAATGTGCTGGGGGTGGCATGGGTTGTGTGGGTGTTGGTGTGTGTGCGTGCGTACACGTGCTGCGCGCGCAGGTACATACATACGTACCTTCTACCCCGCAATGTGAGACGAAAACAGAAACAAGCAGATAGGTAAAATGCACCCCGTATAATGAAAAAGACATGTGTAAAATGCACACAGTATGATCAAATACACACGCAGTAAAGCTACAGATGCACGTCAGTATATCGGCCATGAGAGCCAACACACACACACGCATGCCAGTGTCATCACTGTCGGTTGACCAACCATCTCACTCCCTTCAGGACCAAACACTGAACAACAACAAAACAGTGCGAAAATGAATACAACTGAAGACAAGAGAGGCAAGGCCTTCAAGACTCACTTGTGATAAATTAACTCCCCTAGCATTAATTACAGAGTAATTTCCCTTTTTTTTAACTATCTGCACCAAAACGTTTGCAAAAATAAATAAAAATTCCATGCTTAGCAAAAGAAGTTCCTGTTTGAACAAAAAATGATAACAATGACTGCTCTTGTTGTTGGGTCAGAATATCAGATCAAAGTGCCAAGTTTAGAGAATACAAAAAATATAAATATAACAGTAAATGCAGTTTGCATATAATCAGGCTTCTTCTTTTTTTTAAATATTTTTTTGTGCCGATCCCATAGGTGCAATATTGTTTTAAACAAGTTGACTGAAAGAACTGAATTTTTCCTATTTTTGTGCCAAATTTGGTGTCAACTGACAAAGTATTTGCAGAGAAAATGTTAAAGTTTACCACGGACACACAGACACACACACAGACAACCGAACACCGGGTTAAAACATAGACTCACTTTGTTTACACAAGTGAGTCAAAAAAGGAAAACAATGTTTCGAATAAATAAAGAATTTAATGTATTATATTGCAGAATACACACACACACACACACACACATATATATATATATATACATACAAACATACATATATATATATATATATATATATATATATATATAGTATTAGTAGCTCAAGGAGGCGTCACTGCGTTCGGTCAAATCCATATACGCTACACCACATCAGCCAAGCAGATGCCTGACCAGCAGCGTAACCCAACGCGCTTAGTCAGATCTTGAGGGGGAAAAAAACACCCTAAAAAAACGAGAGAAAAAAATTTAAAAAATGAAGAAAAAAAAGAAAAAAGAAAAAAAAAAGAAGGAAAAATACATAAAAATAATGCTACTACTACTACTACTATTTATAATGCGGAAAATCTGGATGAAGTCATTTCCAAGCGCAATATATATATATATTATGGAATAGAGAGAGAGCCAGCCGAAAACAGACAGACAGGGACTGAGACAAACTGACAGACTCAACTTATTTCTAACGCACAAGGCCATATACATCATACACATCATGGGCACGTACAACACAGCATGCGGCAAACCCAAACATGGCAAAACAAAACATTGGATATCAATACACATGCAAACAAAACCTCAGATTCACAGCAACAGGCAGCGTTGATGGGTTTAAACATTCATTATCACACACAGACACACCCACATACACAGATTACACACTCGCGTGTGCGCAAATGTACACGCACACATATTACAAAGCGCAAAGGCTGTCACGAACATAACTGCTTGAAAGCGTAACAACTGGCATATCATGTGATTTAACCCATCGTTCAACCAGTCTAGAAACTACTAGGCCTTCCTGTGTCTGTCTAATTAAAAGTGCAAGGCGGTCTTGCAGGAAAGATCGAGGGTCACTGGACCGCTGGCCCAATGGGAGCAGAAATGTATGGTTAGTTATCCCAGATGCTCTGTTTTTAGTGTACTATTACTCTTTTTTGTCACAACAGATATCTCTGTGTGAAATTCGGGCTCCTCTTCCCAGGGAGAGCAGGTCTGGCGCTACACTGCGTCGCCCATTTTTTGGGTGTTTTTTTTCCTGCCTGCAGTTATGCGGCTCAGCTCTTTTACATCAAAGACCCTATCACACACACACACACACACACACACACACGATACCAGCATCAGCTTATAAATAATCAAAATATTACTAGAGGGCCTGTCAGTCCTACTCAGTCTCCCACTTCGACTGGGAATCAGTGGCTTTTTTTTTTTTTTTTTCTCACTCTCTCTTCTGCGCACAAAATTTTGCATAAGCACGACACATTTCCGCCTCGTCGCATTGCACACTTCTGAAATCTACTTCCACTGCAGAGAGACTTCAAATTTTAGCCTTCTGTTGGTCAGTGACCAAACTTTTTGCCCAATGACTTATGACGTCATTTCACGAAACAAAATAATGCTGGCAACGCCAAGTT
>NC_134879.1:28220701-28233201 GCF_041734735.1 Babylonia areolata
AGTTTCCGTGTAGAAGGCCCGCTTGTTGATATCACCATGTGACAGTGGTCAGACTGAAACTGACTCTGTGTGTGTGTGTGTGTGTGTGTGTGTGTGTGTGTGTGTGTATTGTATAAAACGTTTTAAAGTAAGAGAACCGCGCTAACATGAATGATATCTTTTTTTGGGGAAAAAAAGATGTATGTACTCACCACTCCTTGACAAGGAACAAAAAAGACCTTTGCGGCTGAATAAACCATTCGTATTCTCTCTCTCTCTCTCTCTGTCTCTCTATGTGTTTCTCTGTCTATCTCTGTTTCTCTTTCTCTGTCTGTGTCTGTCTGTGTCTGTCTGTCTCTCAAATAGACGATCAGACGTGTCACCATCCAACCCAGCCAACCAGCCTCACAACAATAACATTTATATCCCCCAAACACACACACACACACACACACACACACACACACACACACACACACACACACACACACACACACACACACACACACATACACACGCACACCTCTCTCTCTCTCTCTCTCATCACTGAGGTCCAAACCATGGTGGATGACCAGCCATAGCGAAACTCAAAGATTGAAAACCACCCCGTTACATCTGCATGCCCCTTCTGATGTGTGTGTGTGGCTTTGTCGATAACACACCATGAACACTGAAGCACAACTTGGGTACAAACAATGTTAAATAGAACAAGCACACACACACACACACACATACACACGCACACACACATACACACGCGTACACACGCCGCTCACTCTCCTCCTCCCCCCCCTCTCTCTCTCACTCACCCACAGATTACAAACGATACAAATCAAAACATAACAGCACATTAACACGTATGTTTCTTCAGATACACAGAACAAGTAAGTCACAGAAATGCAGAAGGACATTACAACAACAACAACATGGTCACAGAAGTGAGGAAGATAACAACAACAGCAACAACAACATGGTCACAGAAGTGAGGAAGATAACAACAACAACATGGTCGCAGAAGTGAGGAAGATAACAACAACAACAACAACAACAACATGGTCACAGAAGTGAGGAAGATAACAACAACAACAACAACATGGTCACAGAAGTGAGGAAGATAACAACAACAACAACAACAACAATATGGTCACAGAAGTGAGGAAGATAACAACAACAACAACAACATGGTCACAGAAGTGAGGAAGATAACAACAACAACAACAACATGGTCACAGAAGTGAGGAAGATAACAACAACAACATGGTCACAGAAGTGAGGAAGATAACAACAACAACATGGTCACAGAAGTGAGGAAGATAACAACAACAACAACAACAACATGGTCACAGAAGTGAGGAAGATAACAACAACAACATGGTCACAGAAGTGAGGAAGATAACAACAACAACAACAACATGGTCACAGAAGTGAGGAAGATAACAACAACAACAACAACATGGTCACAGAAGTGAGGAAGATAACAACAACAACAACACAGTAACAGAAACGAGGAAGAACACACATCAAGAACATAATCACAGAAGTGACGAAGCACACACACACACACACACACACAACAAACACAACAACAACAACAACAACACACACACACACACACACACACACACACACACACACACACACACACACACACACACACATCACGTCACATATTCGTGAACTGGTTTCAGCTCAGTCAAAAAGATGCAAAAAAAACAAACAACAAAAAAAACAAAACAAGAACAGCAACAACAACAACAAAAAACCCACACACAAAACAAACTCACTGGCGAAATTGGCGAACACGGTTGGCACGTGCTCGGTAGGGAACCGGTCCAGGGTGAAACTGACCAGCAGGGACGTCTTGCCCACCGCCCCGTCCCCCACCACCACCACCTTCACTCTCTCCCCTGTCACCTCCTCACCGCTGCCGCCAGGGGCGCCACCCGCTCCGCTCTCGGCCGCCATCTTGTCAAGGTTGTGTCACGTTGATGTCGGCGGGCCAGTACAGGCTCTTCACTTCAACGCTCGTTTAGTTCCCGAAGTGGGCGAGATGTGAGGCGATACGATACGTACAGGGCACACGACAGAGGCTGCTTGAAATCACACAGAAAGAGCGAGAGAGAGAGAGGGGGGGAGGGGGTGGGAAGGGGAGGGGTGGGAGAGGGAGAGGCTGGGGTTGGGGAGAGAATTGAGAATAGTTTCCATTCACGTCCTTGTGTGTGTGTGTGTGTGTGTGTGACAACGAGTGTCGCGACGATATGCATACCATTGCTGTGTCAGTCAGTGGTGGTTAGTGACAAGCGAAACGCGCACAGGGGCTGCTTTGAAGTCAGAGTGAGAACGAACGAACGAACGAACGAACGAACAAAATTTTATTTCACGAGGGTAAGGGAATAAGCACAATTGCTTTATATTTTACATCCGGCCCTCTGAGGGGGAAAAAAAGTTCAGAAAAATGAATGCTCAAAAGTAAATTATTCTATTAAAAAAATCAAAAAAAAATCTCCTGCTCTTCCCCCCCCCACGCCCCTCCCCCCTCCGCCTTCCAACAACAACAACAAAAATGTAAGCATGTACATCACAAAATTCAATACATTAATATATATATATGGAGGAGAGAAAATAAGAATGAAGGGAAGAAGAAGAAGAAGAAGAAGAAAGATGGAAAGAAAGAAAGACGGGGTGAAGAAATAAACCGGCAGACCTCAAGTTACAGAAACAGAGAGAGAGACAGACAGACAGACAGACAGACAGACAGAGCGGAGGGGGTGGGGAGGGGAGAGGGGAGAGGTTGGGGTTCAGTTCACTGATTCAAATGAGTCAGTTCAAAAACACTTTATTAATCCACATGGAAATCAACGTGTGTGCAACCACATGCTCGTTGAGGGGGGAGGGGGAGAGGGGGGGGGGGCGGAGAGGGAAGGGATATAGGGGGTGTGGGGGTGGGGGGCGAGAATTCTGATTAGTTTTTGTTCACGTCCTCTGTTGTGTGTGTGTGTGTATGTGTGTGTTGACAACGACTGGTCAATGTCGTAACGTTATGTACCATTGCTGTTTCGCTCACTGGTAGTGGAGCCATGACTGTATGGGAAGTGATGACAAGTTTTTGGTTCACGTGCACATATAGTCATCGTGGATTTGTCACTGCACGCGTCATGGGAACAGGAGTTTGTCCTGTGTGTGTGTGTGTGTGTGTGTGTGTGTGTGTGTGTGTGTGTGTGTGTGTGTGTGTGTGTGTGTGTGTGTGTGTGTGTGTTAGTGTCTGTCTGTCTCAGTGTCCCCTTATTTGCAATCTTTTATGTCTCTCACATCTGTATTATTACTTGTGCGTGTGCGTGCGTGCGTGTGTGTGTGTGTGTGTGTGTGTGTGTGTGTGTGTAGTGTGTTACTTGCTTCCGTTTCGTACAGATGTGTCTCTCAGTGTCACGCTGTGTTCTACTTGTACATTATACATGTATTTCGTGTAACAACATTTATATGCGTATGTGTTTGTGTGTCTCTTAGAACAACGGCGGATGTGTAAGTCGGCCAAAGTGCTAATATCTTCACCGTTGGAAAATAAAGATTAATTAATTAATTAATTAATTAATTGATTGATTAATTAATTAATTAATTAATTAATTAATTAATTAATTAATTCATTCATTCATTCATTCATTCTGTCTCAGTGTCTGTGTCTGTCTGATATCTACCAGGGCAGCCAAGTTTCTGAATGAACACATCAACATTAATTTTGGCGGCGCATGAATTGGTTCTGGTGTTTTCTCTATAGCAGGGATTCGCTCACACGGCACACACACACACACACACACACACACACACACACACACAGAGACAGACACACACACACACACACACACACGCACACAAACAAACACAAACACACATTCACACACGCACACACACATACATACACACTGACCCTCACTCACATACACATATACACACATACACACGCACACTGGCACACACACAATCACGCACGCATGCCACACACATATGTACACAGACACACATAAAACAGGCACTAACAAAAATCACCAGTGTGGTCATCATCATCTTCGCAGTCGTCATCGTAAACCCCATGACTATCATGAATGGTTGTCATCTGCTGACTGTAATCATCACTGTCACTGTCATCTAATCACTTTGAACATACGAGGCTAATGTACCTAACAGCCCCCCAACCCCAACCCCCCATATATAGCACGTTCGTTCGCACTGTCAGCCATTCTCAACTGATAATAATCGATTAATATTACTTAATCGAGCGACAAGATAGACCATACAGACAGACAGACAGACAGAAAGACAGACAGATAGACCGGCAGACAGACAGATAGGCAGACAGGCAGGTAGGCAGACAGACAGACAGACAGACAGACAGACAGAGGGACAGGCAGGCAGACAGACAGAGGGACAGGCAGACAGGCAGACAGAGGGACAGGCAGGCAGACAGACAGAGGGACAGGCAGACAGGCAGACAGAGGGACAGGCAGACAGGCAGACAGAGGGACAGACAGACAGACAGACAGACAGACAGGCAGACAGAGGGACAGGCAGACAGACAGACAGACAGACAGGCAGACAGGCAGACAGAGGGACAGGCAGACAGAGGGACAGGCAGACAGGCAGACAGAGGGACAGACAGACAGACAGACAGACAGGCAGACAGAGGGACAGGCAGACAGAGGGACAGGCAGACAGAGGGACAGAGGGACAGGCAGACAGACGGACAGACAGGCAGACAGGCAGACAGACAGACAGGCAGACAGACAGACAGGCAGGCAGACAGAGGGACAGGCAGACAGACAAACAGACAGGGAGGCAGGCAAACAGACAGTTGGACAAACAAACAGGCAGACAGACAGAAACAGACAGACAGACAGATAGACAAGCAGACAGAAAGACAGACAGAAAGACAGACAGACTGTGTAAAGAGCAGTGACATTGAAGGGTGTGTGAATAGTTCCAACTTCCGCACCGCGAGCCAGCGACTTCCTGAGCCGGAAATACACACTGCTAGTATCTTCAGCAAGCCATACGAAACATAGCCTTCAGTTCATACGCTATACGTGTAAGTAAGTAAGTAAGTAAGTAAGTAAGTAAGTAAGTAACTCACTCACCTACACACCCACTCACTCACTCACTCACCCACTCACTCACTCACTCACTCACCCCATCACTCACCCACTCACTCACTCACTCACCCACTCACTCACTCACTCACCCACTCACTCACCCACTCACTCGCTCACTCACTCACTCACTCACTCACCCACTCACTCACTCACTCACTCACTCACCCACTCACTCACCCACTCACCCACTCACTCACCCACTCACTCGCTCGCTCACTCACTCACTCACCCACTCACTCACTCACTCACCCACTCACTCACTCACTCACCCACTCACTCATCCACTCACTCGCTCACTTACCCACTCACTCACCCACTCACTCACTCACTCACCCACTCACTCACCCACTCACTCGCTCGCTCACTCACTCACTTGTTCACTCGTTCACTCACCCACTCACTCGCTCGCTCACTCACTCGTTCACTCACCCACTAACTCACGCACTCACTCACTCACTCACCGAATCACTCACTCACTCACCCACTCACTCACCCACTCACTCGCTCGCTCACTCACTCACTTGTTCACTCGTTCACTCACCCACTCACTCGCTCGCTCACTCACTCGTTCACTCACCCACTAACTCACGCACTCACTCACTCACTCACCGAATCACTCACTCACTCACTCACTAACTCACCCACCCACTCACTCACTCACCCACGCACTCACTCACTAACTCACCCACCCACTCACTCACTCACCCACGCACTCACCCACGCACTCACCCACTCACTCACCCACTCACTCGCTCACTCACTCACTCACCCACTAACTCACGCACTCACTCACTCACTCACCGACTCACTCACTCACTCACTCACTAACTCACCCACCCACTCACTCACTCACCCACGCACTCACCCACTCACTCACCCACTCACTCGCTCACTCACTCACCCACTCACTCACCCACTCACTCACCCACTCACTCACCCACTCACTCACTCACTCACCCACTCACTCACCCACTCACTCACCCACTCACTCACTCACTTACCCACCCACTCACTCACCCACTCACTCACTCACACACAAACAAACACAACAAAACAAACAAGCAAGGAAACAAACAGACTGACTGATCGACTGACTGACTAACTGACTAACAAACCAACTATCCACAAACCAACCAGATAAGTGATAAACAAATGTAAAGGAAAGAAACATCTTGAAATGTATTGACGTAATCAACAGGTATGCGATTAATCTCAACTTTGAAAAAGATTACTAACCAGCTCACATACCAGATAACGAACTAAATAATAGACCAACTAACAGACAAAGTAAGTAAGTAAGTAAGTAAGTAAGTAAGTAAGTAAGTAAGTAAGTAAGTAAGTAACCAACCATCCAACCAATCCACCCACCAACCAACCTACCAACCAACCACTTGTATATATCTATCTATTATATATGTATGTATATATATATATGTATATATATATCTATATATCTATATATATATATATATATATATATGATAGTCAGTCGTGTCCGACAGTGACCATCAGGACAGCAGAGGAGGCAACTGATGTTCCGACTATTTGGGCAAGAATTTGATTATAGTGGAGAGTGTCTTGCCCAAGTACATCCCCACTCTCTCGGCCAAGAGGGTTTTAGGACAGTCGGCGTTGGGATGGTTCCCAAAGGCCAGCTAGCCCACAAGGCTGCAGCACTAAGAGCCAGTGCAATTTGGCCTCCTAGTTTGAGAGTCATAGTCCTTCACAAAAGACAAAGCTGTAAATGGTTTCCCATTGACTGGAGAAACCATTGATAATACAGCTCTCACTTTGCTGGTGGCCCAAATGTAAACTTATGTCAATCTGTGATATAAGCCGAGTGTTCACTTGACCAACCAACTAACCAACCAACCAACCAACCAACCAACTAACCAACTAACTAACAACTAACTAAACAAACAACCAGCACACCAGTCAACCAAAACTGAAACATATCACTAAACCGTTTAATTAACTAACAAACCAACCAGCTAAACTAATAATCAACCAACCAACTAACCCAAGTACGCCAGGCAGTGCTTTCGTCAATCTGCAACCCGTTCAGAACTCGTGGCATCTGGTCAGTGTCAGATGTTCAGCAGCGTGGCATCTGTCGTGACTGTCGGTCCGGCGTGCTCTCCGCTCACCAGCTTTCACATCTCGGCTGCTCTCTCGCTCAAAGGGACGTCACTGCGTGCAGTCCAATCCATACACGCCTCACCACACCACACCACACCACACCACACCACGGCCTCTGCTGAGGGATGAGGGAAGTTTTAAACGTACACTGAGGAAAATGAACAAAACAAACAGCAAACAAACAAAACAGAAAGTAATAAAGAACAAGGGGGAGGGAGGGAGAGACAGAGAGAGAGAGAGAGAGAGAGAGAGAGAGAGAGAGAGAGATAGAAACCAAAGGAAACGGAAGTTTTTATTCACTTTAAGCCACAGCCCCTTCTGAAGGGGGGGGGGGGCGGGGGGGTGTCCAAATACAAGTATCAGCATCAGTATCAGTAGCTTAAGGAGGCGTCACTGCGTTCGGACAAATCCATATACGCTACACCACATCTGCCAAGCGGATGCCTGACCAGCAGCGTAAACCAACGCGCTTAGTCAGGCCTTGAGAAAAAAAAAAAAAAAAGAGAAAGAAAGAAAGAAGAAAAAAAGAAGAAGAAGAAGAAGAAAAAATCAAAAGACAATAATGATGATAAATAAGCAAATAAGCAAAATAAAAATACGATATTTACAACGAACAACAGACGAAAGCAAAAATGAGTTGACAACTTCTATAGGTACCACAATCAGTGTCATAGCCAAAGCATTCAAAGAAATGAATATCTCAGTGTTCTTTGACAGCATCAGTGCGCCTCTTAACTCACTCAGTACGGCCAGTCCTCTCTTCTCCTCTACACAGACCCCTCGGATGTCCAGTGGGTGTCTGAATGACCCAACCTTTAGCTTCCGTCGTCAGAATTGTGGTATTCTTTGTCAACATTCACCTCTTCAGTATAAGAGCCTTCCGCTTGCAATATTTTGATGGTGGTAATTGGGGTGAAACGCTGTTAACGTCGTCTCTTTCGCCGTTCGTATGGAGAGAGTTAAAAGCTTTATATGGGTATATGGATAACTTCTTCATCATATTATTGTTCTTTTAGTTTGTCATCAGCAAGGTAACAAGAGAGAGAGAGAGAGGGAGGGAGGGAGAGAGAGGGAGGGAGAGAGAGAGAGGGAGAGAGAGAGAGAGACGGGGATAGAGGGAGGAGAAAAGGGGACAGACAGACAGGCCGACAGGAAGGGAGAGAGACTCGGATGGACAGAAAGAAAAAAAGGGGAGGAAAGATTGAAGGAAAGAGAAAGAGAAGGCAGATAAACACGCAGACACAGACAGACAGAAGGTAAGAAAAAAGAAAGAAAGAAAGAAAAATTGTAGAAAGGGAGGAAGCAAAGGAGAGAGAGAGAGAGAGAGAGAGAGAGAGAGAGAGAGAGGATGTGAGACAGAAAGTGAAAGAAAGAAGAGAGAAAGAGAGAGAAAGGGAGGGAGAGAGAGAGGGGGAGGGAGGGAGAGAGAGTGAGAGGGGAGAGGGAGAGATAGGATGATAGAGAGAGAGAGACAGAGACAGAGACATAGGGACAGGGAGAGAGAGACAGAGAGAGAGAGAGAGAGAGACAGAGACATAGAGACAGGGAGAGAAAGACAGAGAGAGAGACAGAGACAGAGACAGAGACAGAGAAAGAGAGAGAGGATGAGAGACAGAAAGTCAAAGAAAGAAGATGAGAGAAAGAGAGAGAGAGAGTGAGATGGGGAGAGGGAGAGATAGGATGATAGAGAGAGAGAGACAGAGAGACACGGAGAGAGAGAGAGACACACACACACACACACACACACACACACACACACACACACACAGAAGCAGAATAAATAAATAAAGAAAAAACGAACGAAAGAAACGAAACTAGACAGAAAGAAAGAAAGAAATAGAAAGACGTGATGGATCTGCCTGCACCTTGGTTCTTTTTTGTTTACCGACGACGTTTGTTGGGATTGTCTTTTCCTGTTTTTATCTGCCTCATCTTCCATGGCCTTTCAGCGACATTACTGACTCCCAAGCCGCTTTTCTCGGCACCTCCCCCACACCCCCAGTGCACAGCCACACACACACACACACACACACACACACACACACACACACGCACGCACGCACACACGTGCTCTCTGAGGCAGTCACTTGTCGTTTATGCAACCTAGGTAATGAAGACGATTTACGTTTTTTTTGTTACGTTGCCCTGCCAGCTCTGAGTGACCTCAGACAAATGCTGATTCAACCAAATCACCACGATCATCCAGCTAATTTGGGGTTCAGTTTCCTGACTATATATATATATATATATATATATGTCTTGGTTTTCAACTTTGTTTTATCTTTAACAAAAATATATCTATATATATCTATATATATCTATATATATATATATATACATATATGAAGCATTGAAGAGATTACAAACTGTTTCTTCATGAATGTTGTATGAATTTGTGTTCGCTTACTTTTGGTTGATTTGTGTTGACGATTCATTGGGTCTTGTCATTTTTCAGTGTGGCCCCCTTCAGTAAGGGTCTTCATCTAACCACTAAAACAAATCGTTGTCGTTTTTCCGAGGCGACTTCCCAGCGCCGGCAGTCCGCAGGGAACGATCACTGTCATACGTCCACCAGGCTCCCCGCGAGAGATGACCCTGAACTGCAATTCCCACATTCCACCAGCTGACAATAATTGACTCCTTTTTTTTTTTTTTCTTTAGTGGGAGTTCACTTTGATTGCTGCTCAACTGGCCACCCTTTTCCCGCACCATCCCCCCCCCCCACCCCCCAACTTTCTCCCCTCGCTGTCGCCACCCATCACAACAGCTGACACAACTGCTGTCCCCATGATTCCAGATTTGTTGATTGTTTCATCCTCATCCCAACATATCCCCATGCTTTTAACTCTCTCCATACGAACGGCGAAAGAGACGACGTTAACAGCGTTTCAACCCAATTACCACCATCAAAAATATTACAATGCGGAAGGCTCTTACACTGAAGAGGTGAATGTTGACAAAGAATACCACAGTTCTGACGACGGAAGCTAAAGGTTGGGTCATTGAGACACCCACTGGACATCCGAGGTGTCTGTGTAGAGGAGAAGAGAGGACTGGCCGTACTGAGTGAGTTAATAGAATTATGGCCAATGTTCATCCAAAGTATTTTCAGTTCGATTTGATACGATTCGCCATGACTCCACCCGCGGATAAAGACACGTTGCTGTGACGAACTCAATCACCGGAAGAGGAAATTCGTGAAGCTGTAATAACTTGTTTTGATTGGCTATTGGCTCATTTTGAAACTAATGAAAAAGGTTCACCGTTGACACGGGAGACAAACCCTGCTTGCAGGAGACATGTGGCACACAGGTTGCGTAACATACATGGTGCGGGACACTCCTTTCATACAATGAAGAGAGAGAGAGAGAGAGAACGTTGGAGAAAAAGGGGAACACAAACAAAATGGTAGGAAAAGCTAACATCAAACAACTTTTGCACATGTCCCACTGGACTGTGCATCAAACCTTCTTGTAAGAGAAGATAACATCTAGAAATCATCAGTCTCGCCCTCTCTTCCTGTGTGTGTGTGTGTGGGGGGGGGGTGGGGAGGGGGGTTGTCTCTGTGTTACTGTGTGTGTGTGTGGGGGAGGGGGGGGGGTTGTCTCTGTGTTACTCTGTGTGTGTGTGTGTGTGTGTGTGTGTTCTGTGCCTGTGTCTCTGGGTCTCTGTGTTACTCTGTGTGTGCGTGCGCATGTGTCTGTGAGTGTGTATTTACACGCGCGTGCGCTCGTGAGTAGTTTTCATCTTCCGTCCTTTCTCCGCATTTTAGGATCCACTCGTGTTGCTTCTGTCTGCCCCTTACACAACTCGCAACCAGATGGGAGGGGAGTAGGGGGGGGGGGGGAGGGAACCAACTGACGAGAGTTAAACAAGAAAGCCGACAACTGTCTAATCTGAACGAGTGTCCCAAGTGGTGCTGTCGATGGCTTCAGTCGGGAATCTGAAGCACGAGGCGGAAGGCAGACTGCACGTGACCAGCTAGCTGCGAACACTGGGACACTTGTTCGGCCTTTGATTCACAGTGATTACATGACCGGCGCCACTTGACCAAGAACTGGGCAGAGGGCGGGTGAATCAGAACTGGAGCCATGGCCGTTGTTGAGGGTAATAGTAACACGAAACCAGCAATGGTCATCAACAGCAACAGGGAGTGGGGGGAGGGGAGGGGAGGGGAGGGGGGTTGACCGGAAACACGGCCGACATCAAGAGAGTCATCAGAAACAACATGGCGCGCGGTGGGCTGAGTGGAGTGGGCACCGGAACCAGCCCATCAGTTGACCTTCCGGTTGACTCTTGAGAACGATGATCCCTGACCCGTCGGTAGGTTCTGCCCGCTGACTGGGAACGGTGTCAAGAGCGGTCCCCTAGGTCTTTTGTTTTGTAACCGTATATGGGGGAAGGGGGGGGGGGGGTTAAAGGATTGTGAAACTAGAACACGATTGATTCAGAGCTGGTCACAATCAATGGTTGCAATGAACTCCAAAGCTATACATAATGAAATCAAAACAAGATGGGTCCCATGACGCTATGGACATCGTTCAATTATTATTTAGGACAATGGTTCCGGTCAGTCTGAACATCCGTCGTTGACCTGCAGCAGCAGGAGAAGAAGAAGAAGAAGAAGAAGAAGAAAAAGAGGAGGAGGAGGAGGAGAAGAAGAAGAAGAAGAAGAAGAAGAAGAAGAAGAAGAAAAAGAGGAGGAGGAGGAGGAGGAGGAGAAGAAGAAGAAGAAGAAGAAGAAGAAGAAGAAGAAGAAGAAGAAGAAGAAGAAGAAGAAGAAGAAGAAGAAGAAGAAGAAGAAGAAGAAGAAGAAGAAGAAGAAGAAGAAGAAGAAGAGGAGGAGGAGGAGGAGGAGGAGGAGGAGGAGAAGAAGAAGAAGAAGAAGAAGAAGAAGAAGAAGAAGAAGAAGAAGAAATACAACTGTATTTCGATAAGAAAGAGAAAAAGAGGAGGAGGAGAAGAAGAAAGAAAATGCCCAGTCAGCACTTTGTGTGTTTATTTCGGTAGGATGATTAAAAGTATGATGAATATGAAACTCAAGTCAGGGAGTACGTGACAACGAGATGAACTGGCGTACTGGAAAGATGCGACACTCACACACTTACAAAATATTCTGTTTATAAGTCCGTGTGTGACACTAACCAGGATCATTAGTGTTACTATTGTTACAGCTAACATGGACGATGATACTGGCGAGGGCTATGCGAAACCACAGTACTTGTCATCAGCAACAGGGAT
>NC_134879.1:28240701-28248201 GCF_041734735.1 Babylonia areolata
TGGTATGTGTGCACGATTCGCTTTGCTCTGTATCTATCGTTCAGTTTGCCTGTTGAAAGCGATGTTACGCTGCTGGTCAGGCATCTGCTTGGCAGATGTGGTGTAGCGTATATGGATTTGACCGAACGCAGTGACGCCTCCTTGAGCTACTGATACTGATAATGATGTATGCGGCCTATGTTTCGAAACAGATCAAGCTGAAACTAGGCCAACTGTCCACTTAATTTGTTTGTTTTTCTTTTCAGTTACAGAAGAGAAGGTCCTTCACTTCGAAACGTCGTGAAGTAAGCCATTCAAGTCCTTGCAAATACACGTCGTGAACGATAACAATTATTCATGACTGCAGGTATTTTTTTCGGAGTGAATCAAGGATGCGTGCTGTCACCCTGTCTTTTCCCCGTTTGTGTTAGGATCGGGCAAAGTGTGGTGCAGTGATCACACAGAGCAGGACTGAGCCAGGTGGACTCAATAGTGTGCTTGAAGGGCTTAGGCTTTACTGTTACAACTGACATCAACGTTCACTCCTATCGTAACACAGACTCCCAGACAAAGACAGAGGATCTTGCCCTCTGCCGCGGGCTCAAGATCAGCACAAAGAAGACCAGACAGCTGTATTTGTGAAGAACGGGTACAACATGATTCTCTTTGTTAAATATGCGTTGGATGTCCTAATCATATCATATCCTTGACTGACCAAAATGTTCAAAGTTCAATGGATTGGCCAATGATCTGTCAGAATTTCTCCTCTCCCTTCTACTCCCCCTCCACCACCATCTTACACGGCCACCATTTTTTCTAAATTTCTTTTTTTTCCCTTCATGTTTCTATTCCATCAGGCCGATACCTCTGCAGACTATAGATTTAATATCATGTTGATATTGACAGTAACATTGTTTTACTATTTTGCGTATTCATTTTTAAATTTCTTTACTTACTGTTTATGAATGTTATTTGATACAATTGATAATATGGTTCATCAGCTGTCATGTTGAAATTGTAGTGCAACGTTGTGAGCACAGTATAGGCTTTAAGCTTGTTGATGCTCTTTTGTCATTGATTGCATTGTAATCATGTGTACTGTTGAACGATTAAAGATCATTTAAACCAAACAGCAGAGGATAAACCGAGCCACTGAAAAGCAGGTCAGAATACAAGGCCTGGCCGGAGAAAACACAGAGAATGAATAAGAAGACACAGAGGATGAATAAGAAGACACAGAGGATGAATAAGAAGACACAGAGGATGAATAAGAAGACACAGAGGATGAATAAGAAGACACAGAGAATGAATAAGAAGACACAGAGAATGAATAAGAAGACACAGAGAATGAATAAGAAGACACACAGAGGATGAATAAGAAGACACAGAGGATGAATAAGAAGACACAGAGGATGAATAAGACACAGAGAATGAATAAGAAGACACAGAGGATGAATAAGACACAGAGGATGAATAAGAAGACACAGAGGATGAATAAGACACAGAGGATGAATAAGAAGACACAGAGGATGAATAAGAAGACACAGAGGATGAAAAGACACAGAGGATGAATAAGAACACATAGAGGATGAATAAGAAGACACAGAGGATGAATAAGAAAACACAGAGGATGAATAAGAGTTTGTCACTTTCACCTCGGGTCGAAAACGGCAATGGAATGTGATGCAATAGCAGAAATTAACTTGAGACAAATTCATTACATTTCAAAATTTATCAGTTCGAATAATCTATCAGTTAACTGCCGTGAATATAGCATGTAGTACCGTGTGTTGGGGGACTAAGCGTCTTGGATAGGAAAACTAAAAGCAATACCTTAATCCTTTCCATGTTTCTCTTCTTTTTTTTTTCTTTTCCTATAGCGGCCGGAGAAAGACCCAGTTCTGTTTTGTATTTAGTCTTATCTTTCGAACTGTAGACTATCTCAGAGCCGCCGGCTCAAACGTAGGCGTCCACACTTAGGTACGTGGATTTTTATTTATTTATTTATTTTTTGTATTTCCAGATGCTAACAGAGACAAACGAAAACTCCGTGAACGATAACATAATCATGGAAGATGGTGTGGAATGAGAAGCAGAAGTCACATGTGTGTGTGTGTGTGTGTGTGTGTGTGTGTGTGTGTGTGTGTGTGTGTGTGTGTGTGTGTGTTAGTGTTAGTGTGTGTGCGTGTGTGTGTGTGTGTGTGTGTGTGTTTGTGTGTGTGTATGTGTGTGTGTGCATGTGTCAGTGTGTGTGTGTTAGTGTGTGTGTGTGTGTTAGTGTTAGTGTGTGTGTGTGTGTGTGTGTGTGTGTGTGTGTGTGTGTGTGACCCGGTGGGGGTAGGGGGTTGGGTTGGTAGTGGGGACTGAGGGGGCGTGATGGTGTGTGTTTGGGAGGGGCGTGTTGTTAAGACTGATGAGGGAACAGTGAGGCTTGGAGGCTGGGGTAGGGGCTCCGCCGGGGGCTGGAGCGGAGACAGACCACTGATGACTTGTTTCCTGTTCATTACACACAATGCAAAATTTGTCCATCCTTCTCACACTGACGTGACCGAAGGCGGACGGATGACCTGGCACTGGAAACGTGACTCGACTACTGCTGACAGAGCCGCCGATAGAAAGGAAACGGCCGGTGGTGTGATTTCTGCAGAATGACTACCATCATTGTCACGTTGCTGTGGGATGACTGACCCCGGCGCATCCCTTGCACTCTTTTCATTCAAAATTTACCAAGTATGTCGCCGCCACCAGCATCTGGCCAGGTCCGCACAGCACCAAGGGGTCGTGTTCCGACACTGACAACTGAGTGTTTTCTCTGGTCATCGTACAGTAAACAAGTCATTCTTCTGGGCGCGCACGTATATCAGTATCAGTATCAGTAGCTCAAAGAGGCGTCACTGCGTTCGGTCAAATCCATATACACCACATAGTCTGCCGCCAAGCAGATGCCTGACCAGCAGCGTAACTCAACGCGATTAGTCAGGTCTTGAGAAAAAAACCCAGAAAACCCCCCCAATAACAATGAATAAAATAAAATAAAATGATAAAAATAAATAAAAATAAAAATAAATAAAATAAAATAAAATAAAGTATAATATATATATATATATATATATATATATAAACAAAAAATAAATAAAAATAAAAATAAATGAAATAAAATAAAATAAAGTATAATATATATATATATCGTATATATATAAACAACTAACTAACTAACTAACTAACTAACTAACTAACTAACCAGTAACTAACTAATTAACTAAACAAATCATATAATAAATAAAAATTGCATATAATCACAGTCTTACATGCAATGTCGGCTCTCACCAAACCGCGTTCGGGGTTCATTGTCAGGGGGAATCCCCGTCCCCTGATTGGCTGAATAGGATGCCGTGACGTCAGAAACAGCCGACCATTTAAAAACAGCACGCGGCACGCACGCGCGTCTGTCAAACGGAGAAAAGCGAAACCCGCACGAACAAAACTGTCGTCTGCACTGCATAGCACTGCTGCGTCTGCTAGCAAGCGGCTCCAACGAAAAGCTTTGATGGAAGAAAGAGTAAGAGAGAGAATCTGCACCACACAGGATAAACTTGCTGTTGGGGAGTAGAGAGTGAGTCGTGTGCTGTATGAAGTGGCGAGAGCTTTGGCATGGAGTGAAGAGGTCACGGTTGGATGGAACATTGACGTGATTTCTGTCTTCCTTCTCAAGTGAACTACACAGGGGAAAATAATGTCGTCGTGTGAAGAGGACAAGCCGTCTGCGGGCCAGAAGATGGTGGACAAAAGTAACATCAAGTGTGTTCTGGTGGGGGACTGCATGGTTGGCAAAACGTGTCTGGCTAAGCGGCTGGCAGCCCACGCCTTCCCGGCGGTCTACACCCCTACCATGTTCGACAACTATGCCAGTAAGTAACACACTTACCAACCGCACCCACCCCACCCCCTTCCATCCCTCATGCCCTTCTCACTTAAAAAAAAAAGTTAACAATTTAAAGATATTTATTATTATTATTATTATTTTCTTTTATTGTAAAGTGATGGAGTTGATTTCGAGTTTGTGTCCCCGCTACTGTTGTCGGATTATTACTGAAAGTCAGTTTGGTAAAAAAAAAAAAAAAATGCTGGTGTGTGTGTGTGTGTGTGTGTGTGTGTGTGTGTGTGTGTTTCCAGCTTTTTATCACCGTCGACGTAGGTATATGCAACGGTTTTTGATTACCCTGCCCCCCTTCCTTTTTTTTCTTTGTTCACCAATTAGAAAAGAAGAAGAAGAAAAAAAAAAGAAAAGAAGTTAGACCAAAGTGTATATTTCCAGCACCACCTCTCTGTCTCTCTGTGTGTGAAACAAAGCTTTCAAAATCAGAAGTACAACATGTAGTAGAATGGTTTATGCTTGTATATAATCGTTAAAAAAAAGTTGGTAGGCTATTTGTGTTATTTATCCCACTGTGTAACTTGTTTACATCACCCCTTCATGAGGGGTCATGTCCTATATTGAATAAAACATCCGTATCCATATCTCTTAGTGAAATCTGATATCTGTCTCTCTTCAACATGATCACCCACCTTCAGTTTTGTGGCGTATGGCCAATAATATGTGGAGTTTTCATTGCTCGTAAAATAAAAGTCGTATGGTCATGAAAGTAACTCAGTCGCCAGTCAGTGAAAATGAAGACTTTGATGAATATTTGTTATCGTTGCTTGGGGCTTTAGATGGGGGATTACATTTAAAAACTAATAAAACACTAATGCAAAATACACTCACTGGCATGCATATAGACATACACCTCACACGCGCGAGGCGCGTGCACGCACACACACACACACACACACACATATATATATATATATGTATACATATATATATATAAACATGTATGCCGCCTGTGCGAGTGCAACCTCAGACGCTGTCTGTCCATTCTCATCCCACCCTCTTGACATACACATGTGTGTCTGTGTTTGTGTGCGCGTGCGTGCGTGTGCGGTGCGTGCGTGCGTGTGTGTGTGTGTGTGTGTGTGTGTGTGTGTGTGTGTGTTTTCGCACACTTGTATGTGTGTGTGTGTGTGTGAGCTCGTGCTTTTGCATGCGTGCACGAATGAGTTCGCTTTGGTGCAGCAATGCATACAACACTGACGTGATCGATAGATGACTGATTGTAAGACAGGGAGCGGTGACACACAGTGCAAAGCGTCTGACGAATCCGGTCTTGAACTGATGATCTTTTGTCCTGATGCACTCTACCGGGTCTACCTGCCTCTGTCTCTCTCTCTCTCTCTCTCTCTCTGTCTCTGTCTCTGTATCTCTCTCTCTCTGTGCATGAAGACCAGGCTGGTCGTGCCTGACTAACAACACTGCAGCAAGGAGTGAGTGATGAATACTGCACATTCTTTCCCACGCTTCTCTCTCTGTCTGTCTCTGTCTCTTGTCTGTCTGTCTGTCTCTCTCTGTGTCTCTGTCTGTCGGTCTCTCACTATCTCTGTCTCTCTCTCCTCTCTTTCTGTGTGTCTCTCTGTTCTCTTTCTCGCTCCCTCTCTGTGTTCTGTCTGTCTGTCTCTTCCCCCCTCCCTCCACCTCTCTCTCTCTTGCGGTCTCAGTCTGTCTCTTCCTCTCTGTCTCTCCCTCCTCTCTCTGTGTGTGTGTGTGTGCTTGTGTCTGTCTCCCTCTCTCCCTCTCTGTGTCTCTGTCTGTCTCTTCCTCCCTCCCTCCACCTCTCTCTCTCCCTCTCTCTCGCGGTCTCAGTCTGTCTCTTCCTCTCTCTCCCTCTCTGTGTCTCTCTCTTCCACCATCCCTCCACCCCCCTCTCTTTCCTCCCCCCCCCCGCTCCCTCTCTCGCCAAGTCCAAGCACACAGTGTGTGTGTTAATATCGGTCAGTCAGGATCCCCGGTCAATCGCCTTTCGTTTCTCAGGGCTCTTTTTGGCAGCAAACAAACATGGGATCACGGCTTGTTCATCTCTCTCTCTCTGTCTGTCTCTCTCTCTCTCTGTCTCTCTATCCCTCTCTCCCTCTCTCTCTCCCCCCTCTCTCTCTCCTTCCCTCTCTCCCTCTCTCCCCCCCTCCTTCCCTCTCTCTCTCCCTTCCTCCCTCTCTCTCTCCCCCTCCCTCTCTCTCCCTCCATCCCTCCCCTCTCTCTCTCCCTCCCTCCCCCTCTCTCTCTACCTCTTTCCCTTCTTCTATCTCTCTCCCTCCCCCCTCTCTCCCTCTCTATCTCTCTCCCCTCCCTCTCCCTCCCTCCCTCTCTCTCTCTCTCCCCCTCCCTCTCCCTCCCTCCCTCTCTCTCTCCCCTCCCTCTCTCTCTCTCTCTCCCTCCCTCCCTCCCCCCCCCCTCTCTCTCCTTCTCTCTTTGCGAACAGTGTGCGAGCTTTGAGGAGTTGATTTTTTTTCTTCTCTCCATTCCTTCATGTCTTTGTTTTTTGTTATCTTGCTGTGTTCAGTCGTTGTTGTTCGCGCCTTAAATTCTGGGTGTAATTCTTCTCTTTGTCAAAGAGTTTCCCCTGGTTTATGATGCCCTCGTCGCCCGTCCACCCCTATCTCTCGGTGTCTGCGTCTGTCTATCAACCTGTGTGTGTGTGTGTGTGTGTGTGTGTGTGTGTGTGTGTGTGTGTGTGTGCGAGCACCCGCCGCGCGCCCGCGGTGATTTTTCTTTATGTTGGATGATTCAAAAAAAAAAAAAAAAAAAATCTTAACAATATACGCAGTAAAGAAAGACATGGTACCCTTGATCTTGATCTTCAACTCGATACGAACCAGTTACGTACCAGTTGTTAATATAACGTATCAAGCCATTCCTCCCTCCATTCATGAATTTGCCTACCACATGACTCATCCCATTGCCAGGCAGCCAGGCAGGGACTGCAGGACGCACAATGACGATGAATGCCGAGTGACGGGAGAGATCGAACAAAGAACCAGAGGGAACAAAACAGAGCTTGCAATACATACATACATACATTCAGAAATGCAGACATACATACAAAGATACAATGGATAACCCCGATGCTGTACAAAGACCACGCATAAAACTGAGTTTGGGAGGAGAGTCCGTGAAGAGGAGAGAGAGAGAGAGAGAGGTGGGAGATATATGTGTATATATATATATATATATATATATATATAGAGAGAGAGAGAGAGAGAGAGAGAGAGAGAGAGAGAGAGGATGGGGGAGAGAAAGAGATAGATAGATAGACAGAGGGACAGAGAGAGAGAGTGGTGGGGGAAATATATATACATATATATATATATATATATATATATAGAGAGAGAGAGAGAGAGAGAGAGAGAGAGAGAGGTGGGGGGAGAGAAAGAAAGGGATAGAAAGAAAGACAGGGTGTGTGTGGGAGAGAGAAAGAGCTAGAGAGAGAGAGAGAGAGGTGGAGGGGGAGAGAGAGAGAGAGAGATGGATGAATAATGCCAGCCTGTCTGGTCTGTCTGTGTGCCATTGCCCCAGTATAGGGTGGGATGGAGCGACGGGAGGGCGGGATGTATGTATGTATGAGAGTGGGAGGAGGGCGAGAGAGAGAG
>NC_134879.1:28250701-28253201 GCF_041734735.1 Babylonia areolata
GGGGATACAGAGAGAGGGAGGGATGGAGAGAGAAGAGAATGAGAGAGGGAGGGAAAGAGAAGGAAGAGGGGGAGGGAGAGAGAGGGGTTTAGAGAGAGAGAGGGTGGTAAACAGAGACAGAGGGAGAGGGGTACAGAGAAAAAGAGGGGGGAGGGGGAGGGGCACAGAGAGGGGGGGGAGAGAGAGGAAAAGATAAGAATACAAAAAGAGACAGAGAGATGGGGGCGGGGGAGGGTGGTAGAGAGAGGAGGGAGGGGAAAATGGGGGATATATATATATATATATATATAGAGAGAGAGAGAGAGAGTGTCAGAGAGAGAGAGAGAGGAAGGAGGGAGGGAGAGCGGGGAGGGAGAAAATACGGTATACAGAGACAGAGAGAGTGTATGTGTGTGTCAGAGAGAGAGAGAGTGACAGAGAGAGAGAGAGAGAGAGAGAGAGAGAGAGAGAGAGAACAGGTGTCCTGGGGGCGTGTTACTGGTGAGGGGCAGGGGTTGTGGCATGGTGGGGTCAGTCGTCTGGGCAGTCAAGGTAGTATATACCTCCCCTGGTATCAAGGGTTAATCTTTTGGTTACCACACACCATTGAGCTTATTTTACGCACAAACCTTCTGAGCTGAGTGATTTTTTTTTTTGGGGGGGTGGGGGTGTGTGCGGGGGTGGCGATGGGGTGGGGGGCTCAAGGAGGTGGGTGAGAGAAAGGAGAGAGAGAGAGAGAGGGGGGAGACCAGGGAGCTATTTCACACACACACACACACGCGCGCGCGCGCGCGCTCACACACACATACACACACACACTCGCGCGCGGGCGCGCGCGCGCCCCTGTATGATTCTGTGTTGAGGAATGGGTGGCTGGGGTGGGGGAGAGAGACGAGGGAGAAGGGGGTGGAAGAAGTCAAGGGAGATAAGAAGGGAAAAGAGGAGTGGTGATGTAGGGGGGCGGCATTGGTCTCTGACCAATCTCTGACAAAGCATGTGTCACATGTGAGCTATTTGACACACGCCGTCTGATAGATCCTGGCTTTGAGGGAGCGGGGGGAGGGGGGGGGGGAGGAGGAGGAGGACGAGGAGGAGGGTGGTGGTGTAGGTCTAGGAGAGGAGAGGGAGGTGGGGGAGGGGGATTATTAGGTCTCAGAGCCATCTCCGACGGATAGAAGAGGTATGTGTCACCGGCTGGAATGTATAGCAAGAATTCTCCGTTCGTTGGGTGATGCTGATGTATGATAGTCAGTCGTGTCCGACTATGACAATCAGAACAGCAGAGGAGGCAACTGCTGTCCCGACTAATTGGGCTACAATTTGATTATAGTGGAGAATGTCTTTCCGAAGGTACACATCCCCACTCCCTCGGCCAAGAATGTTTTTAGGACAGTCGGCGTTGGGATGGTTCCGGCAACTAGCCCCCAAGGCTGCAGCACTAAAAAGCCAGTGCAATCTTGCCTCTTAGTTTTGAGAGTCACAGTCCTTCACAAAAAGACTAAGCTGTGAATGACTTCCGACTGTAACGGGGAAACCATTGATCAGACAGCTCTCACTTAGCTGTTGTTGGGGGATATCACAGGGCTCATCAGTCATTGTGAATGTGAGTTGTGGAGTGATGGCCTAGAGGTGACGCGTCCGCTTTGGAAGCGAGAGATCTGAGCTCGCTGGTTCGAATCACGGCTCAGCCGCCGATATTCCCCCCCCCCCCTCCACTAGACCTTAAGTGGTGGTGGTCTGGACGCTGGTCATTCGGATGAGACGATAAACCGAGGTCCCGTGTGCAGCATGCACTTAGCGCACGTAAAAGAACCCACGGCAACAAAAAGGTTGTTCCTGGCAAAATTCTGTAGAAAAATCCACTTCGATAGCACGCAGGGGGAAAAAAAAAATGGGTGGCGCTCTCCCTGGGGAGAGCAACCCGAATTTCACACAGAGAAATCTGTTGTAATAAAAAGAAATACAAATACAAATTATTGCCTGTCAATGGCTGGCCGACCACGAAGTCACCTCACTGGCTGAAGCTGATGACATGGTCGTCGGACATTGTATACATGTCGCTATGGTTGTACAGGCGGAGTGATGGTTGTCGTTGTAATAGTAGTAGTTGTTGTGGAGTAGAAAGTGGTAGCAGCAGCAGTAGTACACACTAGTAGTAGCAGTATGAGAGGTGGTAGTTGCAGCAGTAGGAGAGATTGTAGTAGTAGTAGTCGTACTAGTAGAAGTTGTAGTAGCAGCAGCAATAGTAGAAGTTGTAGTAGAAGTAGTAGTAATAGTAGTAGTAGTAGTTTTATTCTGTTAACTACAATATGCGGAATGAATGTACAAACTTATATATATATATATATATATATATATATATATATATATATATATATAATCTATATAACAAGTAGTGCTTTTACATTCATGTTTTCGACACAATTATATCAACCACATATTTTTAAGTAATGTTTTTGTAGTCGTTCGATTTCTGTGTGGTGTCTGGCAAAATTATCTCTTCATAAGGTTATTAAAGTTA
>NC_134879.1:28258201-28260701 GCF_041734735.1 Babylonia areolata
GTGTGTCTTACTTCTCTGTCTGTATGTCTCTGTGTGTGTGTGTCTCTCTCTCTGTCTGTCTCTCACTCGCTCTCTCTGTTATTCTGTCTGTCTGTCTGTCTGTCTGTCTCTCTCTCTCTCTCACGATTTCTGACACACTTCATTCACTGTTTGTTCAGACTGTCTGGCTCCCTGACCTACCCCCCTCTGTGGCTGCACGTGCGCAAGAGATGGAAACACGTTCCTCAGAGAACCATGTCAGCTGTTGAGGCAGCGCAGGAGATAGGGGGGAATGCGAATATACCCAACATGCTCCGTTTCTGAAAAAACAAAAATCAACCCACCCCCCTACCCACCCACACAAACAAAAATCAACAACGTTGCATGTGAAAACGGTATCATAACATAACATAACATAACATTACATAACATCTCGTTCATGTAAACGAGCGCACGTGCTTAATGCAGCCCAAGGCGCAAAAACAAAAACAACGTAATACATAAAATAAAATGATTTTTTTTTTCGGGAGAAACCGACTTGTTTGAAGGAACCTTTTTTGAGTGCGTGCGCAGCTCAAGTGGTTGGTTCAACAGTGAGTTGGCACTCAAAAAGTTGTGAGTTTGGATCTGAATCGATCGCCGGACAGTGGGCGCCCCAAAATAAAGAATGTCATTCTCGCTGACCACTACCCTGATGTGTTTTCACTGTTGTGGTTATCAGCAAAGACCCTATGTATGGAGACTACATAGTAGGGGCTTTAGTCTCAGTGAGGTGTCCCAGCAGTCCACTCTCTCCCCTGCGTTTAGCGGTTGTCGCCTCTTTTCATCGTTTCCAAGCAAGTCTTTTAGAGGTTTGTCTGAGCGTGTAGATGTGCTTGCCTGACATCTGACTGAATGACACAGGAAACGAATGACCGATGAGCGCCCAATGGCAGCCGTGAGTCGGCTCTACCCCAGGTAGACAGCCTGTTGTGTAAATGACTTCCGTGTTTGTAAAGCGCTTAGAGCTTGGTCTCCGACCGAGGGTAGGTGCTATATAAGTATCCATATCAAAAAAAGAAAGAAAGAAAAAAAAAGCTTTTTAGAAAAACTAACAAACAAAAAACAACAACAAACGAAACGAGAAACAAAGAAACAAGGAACAACAACAGAAAAAAAATCACAAAAAGAAGGAACGCTGTCACGAAACAAGCAAGCAAACAAACATATAAGCAACAACAACACCAACAACAAACAAAACACACACACACACACACACACACACACACACACAAAGAAGGAACGCGGTCACGCGCCATTTTGGTGTCTGTGTCACCCTGACAGTTTTATCAGCCAGAGTGCCGTCCCCTGTTCTCTCTCTCTCTCTCTCTCTGTCGGTAGGAATGTCTCCCCTCACAGCTCGTACTCGTGCGAGCGAATAGAAGTGAATCCAGCTGAGAACAGAGGAGGAAAAAGAAAAGTTTTTAAAAAAATCAAGAAAAGGAAAGAAAGATGCATGGCACTGGATAAAAATTTTTTAAAAAGCGAGCAAAGAAGCAGTCTATATCACTACAGGCCTTTGTAGGGTGACTAGTTGTGTATAATTCATCCTTTTCCCAGCCCTCTTCGCCAGCACAGTGAATGAGCGTGGAGCCCATTCAGCTCAGTGAGTTAAACAGATGGCGCGGAATGTGTTCTTGCACAGTGTGGATTCCGTTCAGTTCTGCTTTCTCCGCACTCCTTATGTTTCTCTCTCTCTCTCTCTCTCTCTCTCTCTCTCTCTCTCTCTCTCTCTCTCTCTCTCTCTCTCTCTCTTTCCCTTCCTGTTCCCCTTGTAAAAATAAATAAAATAAAATAGAAATAAAAATTTAGAAAAGGGAATCTAAATTGCATAGATAGCGAGAGAGAGAGAGAGAGAGAGAGAGAGAGAGAGAGAGTATGTGTGAGAGAGAGAGAGAAAGAGAGAGAGAGAGAGAATGAAATGTTTCAACGAAGTTAAGCCAGAAGCCCATAATCACAGCGACATGAAAAGCATGCATCACACCCCGCCCCCCTCCCGCCCCACATTTTCCCCAGGAGAGAGAGGTACAGGCAGGCAGACAGGCAGGCAGACAGACAGGGGTGTCTGGAGGTTAGGGGAGACAGACAAGAGAGGAGACTGGGATGGTCGATAGAAGTGCGGGTCAAAGAACCTGGTAATCGTTCACACTTGTGTGTGGAGGGAAGCTCTCAAGGGCCGTGACCAGCAGACCCCCACAGTTGCACTGGCTGGTAGTGAAGGGACAAAGAACCCCCCCCCCACCCCACCCCCCCCACCCCCCCCCCCCCCGCACCTCCCCTCTTCCTTTTTTTCTGTTCCTCCCAGCTGGCTGCACTCGGCCACAAAGGACAGCCACTTGGCTGAACAGTGACTGGGGGAGGGGGGGGTACATAGGGCATATCACTTTAGTGCACAGTGCGTACTCCGACTAGAGATCTTGCCTGCTTGTCCGCCTAGGAAGCGAGAGAATCTGAGCGCGCTGGTTCGAATCGCGGCTCAGCC
>NC_134879.1:28265701-28273201 GCF_041734735.1 Babylonia areolata
AGCACTGGTGTGCTTTTTTACATCCAGTCCCCGCCCTGAATAGGATCTACGCTACGCAATACTAAATAAAATGAAAGCATGGTGTTAGTAGAGATACATAACAGAGGAGAAAAAAATAAAATAATATTAAACAACAACACACACACACATACACAAACACACACACACACACACACACACACACACACACACATGGTATACAGGCACAAGGATGGTTTTAGTAAAATACATGGAAAAAATAACAAAATGATGAAGAAACAAACACAACACACACCGCACTACAGACCAGACTGGGGGATGGAGGGTGAGGGAGGTTCTCAGTCAACCATACACGTTTGACAAACAGTATCATTAAAACGAACGATTTACATTACACATTATGCCATAAGGTCGGAAAGGCAATGTTTTTTGAAGGTGGATGGGCAATGGTGTTGTGTAATTGTTTCTGGGAGTGAGTTTCATAGGGTAGCGCCTGAGCAGACCAGACTGGGTTTAATAAGTCAATTCTTGGAATTGGGATATGGACTTTGGGGGGGATTCCTTGATGAATTTACAGAGAGAGAGAGAGAGACAGACAGACAGACAGACAGAGACAGAGAGAGATTGATACGGCTACGGATACGGATGATTTATTTAGTACAGGTCATGGCTCCTAATGAAGATGAACAATTTATAATACAGAGCTCGAGGTGCAAAGAACACAATGATTACACCAACCACACACACACATACACGCATACACACACGCACACACATGCACACACACACACACACACACACACACACACACACACACACCACACACACACACACACACACACACACCACACGCACGCACACACACACACACACACACACAGACCGCTTGTGTTTTAAGTGGGAGTTTAAACGCGCAAGTCTGTGTTAGTACCTTGTGACTGCATTATGACTGTTTTGGTGTAGGGTGATAGTTTTTGTGACTATGCATTATAACTGTGTTTTGGTGTAGGGTGCTAGTTTTTTGTGACTACGCAACATGACTGTGTTTGGTTTGGGAGGAAAACACCGTACCACCAATCTGTGAGCGAAAAGCGATGTATGGGGTGTTGTGGCGTTGGGGTTAGGTGGGGTTGAAGTGCGATGGGGATGAAAGCACTAGGAAAGCGATAAGGACGAGGAGGAAAGGGTTGGTGGTGGGGGTAGGGGGGTGGGAGAGGGAGGGGCGGCAGATGGTATATATATATATATATATATGTGTGTGTGTGTGTGGGTGTGTGGGTGTGTGTGTGTGCACCCTACCCCGCCCTGTGCCACACACCCCTGTAACTCACATCGATGTTTTGCTCTGCCAAACTTTTTGGCTTCTTCACCACCGGCTTCAGTTACAGGGTCACGAATTCAGATCGACCCGGACTGTGTCTCCGTCATGTATGTACGTCTGTCTGTGGGTAGTCCATTTCATGATTTCGTTTCTTCTTCTTCTTCTTCTTCTTCTTTTTTTTCTTCTTCTTCCAGTCTTGTATTTATTTGTTGATTTTACTTGATCGCTCGGTATATACGTTCGTGTTAGCTGAATTCAATAGTGACACGGACAGGGAACAATTGCCAGATCGATTGAGAATTTTGTGAGTTTGTCTGTGTTTTTGTCTGTCTGTGCGTCTGTCTGTCTGTATAATTATCTGTCTAGGTCACTCTCAGTCAATCTTGTGATGGTTGCAACGTAAACGTAGATAACGAAAGGGAAATGAACGCTTCCATGAAAAAAACATGTCCGCATTTATTATTATTATTGTTGTTGTTGTCGTTGTCGTCGTTGTTTTTGTTGTTGTTGTTGTTATTATCCATAAGTCTTTGTCCTGTTACAAGAGTTATTTGCGTAACTGGTGTTAGGTTTCCCGCCTTCAGTCAAGAGACTTGGCCTAAAACTGAATGATGCATTCACATCCTCTCACTCTGTCTCTCTGTCTGTCTGTCTCTCTTTTTTTTTCTCTCTCTCTGTCTCTATGTCTCGCAGTCTCTCGCCCTGTCTGTCTCTCTCTCTGTCTCTCCCTGTCTCTGTCTCTCTCCCTGTTTCTCAGTCTCTCGCACTCTCTGTCTCTGTCTGTCCTTGTGTGTGTGTGTGTGTGTGTGTGTGTGTTGTGTGTGTGTGTGTGTGTGTGTGTGTGTGTGTCTTACCTTCAATAAAACATTCCAGTTCTGTCTCTTTCTCACTCTCTCTCCCTCTCTCCCTCTCTGTCTCACTCTGTCTCTCTGTCTCTCTGTCTCTCTCTCTCTCTCACCTTCAGTAAAACATTCGAGTTCTCTCTCTCTCACTCTCTCTCTCTCTCTCTCTCTCTCTCTCTCTCTCTCTCTCTCTCTCACTGTCTCACTCTCTCTCTCTCTCTTACCTTCAATAAAACATTCGAGTTCTCTCTCTCTCTCTCTCTCTCTCTCTCTCTCTCTCTCTCAGTGTCTGTTGCTGTCTCTTTCTCAATTTCTCAATGTCTGTATGTTGGACTCTGCCGGTGGCACATCTGTAACAGCTGTAGAGAGAGGTAAGAGAGTGGACAGAGTGAGGACCTGATCAAGATTATGCTTGGACTGTGTGCGGAATATCTTCGGTTCATTGTCTCACAATTGCCATCAGCATATGGTACCTCGCCAGAACTAGATGCCTGCAGTTGCCGGACATAACACTGATTGCAGAATCGTAGACAGCCGGTGTTTGACCGTGGTTCTGATATTGCTGCGGCTGCATTCCACTTGGTCAAATGCGGGAAAGGGATAGTTATTGGACACAGATGAAGTTCACAGATGATGGGCACGTATGAAGTTCGAGTTATCCCTTTTTTAAACTTATCCGTCACGGATCTAGTCAGTTACAACTTTCAATAGTCTTTGGGCGGGTTTTGATACTATCTGCTTTTAGTAAAACATAACCTACCTGCGTAATGTCGAATTTCACTGGGTGTTCGTAGCAGGAGTTAACCCCATCATATACTTAATTTAAAACAAGACAATATTTGATAATAATCTGTTCCAGACGGGCACAATAGCCGAGTGGTTAAAGCGTTGGACTGTCAATCTGAGGGTCCCGGGTTCGAATCACGGTGACGGCGCCTGGTGGGTAAAGGGTGGAGATTTTTACGATCTCCCAAGTCAACATATGTGCAGACCTGCTAGTGCCTTAACCCCCTTCGTGTGTATATGCAAGCAGAAGATCAAATACTCACGTTAAAGATCCTGTAATCCATGTCAGCGTTCGGTGGGTTATTGAAACAAGAACATACCCAGCATGCACACCCCCGAAAACGGAGTATGGCTGCCTACATGGCGGGGTAAAAACGGTCATACACGTAAAAGCCCACTCGTGTTCATACGAGTGAACGCAGAAGAAGAAGAATCTGTTCCACTTTCGTAGCCACAAACAAACATCAGGTACAGACTGTTATGTGAAGAGGAAAGGTTGAGAATTTTCCAGTGGCATGACCCCCATTTCATTTTTGTTTTTCCTCCTACACCGTCATCTCCTCTTCAACACCCCCCACCCCCAACACACACACACCCACCCAACATAACACCCCCCCACGCCTCTCCTCTTCCCCACCTCCCCCACCTCTGCAAAAGTTGGCAACGGCTGACGTGGGAACGCCTCGTGCAGACAGAAGCTGTGAGGAGTGTGGGTGGTGGTGGTGGTGGTGGGGGTGGGGGGTTGAGGGAGGGGTGGGGGTGAAGTCAGGGCAAAGTGAAGGGGGCAGGTGTGTGTGTGTTGGGGGGGGGGGGATGAGGGGGTTGGGAGAGACTTCTGGGGAATGGGGGAAGGGTGGTACTGCTGCCTGTCGAACGTCTGTGGTAGGGCCTGTGCATCTTTTGTTTGTGAGCTGGCTGCGTGCTTCCAGATCTGTCCCTGTGATATACTGACTGATGTTGGGGGTGTTGTTTTTTGTTTATATATATATATATATATATATATATATATATATATATATATATATATATATATATATACATACACACATATATATATATATATATATATATATATATATATATATATATATATATGTGTGTGTGTGTGTGTGTGTGTGTGTGTGTGTGTGTGTGTGTGTGTGTTATTTATTGGTGTTGCTGCTTTCTTCCTATGTCAGTCAATCTATGTATGTGTGTGTCTGTTTATCTATTTTCTCGACTCGCATGGACATGTGTGAGGGGGGAGGGGGTTTAGGTTTAGGAGGGTTGGGGAGAGTTAGGGAGTGCAGGGGGAGGGGAGGGGGGGGCGTACATGAGTGAACGTGCCCTGAACATGTGTGGTTGATGTGTGTGTGTGTGTGTGTGTGTGTGTGAGTGAGTGATGGTGTGTGTGGGTGTGTTAGAGTGATGGTGTGTGTGTGTGTGAGTGATGGTGTGAGGTGTGTGAGACTAATGGCGACTGTGTGTGTGTGTGTGTGTGTGTGTGTGTGTGTGTGTGTGTGTGAGAGAGACTGATGGTGTGTGTGGATGTGTTAGAGTGATGGTGTGTGTATGTGTGTGTCTGAGAGAGAGAGAGAGAGAGAGAGAGAGAGTGAGTGTGTGTTCATGAACCAACGAAGGCTTGCCAGTGAAAAAAAAATTATTAAAAAAACCAAAACAAAAACAAAAACAACAACAACAAAAAGTGCCACGAGTGCCTTTAAAAGACAGACAGACAGACAGACAGACAGACTTAGGCACCAAAGCACAAAATACCATAAACCTGGAACACCACCAGAACACGCTAAACGGAAACGCACGCATCATCATGACCTGTACCCGGGGAAGACAAAACGTCGCGGGGGCAAGAAGGGGTGGGTGGGGGTGGGAGTTGGGAGAAAACCGCCGGAACCGAATCACGTCTGATAGAAAGACATCAGAGACGACCTGTGGGGGAGAAGGGGGTTGGGGGGCTGGGGGGGGGGAGAAGGGAGAGAGAAATAGAGAAAGAAAAGGTAGGAAAGAAAGAAGGAAATAAATCTACAGGCAAGAGAAGAAGGAGAGAACGGTAAGATCTGCAGGGCAAAAGGACTTATAAAACAAAGAAAGCCACCAAGCCGCAACGTCCTAACGGGTAGGGGAAGGGGGTCGTCCTTAAAGTGGCTGTGAAACTGATAAAATTCTCTGCTTTAAAAGCGGACTCGAGATTTCTCTGATGGACCAAAAACTTTGGGCGCTTATAATCAAACCACACTGAAAACCAACTTATTCAGTAAAAGTCAGTCTTGAAATACGCTCATTTAAGAATAATAATGATAAACGCTATCAATCTAAAACAACAACGACAACAGTAAAAAAACAACAACCAACCAAACAAACCAACCAACCAAACGAACAAAACAAAACAAAAAACAAACTACCAGCAACAACAACAGCAACAATAACACACACACACACAACAACAACAACAACAACAACAACAACAACAACAGCATCAAACAAACAGACCGAGGGTTCCTTTCATGCTGAACGTTGATTCGTTAAGGCATAGCAGTGGCTGGCAACCCCAGTGGTACCGATGAGACAAAGAGGTTCACAAATGCCCCCAAAAGTCAGTAAGTCAGAATGTTTAATCCTTTTGTTTAATTTGAGAGTGTATTAAGAGCTACACTCGCATCAAGACATTTTCAGTTTCACATCAAGACAGCTTCAGTTTCACATCAAGACAGTTTCGGTTTCCAAGACAGCTTCAGTTTCACATCAAGACAGTTTTAGTTTCACACCAAGACAACTTCACTTTCGCATTAAGACAGTTTCAGTTTCATATCAAGAGAGCTTCTTCTTCTTCTTCTGCATTCGTGGGCTGCAACTCCCACGTTCACTCGTATGTACACGAGTGGGCTTCTACGTTTATGACACTTCTTACCCCGCCATGTAGGCAGCCATACTCCGTTTTCGGGGGTGTGCATGCTGGGTATTTTCTTGTTTCCATAACCCACTTAACGCTGGCATTGATTACAGGATCTTTAACGTGTGTAGTTGATCTTCTGTTTGCGCATACACACGAAGGGGGTTCAGGCACTAGTAGGTCTGCACATAATTATGTTGACCTGGGAGATCGGGGGGAAAAAAAGTCTCCACCCTTTACCCACCAGGCGCCGTCACCGAGATTCGAACCTGGGACCCTGAGATTGAAAGTCCAACGCTTTAATTAACCACTCGGCTATTGCGCCCGTCAAGACAGCTTCAGTTTCAGAGAGATATCAAAGCGTGCCGACTTCATCCCTCCATGCACGGAACACATCAGCAGCAGAGGAGAACGTGCCAGAACCAAGCATAATATAAACCCAAGGCGCTGTTCAGGTTTTGAGAGCCTCCCTAATGCTACATGAAAATGGGAAAACGGAGGGGGGAAACGCTGACGCCAAAAAAAAGCCCCCCCCCGCCCCCCGCCCCCCCCCCCCCACCCAAGACAGACAATATAATTTGTGAATAAACAAAATTGTATAAAGATGCCCACAAAATTATGATCAAGAGGGAAATTCAGATTTGGATTGAACAAAGGTGGAGAGATGAGGCAGCTGGAACGAAAGATAGATATTCGGACACCTCGCGAGCTGTGAAGTACTGAAATGAGCGATCACCAGAAAGGTCGGACACGGACTGACAGACTGACCCGAGATAGCTTGCTCGCACACACTCACAAACTGTTATTCTGAGGTAGCGCCCTCACACACACACACACACACACACACACACACACATATATATATATATATATATATACCACTTCACACACACACACACACACACATGTACACACACACAGTCACACACACACACACACACACACACACACACACACACACACATCCATAACCCACCCATCCACCCCAACCCCACACCCCCTCCCACACACACACATAAGGACATGAACACCCAGTTAGGACCATCAGACAAGTTTGTACCAAATGAAAGAAGAACGGTGGTGGGGGAAGCACCTCCCCCGTGCCATCCATCCATCGCTTGGCATACTCACGGTCCACAGGTAGCGAGAGAGATAGAGGGAGAGGGGGGAGAGAGAGAGACAGAGAGAGAGAGGGAGTGGGAGAAAGAGAGACAGAGAGAGGGTGAGGGGAGAGAGAGAGGGTGGATGGCAGAGAGAGACATATACAAAGAGACAGGGAGAGAGAGGGGGGAGAGAGACAGAGAGAGTGGGAATGGGAGAGAGAGACAGAGAGGGGGAGGGAAGAGAGAGATAGAGGGGGGAAGGCAGAGAGAGACATATACAGAGAGAGAGAGAGAGGGGGGGGAGGGAGGGAAAAGAGACCGATACAGAGAGAGAGCGGGAGGGAAGAGAGAGAGAGAGACACAGTGAGCATGAGGAAAGAGAGGGACACACAGAGACAGAGGAGGAGGGAAGAGAGACAGACAGAGAAACAGCATGAGAGAAGCGAGAGAGAGAGGGGGGGGAGGGAGAGGGAAGAGAGAGACACAGAGACAGAGCAGGAGGGGGGGGAGAGAGAGAGCGATAGGGAACAGAGACAGAGAGAGTGGGATGAAAGAGAGAGAGATAGAGAGAGCGGGCGGAAG
>NC_134879.1:28278201-28298201 GCF_041734735.1 Babylonia areolata
CATGGACCGCCAGGAGATAGCCTTCTCAGAAAGGAACCCACCAACGTCATTACTGGCTGACAGTAGAATGTCATGTTTATGCATAATGATAAAACTTTTCAGGTCATCTGAAATAGTTTGTGGACCACTTCGAGTTTGAAGACAAAAGTTGTTTTGATTTTTTTTTTTTTAAAGCGTGACGTTATAAAAGTGTGTGGACCTCGTGACCAGTGTGTGTGGAATACGTCACAGACATCGTGCACGACAGAAGGAAGAAACAATGAACTGGTCATCCGGTTCCTCAGGCAGTTCTTCTTCCCTCTTCTGTTGACACTGGGTATCTTTGGGTGATGAGCACTGGACCAAGCTTACAGAAGGGTAGTTCCACTTACACACACAACTGCATAGCGCCAGGAAAGTTGCGCTGGTCGTGTGCAGAGTGGTGTGGCGCTTGACGTTCTGCAGAACTGGCACGAGACCAGCTGAGAAGCTATGCTGTGATGGATATTCGGTTTGAAGTCTTCAGGCTTGTGGTGCCAGTCTTGCAGGATGCAGACACCTGGAGGGGATAGTCAGTGGAGAAACTGAAGAAGATGAGTGCACAAATTCAGATGGACATTTTCAGATGACTATTTTAGATGACTTCTTGAGTTAGTATGAAATTTGAACCTAGTGGGTCAATTTTGTTTGTATTCAAACTGATAGTTGAGAATTGTTTGAATTTTTGTTTGTTTGCTTCAGAATGTCGTGGCTTGGAAGTGTACCATCAATTTTCGGGTGTGTGTTTGTATATGTGTCTGTTAGGTTGTATTATGAACGTTTTTGAATGTTGACAATTGTGTTCTTTTCCATTATTTTATTTATACAGGGTCACGGAGATATGATTTTTACTCCGAATATCATTTTGTTCATGAGCATTGAGACACACTGCCTTTGCTTGTCAGCTGTACTCTTCTTCCGCGCAGATTCCAGAACTGGATTATTCTGTGATGCCTTTCTGTGTTTATTTCAAGGCAGTGGGTTCCACGTGCCTTCGGTGTCCCTGTCAGTTGCAAACTGTACATAGTTTTTTTTCATGCAGTATTCTGCTCTTGAGGTATTTTCAAAGAAGGTATTATAGATTTCTGGTTATGCTTGGATTTCTGGTCTCAGACTTTCATTTTCCCCTCCACGTATTATAACATCGTTTTTAGTATGTAATACTTCTGACATGTGCGTGTGGTGTTCTTGTGGTTCGTACATGTGTATGTGTGCATGCATTTGAGAGAGAGAGAGAGAGAGAGAGAGAGAGAGAGAGAGCTTTCACATCTTTGGGATTGTATTCACTTTCAGAGTTAAAGTGACATGACCGGTTATTTCATTCTTCTTTAGAACCTGGTTCTTTAGTTTTATATTGTAAGTTACTGCATGACATACAATTTGTGTACATCAGGCCCCACACTACCTGACCTGGTAGGAAGGAAGTTGGCAGTACTCGCTGATAACGACTATGTACAGCCATCGTCCCTGTTACCAGGTTGAAAGCCGAGTCCCACGTGACGGGTTTATCCTGTTGCCATATTGGACGGGAAATCCAGCAATATGGTGTGTTTCCGGTAAGAAGACAGTGACTGGTTAGACGGTGACGTCGCTCACAGGAAGCTGAGGTCTACGTAGAAAGTGCCCGGATGTGCTAGAACGACGGCGCTACACAAAGTGTGGTCCTGTACTGACAGCTCAGAGATCATAACTCAGAACTTTATTCCTCAAGGACTGAGATGTGAGGTCTGTGACTGACGGCTTCACTCGCTTCACCCTCCACTCTCTGTGTGTCTCTCTCCCTCTCTGTCCCATCTCTCTCACTGTCTGTCTGCCTGCCTCTCTGTCTCTGTCTCCCCCCCCCCCTCTCAGTCTCTCTCTCTCTCTCCATGCGTATGTACACGATTGCCTATAAATTGTGAAAAGACCGTTATTTATGGGTTTGTTTTGTTTTTTATATATATATATATATATATATATATATATATATATATATATATATATATATATATATAAACAGTTTTTTTTCCTTTTCATGCTTCTGTGTCAAAACAATTTTTCAGCTCAACAGTCGTATGCACAGTCAGTCAGATGGCCCAGAGCAGCAATACATGCACAATGTTGGGCGTGTGTGTTGGTGAGGAGTCCCATCTCTTGCCCTGTCTTGCCCAGCATTTCGCCAACAGGTGCCCATGAACGTGTGCTGTCTTATTGTAGCTGTGCGCTCGTCATATACATGCGTTGTTTGGGACGCTTGTAGGAAGTACAGCTCGGTTAGGGTCAGTGTGTGTGGTATTGCCCCAAGTTGGTAGTTTGTCTTTGTGTAGGCTTTAAATGTAATATATCCTGAGTTTGTGAAAGGAAAAAAAAGTCCAGGTTACTAATTAGCGGGGGCCCGATGAACTTTGGTATTCATCAACAAACGCATTCGATAGCTTATTTGGAGACATGTAATTGAAAATAAAGGAAGAACTTTTCATTTGAGTAGAATGAGAATATAAACACTGTGCAAGTTAAATAAAAATTAGACCTTCAGATTTTTTAAGCACAAATCGATAGCAAGAACAACAACAACAACAAAAAGCTGAGGGTAACAAAACGATCGAAATTGATGAGCAAGAGTCGAAACCCAGTCAGAAATGTTAAAGTCTTTAACTATCCACTAATGTTCATAGTTGAGTCCGTAATCATCAGAGTTTTCATTATAGTTCATTCAGCTTCACGCCTAAGTTGAAGACAACACCTTGGCAGTACTGTTATACACTCGCGCGCTAACTCCTGAAGATTTTATTATTTACTCTGTTGCATGCGCTGATGATTTGCATATACTGTCGCACGTGCTGGATTGCATACCCAGTGTCTTTCACGTGGCCTTCGGAGCACATTCCGTCCTGTCCTTATTCTACTATAGTCTTCAGTTGTCTTGAAGGACATGGCCTGCTTTCTCCTGCCTCGCCTCCTTTCTTTTCCCTTCCTTCCTTCCTGCTTCTCCTCACGTGCTTTGTGTGTGTGTGTGTGTGTGTGTGTGTGTGTGTGTGTGTGTGTGTGTGTCCGCTCGCTTGCAAGTAGAACAATAGCCTGTGGATGACCATAACTGTTTGTGCGGACGGGAAGCAGGACTTTGGTTATTTCAGAGCGTTCAACACTGATCGAAAGAAGAAGAAGAAGAAAAAGAAGAAAAGTTTGTTTTTGCTCTTGGTGTTGAATGATTGATAGCTTGCTGCGATATCTGCTGTTTGTTCTACGGTGTTGACCGACACAATATTGATTCAAGTTGATTGAGTGTGGTTGAGTGGGGTGGTGGGGGACGGGGGTGGGTGGGTGGGTGGATGGGGGGAGCGTGCGTGCGTGCGTGCGCGCTATATTGTGTGTGTGTGTGTGTGTGTGACTGACAGGAAACATTTATTACCCAAAAATGTTAATTTGATATGACGCCATGTTCCTCATTAATTTCTGTCCGCTGTTATTTGCAGTTCAGCGAACAGTGAAATGGCTTCGGCGGGGTGTTGCACTGTGGGTTACTGTGTTCACACCTCCATACATCTTGTTGCTCACTTAGCGGGGTACGGGTTTCTGACCAGATGAGTCAAAAACATTATTGTACAGTACTTCATAGCGTGTATGGCTTAGAACATGATGTTGATAGTGTCATACTGTTTGATGACGTATTTCATTACGTCATTTTGATTAAAAGTGTGATGCTGACTTCTTCTTTTTCCCCCGAGTGTTTTGTTTGGAATCACTTTGTCTGATGATGATTGTATCATGTTCATCAACTTCATGAAGACATTAAAGTTCTTGGGTGAATATAATAATCCGTGTTCGAGTTGGATTGGAATATGTGGCTACAATAATGACCGTAAAGAACTTAAAAAAAAATCTTTTATATCGATCAAATTTTGTGGTTTGTTTTTAGAATATTTTTATTTTATTTTATTTTTGCTAGCGCTGGAACATACTTTGCAGAACAGGATTTTTATGTCTTTTGTTTAGGACTACTTAATTCCCCTTTCGCTGAACAAGTAGGCCAAATACCAATTATGAACTGGTCCAACACTGACCCAAATGCAATATAATTTGTCAGCGAGTAATATTTATTTATTTATTTATTTATTTATTTCATTTTTCATCCTTGCGAAGAAGTGGTTTCTCTCTCTCTCTCTCTCTCTCGCAAAACACGTTTACAAATGCAGCATTTCAGACCACAGTCCATTTTAATATGATGTAAACGTATGTCTCAGTGCCATAGTCACCTTTTTTTTTCTTTCTTTTTTTTCATTCATGAAAATTCCCCATTTCACACAACACATTTGTAGGCGGAATTAAAAAAAATACAAATATACTTCACTCAAATAAAAACAACAACAACAACGACAGTCAACAACAACAAAAAGGTCATTTAGGAAGGGAGATAATTTACGGATCAGGTAACCGCATTGGTGGATTCTATTACTTCCCTTCTATGTACATGGAACAAGCAGCATTAATTTTTTACAAAACATATCTTAATCGGTATTGCATCGTGAAAACACAGACCGGTGCGTTTTTCTTATATTCTTTTAAAATAATTTTTATAGCTATAAATACGTATTGGTGAACAATCAAAATACTAAGTTTTATTAACGTGAAAAACATGCCGCGCTTTTTTTTTTTTTTTTTTTTTAGTTATACTTGATTGACACAGATCACGAAACAGGGTCAGTGTATGAATATGATTAACAAACACTGCACAAACATAACCTAAAACAAATGAAGTTTATCCGATGTCGCTGTTTATATACAAAGAGTAAAAACTCGAAGCCATGGCCCTGATGTTTGTCAGTCTCAAAAACATTTTCATGTTAATAATAATAATAATAATGGATACTTATATAGCACACTATCCAGAAATCTGCTCTAGGTGCTTTACAAAAAACGCTTTTGTTATAAAACATTATATCTATGTTACATACACACACAAAAATGTGACTACACACACACACACACACACACACTGCATACATACATTTTAACATACATGTGTATCTAACAGCTACCCTAACACATACGCACACATAGGCAGGCACAAACTTACTTAAACACACGCACACACAATACACATTCATATACATGCATGTAGTTATGTACACATACATATGTATACACACATAGTCAAGCACACCTAACGCAAAGGAAGTGGACCTGCCACAATTGAACTTATTGCTGAGGGAAAAGGTGAGTTTTGAGACGAGATTTAAAAGATGCGAGGGAATCAGAATGACGGAGGTTAAAAGGGAGCTTGTTCCACGTCTTTGGCGATTGAAAAGAAATCACCTTTTAATTAAATAGTGTTTGAGGCACACTGACTCGCACGCTGCTGAGTTCTGTAACGATTGACCATTGAATCCTTAGACAGTTACAATTAAATGAAAAAGAAGGGAGACGGTTACAGAGTAGTTATGAACGAAGGGCTGGAAATTGAAAGGAAGAAATAATGTTGTCCACTGCCATCTCATTTTCCAATGCATCTCTTCTCCAGCACCGTCTGTCTGTCTGTCAATCCCTTTCTCTCTCTCTGTGTGTGTCTCAGAAAAGAAACACACACACACACGATTTAACGGTTGATCATTAATCGATACACGTATATATATATATATATATATCTGTGTGTGTGTGTGTGTGTGTGTGTGTGTGTAAGATGAAATAAAAACACACGCAGGAATCAAACACAAAAGATGACAGAGAAGTTACGTGTGTTTCGGCTTCCAAAGCCGCTGTTCAGAAGGGATAATAGTAAACATCAAAGGCATCTTGTATAATATATGATCACTTCCCTTGACACATCTGACACAGGAAAAAGAAGAAGAAAAGCATTGATATCAAGTGCAGCTTTTTCAATCTTATCTAAACTTAATATTCCCAAATGAAGCAATGACCAGATAGATTCCCAATGCAGTTCAGTCCAAGGGAGGTAGTAAAACGAGAGACTTTTGAGAAGGCAGTCTTCTCCCTTGAATGACACCCTCGCTTTTCTCTACTTCTTGCTATCGTGTGTGTGTGTGTGTGTGTGTGTGTGAGAGAGAGAGAGAGAGAGAGAGTGTGTGTGTGTGACCCATACAACTGAACACCCTCAACACCCACACCCACACCCTTACACAGACCTTAGACACACACACACACACACACACAGCAAAGAAAGCATGATTACGCTTACGCACGACAGTGAAACATTTATAGTTGCTGCACCCCCCCCCCCAAAAAAAAAAAACAACAAAAAAACAAAAACTGTTTGGCTGACTAATCGTTTCATTCAATTTGAAGCATGCATGTCGGTGCTTTTCTCTGCGTTTCAAGCATATCGACTTTCTTTTTCTTTTCTTTTTTTTTTTTAAAGAAAAAAAAACACACACATAAAAAACAACATCGTTTATAGAGGGGAAAAATGGACGGGGGTGGGGGTTGGGGGGGGGGGGGAGGAGGGGAGGTGAGGAGGGGGTGTTGTTAGAAAAGGTGTTGAAATCGATGAGTGTGTGATGTCTCTGTTCACTCGCTCCAAGCATTGATTTAGTCGTGGTGGTGTTTAGTCGTTGCCAAGCCAACCACGGGGTTCATCCTTGCGGCTATGATAGAAAAAACGAGGGTCTAACAACAACAACTGAACAAGACGCTGGTGGAGAATCGACTGGCAAAAAAAAACTGTACGTATCACAGACACAGTAACACTCTCTGGCCATAATGGACTCGTGGTAATCGCCCCCCCCCCCCCCCATCCGCCACTCCCCCTCCCCCCGCACCCCCCCCCCCCCCCCCCCCGACTATTTTGTATTTGTATTATTTTGTATTTCTTTTGATCACAACAGATTTCTCTGTGTGAAATTCGGGCTGCTGTCCCCAGGGAGAGCACATCGATACACTACAGCGACACCTTTTTTTCTTTTTCTTTTTTTCCTGCGTGTAGTTTTATTTGTTTTACCTATCAAAGTGGATCTACATAATTTTGCCAGGAACAACCCTTTTGTTGCCGTGGGTTCTTTTACGTGCGCTAAGTGATTGCTGCACACGGACCTTGGTTTCTCGTCTAAACCGAATGACTAGCGTCCAGACCACCACTCAAGGTCTAGTAGAGGGCCGGGGGGGGGGGGGGGGGGGGGGGGGGGGGGGGGGATATCGTGATGTGATTCGAGCCAGCGCGCTCAGATTCTCTCGCTTCCGAGGCGGACGCGTTACCTCTAGGCCACCACTCCACATGGGCAAGGATGCAAGTGTACATGGGTTCGGGTCTCCCTTCCGAATCTTCGATCAGTGATGACCTGGGTACTACTAGTCGTTCGGACGAGTCGATAAACTGAGGTCCTGGGTGCAGCATGCACTTAGCGCACGTAAAAGAGCCCACGGCAACAGCAAAAGGATTATCCCCGGAAAAATTTTGTAAAAAACCCCAAAAAAACCCACTTGGATAGCATAACACACACACACACACACACACACACACACACACACACACACACAAACGCACGCACATGCACACACACACACACAAACAGACACGCACGCGCGCGCGCACACACACACACACACACACACGCGCGCGCACACACACACACACACACGCACATCCACACACACACACATACACACACACACGCACACACACACACAAACGCACACAGACAACACACACACACACACACACACACACACACACACACACACACACACACACACACACACACACATTCACCCAAGCAGCCCATCCACCAGCCAACAGACCTAAGGCCCAAACCTTCCAGACAATGTCCTCACTCGTGAAACACAAAACACCAGCACCACCGACCTTGGATTTTAATCAACAAGAAAAAGAATATTGCATGACAAACATATTTAAAAGATACACATCGATAAACAGATTTTTTTAAAGAGCATTTTTATGCCATACACAACAGGATACTTTGTTACAAGGGATATACTGTATAGTATCATACATTCATGTTCTCGCGCGCGCGCGCACACATACACACACATACACACACATACGCACGCACGCACCTCCCGTCCCACACTCACGGACAAACACACACACACACACACACACACACACACACACACACACACACACACACACACACACACACTAACCACACATACACATATGTATAATCAGATGTACAGATGTACATATCACAAAACGGCACACGTAAGTTAAAAAACAAAAATGTGGCAGGTAATGAGAATGATATATAATACCATCCTTATAAAGATTCAGCCTCTGTGTGTGTGCATGTGTGTGTGTGTGTGTGTGTGTGTGTGTGTGTGTGTGTGTGTGTGTGTGTGTGTGTGTGTGTGTGTGTGTGTCTGTGTCTGTGTCTGTGTCTGTGTGTCTGTGTCTGTGTGTCTGTGGTTGAGGTCGTGGAGGTGCGTGGTAATTGATGGGTCGCTGACTATTCAAATAATTATAAGAATTAATAATTGATCGGTTGTGTGTCTGAACTTAACGCAGATGCCGTGCGCATGAAACAGTCAAAGCGAAGTGTGCCGAAACCGTGAAATAACTGACGTAAAGTGTGTCCAGATCAGGGACTTATTGACGTAAAGTATGCCTAATCCATGAACATCTGACGTAAAGGGTGGCCAATCCATGAACTTCTGACGTAAAGGGTGGCCAATCCATGAACATCTGACGTAACGGGTGGCCAATCCATGAACATCTGACGCAAAGGGTGGCCAATCCATGAACATCTGACGTAAAGGGTGGCCAATCCATGAACATCTGACGCAAAGGGTGGCCAATCCATGAAGCAGCTGACGTAAAAGGTGGCCAAACCATGAAGTAGCTGGCGTAAAGTGTGGCCAAACCAGGAAGTAGCTGACGTAAAGTGTGACCACAACTGAAATACAGTGTGACTGAACCACGACTAACTGACGTAAAGTGTGACTAAACCAAAACTAACTTATGTAAAGTGTGACCAAACCAAAACTAACTTATGTAAAGTGTGACTAAGCTAAAACTAACTTATGTAAAGTGTGACCAAACCAAAACTAACTAAAGTGTGACCAAACCAAATCCAATTTATGTAAAGTGTGACCAAACCAAAGCCAATTTATGTAAAGTGTGACCAAACCATAACTAACTTATGTAAAGTGTAACCAATCCAAAACTAATTGAAGTGTGACCAAACCAAAACTAACTTATGTAAAGTGTGACCAAACCATAACTAACTAAAGTGTGACCAAACCAAAACTAACTTATGTAAAGTGTGACCAAACCATAACTAACTTATGTAAAGTGTGACCAAACCAAAACTAACTTATGTAAAGTGTGACCAAACCATAACTAACTTATGTAAAGTGTGACCAAACCATAACTAACTTATGCAAAGTGTCAAAGTGTGACCAAACCATAACTAACTTATGTAAAGTGTGATCAAACCAAAACTAACTTATGTAAAGTGTGACCAAACCAAAACTAACTTATGTAAAGTGTGACCAAACCAAAACTAACTTATGTAAAGTGTGACCAAACCAAAACTAACTTATGTAAAGTGTGACCAAACCATAACTAACTTAGGTAAAGTGTAACCAAACCAAAACTAACTGAAGTAAAGTTTAATCAAACCAAAACTAACTGAAGTAAAGTTTAATCAAACCATAACTAACTTATGTAAAGTGTGGCCAAGCTACTAACTGTCGTCAAATGTGATCAAATCATAACCAACTGTCATAATGTGTGACCAGACCGTGTTGTATTGTATTACTTTTTCTGGTCACAACAGATCAGGCCAAATTTGTGTGAAAGTCGGGTTGCTCTCCCAGGGGATATAGCACTTCGTCTCAGTGCATCGGTACTGTCTTCCTGTCTGCAAAATGTATCAGAGAGGTTTTTTTGTTTTGTTTTAGGGGGTTTTTTTGGTGTGTTTTTTTGTGTGTTGTTTTTGTTTTTTGTTTTGTTTTGTTTTTGCCAGGGACAACCCTTTAGTTGCTGTGGGTTCTTTTACGTGCGCTAAATGCAGGCTGTACACGGGACCTCAGTTTATCGTCTCATCCGAATGACTGCCAAACCATGGAATAACGTGGCAAGCAAGGCATACGAAATGACGCCAAATTAAACTGCTCTAGTTTAGCTGAACAGCTGCGAGTCTACTGTGAGATGCCATGCAGTATGTAGCAGTTGTAACTCAAACAGTGTGAAACACAGTAGGGGCTATGGACGCAACGTGTGGTGATCATTAAGCCAATAATTAGTTATGGTAATGAGGTGAACCCCTTCCGCAACTCTAAAACAATTTATAGTGACTGTTTAGTATCCGTGAACTAACTGAGCTGAACTGTGCGCTAAACACGGAATAAATAAGGAGTACTGAAGGGTAAACAAGAAGTAGAAGTAGTCCAAGAAATGACATGGATTAACCAGAGAAAGCTGGGGGAACTGCTGAATCAAACTGTGACATGTTCCCATAGTAACCACGAAACAAAACAGATATGTACTTAGTAAAACCTCGATAGAATTCTTCCATTGTGAGGACTGTCCCTTCATCAACCACAACACGACTGGAGCTATAAAGTCATTGCATGTCCACGGAATATCCCGGCTAACCGACTGTCGACATGCAGGCCACAACATAAATGAGACAAAACATACGCTCAGTGACCGCGACTTACGAACTTATCATGAATTAACCAAAGCTAACTGGTTTAGGACTAGCAACTAAACATCTAAAATCCATAAATGGAAACGACCTGTGGGCAAAGAACTGAAGAAGCACACAGTGTGAAATTTCACCGTAGAAAACAAAAAACGAAAACAAACAAGAGAAAAACGAAACAACGACAACAACAAATAAACAGACGGAGAGAGAGAGACAGGGAGACAGACAGACAGGCAGAGTAAGAGAGAGAGAGAGAGACAGACAGAGAGACAGACGGAGAGAGACAGAGAGAGCGGCACTCCTCAATACTGAAGCGAACTGTGCACAAACTGTGATCGATAAGCCAAGCGAAGGGTTGGTTTGTCCAGCACCGAGTCATTCTGGCGGGCTGTAAGAGCAGCAGGCCTAACCTTGATACAGCTGAGGCGAGCTGTGAGCCAACCTCAAGTTCTGGCGCAAAATGGGCGGCAGCGTCCTTGACCTTCTGCCCTCGCCGCTAGGCGGCTTCCAGTCGCAGCGGCGGGATGGCCTCCCTTCATCACTGAAGCGAGCACTGCGATTATCGTCCCTGACACGCTCGTCCGGCGAGTTGTCGGTCTTCGTGGCCGCTGCTTGACGGTTGAGGTTCCTGGCAGAGTCCATACCGCCGGCAACGGTAGAGGAGTCTTCTCCAGGTTCTTTCCCAATGGGAACTGTCCTTGCAACCTCGTTGCCTTCTTTCTGCGTCGTCGTCGCCGTTGTTGTTGTTGTTGTTGTTGCAGGAAACTCGTGTCCTGTCAGGGGAGGCAACGTCACACTCTCCTCAATTACGTCCCCTGTCTCCCCCAGTGTCCCCGACCCTCTGGGCAGGAGGGCAGCGGTGGGGGAGGACGGGGTGGCGGTTTTGTAGAACTTCTTCTTGGTGGGCAGGTGGTGGATGAAGTACCTGAGGCAGAACGGCTGCTCCGATCTCTCTTCTGGCACCCCGCGGATCTTCTTGGGGCCCGCCGCCACGCGGACGTCGGGCAGGGACTGGCTCAGGGACCTGAAGGAACAACAGTGCGGGTGGGAAAGTCATGTCTGTGGAGATGGGAGGGGAAAAAATCCAAACAACTACGTTCCTTGAAAGAAAAACGAAACAAAACAAAACAAAACAAACAAACAGCAACAACAACAAAATAATCCCTTGAAGTTAAACACACACAGACACAGACACAGACACACACACACACACACACACACACACACACACACACACACACACACACACACACACACACACACACACACACACACACACACACGCTCTCTCTCTCTCTCTCTCTCTCTCTCTCTCTCTCACACACACACACACACACACAAGCTCTCTCTCTCTCTCTCTCTCTCTCACACACACACACACACACACACTCGAATGATGTTAGTCACACACACACACACACACACACACACACACACACACACACACACGCACACACACACAAACTCTCTCTCTCTCTCTCTCTCTGTCTCTCTCTCACACACATACACACACACACACACAGACACTCGAATGATGTTAGTCACACACACACACACACACACACACACACACACACACACACACGCACACACACACAAACACACTCACACAAGCTCTGTCACACACACACACACACACACACACACACACACACACACACACACACACACACACACGAACAATAAGTCTCTTAACGGCCGTAGGAAACCGACACCCACCCACCCCTTCCCCCCCCCCCCCCCGAAAGAACGTCCACACACACACCGAGCCGCTTGCAGCATCCCCACCTGTGCAGACCCTCCCCGTAGAGGAACTTGTTCCGGAAGTCGTGGATCCTGCGCACCGTGGGCAGTCTGCTGCTGATCCTGCTCAGCTCCTTCCTTACCAGCCTCTGCTCCCGCAGGTAGTACCGCTCTGCCGCCAACCTGGGGGGTGTGGGGATGTGGGTGGTGGTGGGGTGGGGTGGGTAGGGGTGGACACCGGTCATTATGTCAGTCACAGACACACACTCACACATACACACATACACACACACACACACACGCACGAACACACACGCGCCGACGCACACCCATAGCACACAACACTACCCCCCAACTCTACATACACATCACAGTCACTGACGCATACAACCCCCATCCCCCACCTTATCCACTCTCCTCCCCTCCCACATACACGCTACAAACACCACGCGCGCGCGCGCGCACACACACACACACACACACACCCCCCAACCCACCCACATTCCACCCACCTGCTACCTCCCCATGCCCCCACTCCTTCCACACCCCCACACACAACTCCCTGTACTTGGCCAAGATGCTGTGTTGGGCCTTCACACACATCCACACACTAACCTACCCACTTACCATTCCACCCCCCCCACCCCACCCACGCACCCAAACAATACAACTACCTGTACTTATAGTACTTGTATCAGCCAGGAATCTGTGTTGGATCTGAAACCTGTGGTCCACACACACCCACACACGAACCCACACCCACATACCGCCCACCTGCTACCTCCCCACGGCCCCCCCCCCTCACCCCTCACCCCCCACCCCCCACACACAATGACCTGTACTCAGCCAGGATGCTGTGTTGGGCCTACAACCTGAGGTTCACACACACCCACGCACACACCTATCACCCACCTCCTACCTCCCCACGCTCTCCTTCCTCCTACACCCACACGCCCGCACACGATTAACTGTACTTGGCCAAGTCTGCAAATCTGTGGTCCACGCACACACTAGTCCCAAGTCCACCGCATCCCCGACACAGTTACTTGTGTTGGGCCTGCAACCTGTGTTCCATACACCAGTCCATCCACCTTTTACCCACGTCCTACCTCCCGACACTACACACACACACACGCACGAGCGCGCGCGCACGCGCACGCACCACCTACACACAACTACCTGTACTTGGCCAGGATGCTGTGCTGGGCCTGCAGCCTGTGGTCCAGTTGCGCGTTGACCACACGGGTCCTCTCCCGGGCCTGAGCGTCCAGACGGTTGTACACGTCAGGCTGCAGCAGGTTGTTCACGGGAGGGGGCGCCTGGGCCTCCGCGCCCTCCATCCTCACTCACTCACCCACTCACTCACTCACTCACCCACCCACTCACTCAATCACTCAATCATTCATTCACTCACTCACTCAACGCTTTGGGAGGCGGTGGGGGGCTAGGGTGGGAGAAGAAGCAGGGAGCGGAGGGGGAGGGACAGAGGTGAAGGAGGTGGGCACTGCCTGGAGGAGGACAGAGTGGGTGGGGGAAGAGAGGGGAGGGTGGAGGAGGAGAAGGATGGAGTCGTGTCGGGAAGGAGAAGTGGAGGGGTGAGGGGAAGGGGGAGGTGGAAGAAGGAGGAAGAAGGAAGGAAGGAAGGAAGGAAGGAAGGAAGGAAGGAGAAAAGTGGACTTGGTAACGGTAGGAGTGAGGGGTGTTCGTTTCAGTTGAGTTTTTGTAGTTGGCCAAGCGTTTGAAAAATGACAACTGAAACAGAATAAAATCAAAAATAAAAATCAAATAAACAGGTACGGTAAATTTTGCTTCTTAAAACAAAGGGACACAACTTCACACCATCGCTACTTGGCGCCAATTATCACTGAGCTTGCCGCGAACATGAGGGGGAGAGGGGGGGGAGAGGGTTTTTTGAGAAAGAGTGGTCATGAATGTTTTATGGAACTTGTAATATTTTTCTTTTCATGTAAAGTGTCCTGAGCTCTTGGAGAGAAAGGGCGCTATATAAGTGTACATTATTATTATTGTTGTTGTTGTTATGTACATAAAAAACTTCTCGGCAGAAGATCCCTGACACAGAGGTGCTCACTCGTGCAAACTTGCCCAGCATCTACACCATCTTGATGCAGGCCCAGCTGTGCTGGGCAGGCCATGTAGTTCGCATGCCAGACCACTGGCTCCCCAAGAAACTGCTGTACGGCGAACTCCAACATGGCAAGCGCTCCCATGGAGGCCAAAAGAAGCGCTTCAGAGACACTCTGAAAGCTTCTCTGAAGGCCTTCAACATCAGCCACGACACATGGGAGCTGAACTGAATGCAATGGACAGACCAAAGTGGCATTCAGCTGTCCACAAAGGCGCCAAATCCTGTGAGGCCAACAGAATCGCTGCAGCAGAGCAACGCAGACAGGCCAGGAAAAGCAGTGCCAGCAAGTCCACGACAGCCGCCACCATCCCCTGTCCACACTGCGTCAGAACCCACCCACCCTCGGGATGACTAGATGGTCCTCGTCGATCCCGACGGACGAACCACACATAAAAGATAGGACGTGTGTTCGAGTCCCATCAGAGGTGGGATTTTTCGGCTCATTGCCATCAGTATCAGCTCAAGGAGGCGTCATCCTTTATCGGGAGTCGATTGAGCTGTGGGTTCGAACAGGAAGACTGAGATCACACAAGCGAGGGTCACCCACCTGACAGATGCTTCTTTGGCCGGGGTGGAGGAAGGTGGCAGAATGGTTAAGACGCTCAGCTGCCAATACAGAGAGTCCGTGAGGGTGTTGGTTCGAATCCCGCTCTCGCCCTTTCTCCAAAGTTTGACTGAAAAATCAAACTGAGCGTCTAGTCTTTCGGGTGAGACGATACACCGTGTGCAGCAGGCACTTGGCGCACTGAAAAAAAACCCCATGGTAACGAGTGTTGTCCTGTGGCAAAATTATGTAAAAAAGAGAAATCCACTCACACATACACACACACGCGCAAACACACACTCACGAACACATACACACACACGAACGCACTACACGCACACAAACACACTACACACACACACACACACAAACACACTACACACACACACACACACAAACACACACTAAACACACACACACACACCACACACACACACACACAGAGTTTATCAAAGCAGTGTCCAACATCTGGTCAGTCGATGCACGGACGGACAAGGACAGAGGGAGGAGACACGTTTCCACTTATCTGACTGGCTAGCTCCTCTGACCAAAGCAATTAGACTCAGGTCATTAGCCTCTGATATGGACTGTATGGACTGGGCAAGCTTTCTGTCTTTCTCTTCTTTTTTTTTCACAACAGATTTCTCTGTGTGAAATTCGGGCTGTTCTCCCCAGAGAGAGCGCGTCGCTACACTGAGACCGCCATCCATTTTTGGGAGGTATTTTTTTTCCTGCGTGCAGTTTTATTTGTTTTTCCTTTCGAAGTGGATTTTTCTACAGAATTTTGCCAGGAACAAAACTTTTGTTGCCGTGGGTTCTTTTTCGTGCGCTAAGTGCATGCTGCACACAGGACCTCGGTTTATCGATCTCATCCGAATGACCAGCGTCCAGACCACCACTCAGGGTCTGGTGGAGGGGGAGAAAAAATCGGCGGCTGAGCCGTGATTCGAACCAGCGCGGTCAGATTATCTCGCTTTCCAAGGCGGACGCGTTACCTCTAGGCCATCACTCCACCTTTCTGTCTTTCTTTTTTTTATTTTTTTTACTTTTTTTTTTTATTTGGTCACAACATATTTCTCTGTCGCACTGTTCTCATATCCTCTCTGAATAGATAAAATGGTCTATCGTTTTCTGTCCGATCTTGTGTCTGTGTAGAATTGGACGTCTAGGGTGGTAGTCTTTTTTCTATTTTTTCTGCTCGGGGTGTGTGGTTTTTTTTGCCTTTCCAATTTTGCTTTTGAAACTAAATGGTACAATTATCCCTGTATACATACGAATATCAGTACGGCAACAGTGTGCACAAATTCTTGCGGACATGCACACGTGCGCGCTCATGCACACACACACACGCGCGCGCGCGCGCGCGCTTGCGCACACACACGCACGCACACACACACAGATACACACACGCGCACGCACACACACACACACACACACATGCAAACACAAACCACACACACGTACTCGCGCACGCACACACGCACGCAAACACAAACACACACACACATACACACACACACACACACACGCACGCACACACGCACACACACACACACACACATGCAAACATAAACCATACACACGCGTACTAACGCACGCACACACATACAAACACACACACGCGCGCGCGCGCACGCACACATGCAAACATAAACCACATACACACGCACTCACGCACACACACACACACACACACACACACACGCACGCAGGCACACACACACACACACACACACACACACACACACACGTGCGCGCGCGCGCGCGCGCCTGCGTTAGAAATAAACTTGAATCCATCGGTTTACTTTTTCTTCTGCGTTAATGGGCTACAGCGTTTTTCGTGTCTGCAAAATTGAAATTATTGACGTGTAAGACCGTGTACCCCCCCCACCCCCACCCCCACCCTGCCCCCGCCATCCCTACACGTTTGAGGCAGCCATTCTTCGTCTCGGGGGATTATCTGGTGCGACCACTGTTCTGTTACCCGACACACACCAAGACAGGGTGAATAGTTTCCCAGGTGATAAATCATTGTTGATTGCAGTGAGCAGGAAACATAATGTGGGTGCGTGCGCGCGTGTGAAAGTGTGTGTGTTGCCTGCGCGCATGTGTGTGTGTGTGTGTGTGTGTGTGTGTGTGTGTGTGTGTGTGTGCGCGCGCATGTGTGCTGTGAGCAGGAAACATAATGTGTGTGTGTGTGTGTGTGTGTGTGTGTGTGTGTGTGTGTGTGTGTGTGTGTGTGTGTGTATTCGTTCCCAGTTCTTTGATCAAACGTCTTTTCACTATAAATGATATACGAGGGTAGGAAACAAAAATCGAATGGAGGGGAAAAAAATTACTTTGTACGCATGCGAGTATGTGAATATGTGCGTGCGTGCGTGCGTGTGAGTACTCTGTGTGTGTGTGTGTGTGTGTGAGAGAGAGAGAGAGAGAGAGAGAGAGTGTGTGTGTGTGCGTGTGTCTGTGTGTGTGTGTCTGTGTCTGTGTGCGTGACCCATACAACTGAACAAAGGATCTGATTTCGTGAGAGATTGCTGATCACTTGACAGCTGGCACCACAGCAAAACTTGGTACAGTTGCCTGTTATCCTGACACACTCCATTTAGTGTCTGTGCACAAGGCAGACAATACAGTTTGTGTCCCTGGTTAGTTGTTCATTTTTTTTAAATCCGTGACAGACCTGAATCTCGCCACTGGTGTTGTGTTCCTTTGTTTAGGTTGCTTGAACAATGGTCATATATGTGCGTATACGCGTGTGCAATAATTATATGTGGTATGCATATACATGAAGCACTGGCGAATATATGTATGTATGCGTGTGTATGTATGTGTGTGTGTGTGTGTGTACGGGAGGTGTGGGGGGGTGGGGTGTGTGTGTGTGTGTGTGTGTGTGTGTGTGTGTGTGTGTGTGTGTGTGTGTGTATCCGAGCGCAAGGGTGTTTTCAGTTTTTTTTTTAAATGTTCTTCCTCGATGGAATAAGCAAACGCGGCTTGTTGTTGTTGTTGTTGTTGTTGAAAAGTCATAAGCAAAGCCTGCTGACGTGGCCCGAAAAGAAGAACGTCAATACCAAATGACATAAACCCATAATGATAGACAAACATGAAGAGCGAACCACTGGGAAACGATCAACAAGTACAGCACGATGTAAAGTGTGACGAGGTTCTTCTTCTTCTTCTGCGTTCACTCGTATGCACACGAGTGGGCTTTTACGTGTATGACCGTTTTTACCCCGCCATGTAGGCAGCCATACTCCGTTTTCGGGGGGGTGCATGCTGGGTATGTTCTTGTTTCCATAACCCACCGAACGCTGACATGGATTACAGGACCTTTAACGTGCGTATTTGATCTTCTGCTTGCATATACACACGAAGGGGGTTCAGGCACTAGCAGGTCTGCACATATGTTTACCTGGGAGATCGTAAAAATCTCCACCCTTTACCCACCAGGCGCCGTCACCGTGATTCGAACCCGGGACCCTCAGATTGACAGTCCAACGCTTTAACCACTCGGCTATTGCGCCCGTCGTGACGAGGTTCAACAGAGCACGACCTGACCGATCTCCACAGTCACCCCCTCCCTCCCCCCTGCCCCCCCCCCCACACCTCGCCTCCGACCCCCCCTCTATCCCGCTCTCCCCCCCTTCCCCTCCCCCCCCCCCGCCCCCCCACACACACACTGATAGCACCACGTTGTCTGCCGTGCTGGGTCACTGACTCTATTGTGCAGATGTAAGATCGCCGTTTAAGATACACCTCCCCCCCCCCCCCCCCCCCCCCCCCCTGGCCCCTGGCCCACTCCTCCCCTTCCCCCCAATCTCCCATCACTTCTGCCCCCACCCCTTTCCTCACTGTCCCGGCTTCCCAAACAGAGTGACACACGATGGATCGATGTTCCAGTCTTTTTGTCCCGGACCCGTGTAGCCGTCTGTCAATCCACGTTCAGCAGGGATGGGAATTCCGGCGTTACGTCCCGTTTCAATGACATTGCTGTGGTTTGGGAGACGTGGGGGGACATGTGGGACAGTGGGTTCGGGTGTTGTGGTGTTGATTGCCAGTACAGTCCTTTTGTGGTGGAAATCGTTCCTGTTGGTGAACATTGTTTGGTCTGGATTGGTGTGTGTGTGTGTGTGTGTGTGTGTGTGTGTGTGTGTGTGTGTGTGTGTGTGTGTGTGTGTGTTTGTGTGTGTGTGTGTGTGTGTGTGTGTGTGTGTGTGTGTGTGTGTGTGTGTGTGTGTGTGTGTGTGTGTGTGTGTGTGTGTGTGTTTATGTGTGTGTCTGTGTGTTTGTGTGTGTGTGTGTTTGTGTGTGTACGCCTCCACCCCTCTCTCGCTACATACACACCATTCTATTGTCTGTATCTGCCTCTCTGAATATTCTTTTCTCTCTTCCTCTCTGTTTCTCTATCTGTCACACACACACACACACACACACACACACAACCTTCTCTCTCTTTCTCTCTTTCTCATCCAGTCTTCGAAGAGCCACGACAAATGAAAGCAGCATCAGCCTTTCCGCTAAAAAGCCTGTACATTTCTGTCTCATTGATGGTGCCATTAATCATTTAGTTCCATCGATTTTGTTGTTGTTGCATGACAAATCTGACACAATCTTCCGTGTTTGTTTGTTTTGTTTTTTTGTTTTTTTTAAAATTTTTTATACACTCATTTCCAACAATGCAGTATGCAAATCCAACGGACTCAGAACAGTATGATTTCCTTGTATACCTACACACACACACACACACACACACACACACATATATATATATATATATATATATATATATATATATATACATACACACACACGCGCATGCACGCACGCACACACACACACATACATAGACACACGCACGCACGCACGCACACACACTCATACACAAAATGGGAAGGAGGGTCACTGGGACTGATATCAACGTATGAAAATGAAAAGAATCTCTGCACACTGC
>NC_134879.1:28305701-28308201 GCF_041734735.1 Babylonia areolata
GTGTGTACATGTGCGCGCGTGGACGTGCATGTATGCTGTTGCGTACATTTATGTTTGTGTGCACTGACGTGCGTGTTGTAAGAAGAAGTAACTTGTAACGAAAAGAGGGAAGGGTTTGTTGGAGGAGGGGGTCGGTGGGGTGGGGCGGGGGCGTGGGGGGGGGGGATTGGAGACAGGAGGTTTAGAGAGTAGGCTGGGGGGGGGGAGGGAGGACGGGTCGGGGTGGTGTGGGTGTGGGGAGGTCTGGGAGCCAGGGGGGGGGGGGGGTGGCCGGGTGCGTGAAAAAAAAAAAAAATCCCCAGAGGAGTTCGGGTGGGAGCTTAACACAGCCACGGGAAGTGTCAATCAGGCCATGGTAGCCACAAAAGCATGCGCTGCTGATATAGAGCCGGATAGGATTTCCCCCCATGAACCCCCCTCGCAGCTATTTTGCTTGTTTTCGTCCCCCTCCATCCCCCTCCCCCCCCACCCCACCCCTCTTACCTCCCTCTACCCCGCCCCCCCTCCCTCTCTCTCTCTCTCTCTCTCTCTCTCTCTCCGTGTGCTCCTTTTAGTTCTTTGCAGCTTTTGGTGATCACGGACTGCATTTTAGTCAGGGTGCTGGCCGTGTACACTGCAGACATTAACAATCAATCTCTCACTTCATCAATCCATCGATCAGTGAGTCAATCAAGGAGCTGGTAATCATCTGAAAGAAAAAAAAAAAAAAAAAAAGCAACCAACGAAACAAAAACTCGTTATTCTTTGTCTGGCCATTAACCACGAAATATTAGTATTCACAAATAATCGTAACGATATGTCCACAATATAATGGGGAAGTGTTCGCTTTGTAATGTTTGTATGTCTGTCTGTCTGTCTGTCTGTCAGTATGCCTGTCCGTCTGTGGCTGCACTCGAACGCTATGCATACTCACAATTCTTAACAGAAGAAGAAGAAGAAGGTAGAAGTGGTGGTAGTAGTATACAGCAGCAGTAAAAAAAAGTAGTTTCAGTAACAGTATCTGTGGTGTAAGGAACAGGAAAACAGACTGTGAAGCTTTTAAATGATTCCTGTTTTGTGATAGGAAACACAATGGTTGTCTTTCGGTCACGGCGGTTCCGCACTTACTTTGACAATGCTTTTTACCCACCAAAGATTTATTCATGTGTGTTTGGTACAACAAGCGTCAGCGGAATGTCGGTGGGGTATACATTGTGCGCATGTGCGGTGTCCCCCCCCCCCGCCCCCCGACCGCCACCCCCTCCCCCTCCGCCCACCCCTACTCTCTCTCTCTCCCTCTGTGTGTGTGAGTGTGTGTGTGTGTGTGTGTGTAGTGCAGAATCCTCCTGAGTCCGACTGATCAGCTGACAGTCACACACTTCAAATATCGATCTCTTGGCATAGTAATTGCAATCCGCTGTAACATCACCGCCCATCAAACAAAGCGGAGTCGTTTGTCAAACGCGAATTCCAGAGATACAGAGAGAGAGAGAGAGGGAGGGAGGGAGAGAGAGGGGGGAGGGAGAGAGAGAGGGGGGGGAGGGAGAGAGGGAGAAGGTGAAAGAGATATGGGGGGAGGGGGAAGAGAGGTGGAGGGGGAAGAGAGAGAGGGAGAGAGAGAGAGGGGGGGAAGGGAGAGAGGGAGGAGGTGAGAGAGTTATGGGAGTAGGGGGAAGAGAGGTGGAGGCGGAAGAGAGAGAGAGAGAGAGGGTGAGAGGGGGTAGGGGAGAGGGAGGAGGTGAGAGAGATATGGGGGGAGGGGGAAGAGAGGTGGAGGGGGAAGAGAGAGAGGGAGAGAGGGAGAGAGGGGTAGGGGAGAGGGAGGAGGTGAGAGAGATATGGGGGGAGGGGGAAGAGAGGTGGAGGGGGAAGAGAGAGAGGGGGTAATGGAGAGGGAGGAGGTGAGAGAGATATGAGGGGAGGGGGAAGAGAGGTGGAGGCGGAAGAGAGAGAGGGAGAGAGGGGTAGGGGAGAGGGAGGAGGTGAGAGAGATATGGCGGTAGGGGGAAGAAAAAAACAAAACAAAACAAAACAAAAACAAACAAACAAACAAACAAAAAAAAAAAAAACAAGGACAGGCGCATTAGCCGAGTGGTTAAAACGTTGGACTTTCAATCCGAGGGCCCCAGGTTCGAAATCCGGTGACGGCGCCTGGTGGGTAAAGGGTGGAGACTTTTTTTTTCCCCGATCTCCCAGGTCAACATAATGTGCAGACCTGCTAGTGCCTGAACCCCATTCGTGTGTATACACAAGCAGAAAATCAAATACGCACGTTAAAGATCCTGTAATCCATTTCAGAGTTCGGTGGGTTATGGAAACTAGAACATACCCAGCATGCACAACCCCGAACGCGGAGTATGGCTGCCTTCATGGCGGGGTAAAAAGGGTCATACACGTAAAAGCCCACTCGTGTACATACGAGTGAACGTGGGAGTTGCAGCCCACGAACGCAGAAGAAGAAGAAGAAGAAGAAGAAGGAAAATAAAATCTTTCTGGCACCGATACGTGATGGACAAAACAT
>NC_134879.1:28313201-28315701 GCF_041734735.1 Babylonia areolata
CTGCATATGTGGTTATGTGGGTGTGGTGTGTAATTATGTGTATATGTGGGTGTGTTGTATATGTGGTTATGTGGGTGTGCTGTATATGTGGTTATGTGGGTGTGGTGTGTAATTATGTGTATATGTGGGTGTGCTGTATATGTGTATATGTGGGTGTGCTGTATATGTGGTTATGTGGGTGTGCTGTATAATTATGTGGTTATGTGGGTGTGCTGTATATGTGTATATGTGGGTGTTGTGTATATGTGTACATGTGGGTGTGCTGTATATGTGTATATGTGGGTGTGCTGTATATATAGTTATGTGAGTGTGCTGTATAATCATGTGTATATGTGGGTCTGCTGCATATGTGGTTATGTGGGTGTGCTGTATATGTGGTTATGTGGGTGTGCTGTATAATTATGTGTGTATGTGGGTGTGCTGTATATGTGGGTGTGCTGTATAATTATGTGTATATGTGGGTGTGCTGTATATGTGGTTATGTGGGTGTGCTGTATATGTGGTTATGTGGGTGTGCTGTATAATTATGTGGTTATGTGGGTGTGCTGAAATGAATGTATGCATACGTACGTGTCTAGATCATCTTATTGTGAATAAAAGATACACCAATGAGGAGAAATGCTTTATGCATTGTATTGTATTGTATTGTATTGTATTGTATTGTATTGCATCACAACAGAATTTTCTGTGTGAAATCCAGGCTGCTCTTCCCAGGGAGAGCACGTCGCCACAATGCAGCGCCACCTTTTGCCGTGGACAACTGTTTTGTTGCTGTCGGTTATTTTTTCGTTTTTGATTTTTTTTTTCGTGCACAAAGTGCACGCTGCCTACAGGATCTCGGTTTATCGTCTCATCCAAAAGACTAGAACCCAGAACCACCACTCAAGGTCTAGCGGAGAGTGGATGGGTGGAAGAAGGAGGGGGGGGGGGGGGTAAAATAAAAATCCCGGTTTGTTCATGAGACTCGAACCTGTGAACACTCGCTTCCTAGTTGGGGCACATTACCACAAGGCCACCATGGGGGCACATTACCACAAGGCCACCACGGGCACATTACCTTTCACAAAGCCACCAGGGGCACATCACCACAAGGCCACCAGGGGCACATTACCACAAGGCCACCAGTGGCACATTACCACAAGGCCACCAGGGGCACATTACCACAAGGCCACCAGGGGCACATCACCACAAGGCCACCAGTGGCACATTACCACAAGGCCACCAGGGGCACATTACCACAAGGCCACCAGTGGCACATCACCACAAGGCCACCAGGGGCACATTACCACAAGGCCACCAGGGGCACATTACCACAAGGCCACCAGAGGTAAATCACCACAAGGCCACCAGGGGCACATCATTACAAGGCCACCAGTGGTACATCATTACAAGGCCACCAGTGGTACATCATCACAAGGCCACCAGTGGTACATCACCACAAGGACACCAGGGGCACATCATCACAAGGCCACCAGGGGCACATCACCACAAGGCCACCAGGGGCACATTATCAAAAGGCCACCAGGGGCACATTATCAAAAGGCCACCAGTGGCACATCACCACAAGGCCACCAGGGGCACATTATCAAAAGGCCACCAGGGGCACATCACCACAAGGCCACCAGGGGCACATCACCACAAGGCCACCAGGGGCACATTACCTATCACAAGGCCACCAGAGGTACATCATTACAAGGCCACCAGAGGTACATCATCACAAGGCCACCAGTGGTACATCACCACAAAGCCACCAGGGGCACATTACCTATCACAAGGCCACCAGAGGTACATCACCACAAAGCCACCAGGGGCACATTACCTATCACAAGGCCACCAGGGGCACATTACCACAAGGCCACCAGGGGCACATTACCACAAGGCCACCAGGGGCACATCACCACAAGGCCACCAGGGGCACATTACCACAAGGCCACCAGGGGCACATTACCTATCACAAGGCCACCAGGGGCACATCACCACAAGGCCACCAGGGGCACATCACCACAAGGCCACCAGGGGCACATTACCTATCACAAGGCCACCAGGGGAACATCACCACAAGGCCACCAGGGGCACATTACCTATCACAAGGCCACCAGTGGCACATCACCACAAGGCCACCAGGGGCACATTACCTATCACAAGGCCACCAGAAGTACATCACCACAAAGCCACCAGTGGTAAATCACCACAAGGCCACCAGTGGTAAATCACCACAAGGCCACCAGGGGCACATTACCACAAGGCCACCAGTGGCACATCACCACAAGGCCACCAGTGGCACATCACCACAAGGCCACCAGGGGCACATTACCACAAGGCCACCACCTCTTCACCTCCAGGTCAACTGACCGAAAGTCACATCACCACAAAAGAGGACCTGGCTGGTAAGTGGCGTTTAACGACCTACTGGCAAATAACCCTGAAGTTCAAGTTGTTCAGTCAGGGATGGGGTCTTGGTTCGGCGAAAGTGGTTTTGTTCGAAAGGGTGAGTCATAGA
>NC_134879.1:28320701-28408201 GCF_041734735.1 Babylonia areolata
GGTCTACGCATAATCCCAACGCGTTGCTGGGTAAAGCCTTGACAGCCTTCCACATGCTACAGGATAGAGGAAGGTAGGTGGGAGTGTTTCCTTGAAAGTGGAATGTGTATGTGTTGGGACAAAAGGCGGAACTAGGCCAAAATACGGATACAAAGGTGTAGATACCCTCGATACCCTCGCTTATGCAAAATTAATCTTTAGAAACGGGGACAGATAATGAGACAAACAGATGGAGCGAAAGATATGAGCAAAATATCAAAGAACGTTTTTGAGTTGTGTGCATGTATGTGTATAAATGTAGCCTATGTTTATATATATGTGTGTGCGCGCGCATGCATGCATGCGTGTGTGTGTGTGTGTGCGCGCGTGCGTGTGTGTATCAGTGTGTGCGTGCGTGTGTGTGTGTGTGTACGTGTGTGTGTGTACAAAGACATCTTTCTTTCGTCACGCCTGTTTCACCCTTTACAGGGAAACGAAACGACACCAATAAAGTCCGCTGCCAAGAAACCATGCAACCCATCTGGCATGGAGACACAGACAGACATAGAAGTGAGAGAGAAACAAACAAACAAACAAACAAAAAAATTCAGTTTTAATTTAAAAAGCACAAAAAAAAAAAAGCTTCATAACTTATCAACACTGAAATTCAAACACTGAAATTCAGACAGCTAATACCGCGAACTGAGAGAGAAACACAAAGGGGGAAAAAAAGAAAGAAAGAAAAAGAAGCTGCATCATTTATCAACGCTGAAATATAAACATCGACTTAAGGACAGCTAATACCATTAAGGACTACAAGCCTTTTTCCAGCCAGACATTAAAGGGATCACACAAGTGTGACGGCTTTGTACAAGTCGAATGCACGAGAGGGTATAGCTGTGGTGTGGAGTGAGGAAGACGAGAGATGGGTGTTGGGTGGGAGGGGTGTGGAAGGCAAGGGGGAGGAGGAGGGAGGCAGGGAGTGGTGAGAACAGAAGGGCGAGGGATTTGTCCTCCAAGACTGGGGGTACTGTAATCAGAGGAAGCATTGTCATTATCAGTGATCCATGGCGTGATCCTGATCGTGCCAACGCGTGGCGCGCGCGGTGACGGATGCACGTTTTTAGTGCGCGCGCGCGTGTTTGTGTGCGTGATGTATTTTTGCATATGTGTATGTGTGTTCGTGTGTGTGTGCGTGCGCGCGCGATAATGGCTACACCTAAAGATCTCTGTTGTTGTGCCTGTGGCGTTTATGGTGGCCGTAGCTGTGAACCTAGAGATGACTGGGTGTTGGTGGTGATGAGGGCCGGTGTCAGTCAGTGTGTGTGTGTGTGTGTGTGTGTGTTTGCTTAGGTGTCCACAGGACTTGTTTTCTTTAAGCAGTCATTGCCATGATCACTGCACATATGATGCTAAAATAAATCATAGACACTAATATCTCTAATCTCTAGTGTCTATGAATGAATGAATTCTTTCTCTCATTATGAACAGGCGTGTGTCCTTATTTGCAATAAATGTGTTTTCGTGGTTGTCGTCTTCTAAGATTTGAATTCTATTGATACTACTGAGAATTCCGCTTTAAATTTTTTTTGAAAAATCTCACCAGTTTCTCTGAAAGACCTACTTTACTGGCAGTGGTCTGATGTTTATTTCTTCATCACCAGACTGTATTCGTGAGCTGGGAGGAGGAAGGCTGAAGGCCATGCGTTTCATCAATAACTCGTTTCAAACAGTCAATGACTCCAAATCAAACTGACATTTTTCACTACACACACACACACACACACACACACACACACAGATGCTCATGTCCGTACACACCCACAGAAAGTAACAGACAAATAGTGTATGTCATAAAAATTATTTATATTATATAAAAAAAAAAACGTTCCAGCATCAATCGTATATTTCATACATGCACAAAAGATATGTGTGCAAAGGTTTGGGCTACGAAAACACACACATACATACTTGGTCATCATCAAATATTGATGAATGGTTTGTGTGTGTGTGTGTGTGTGTGTGTGAGTCTCTGTGTGAGTGTGCGTCTGTGTCTGTGTTCAAATACCTTAATGAATATGTGTGTGGGTGCGGGCATGCCTTTATGTGCAAGTGTCACTGCATGTACATTTTATTTCTTTGTGGTTATGTCAAGGTATATACACAAATATTACTTCAGATACATATTAGGAACAGTTTTCTGAAAAAAAATATTACACAATTTCATTCTGTGGATCATTGACAACACAATCACTTGCATGGAAGACATTCTCTGGATCACAGAAACCAAAAATAATAAAACATGAAGAAGTAAAAATCCAAGGATTTATCGACAAATGTTAACAATAACTGCAGAACCACGCTGAAGAATGAAGCAAACGAGCAAAAAAATATTCTTGATGATAATGAAACTTTTCTGTCTCTGGGACACAGACCTTGAAAGCACAGCCACACAATGATTGCATCAAAACATAATGTCAAAAAGCATCACAATGTACTTACATCATAACAATGCCATCAAACATTATTTTTAAATATCTTCTACAATCTCCCCCACAGGCCCTATTTCTCATTAGTTCTTCTCTTTCTCTCTTACTTTCCTTTTAAGTGTGTGTGTGTGTGTGTGTGTGTGTGTGTGTGTGTGTGTGTGTGTGTGTGAAGTGAAATTCAATGGCATAATTGACAATTACCGATTGGCTATGCTTCAAAGGGACAGTGTTAACAAGAGACATGGTTGTTTTTTCTTTTCAAGGATTTGTTGACTGCATTCAAGGATGTGTATTTAAAAAAAATTACCCAAACTGATCATACATTTGCTGCACACTTGTAGATTTGTGTTACTGATTTTATTTTTAGTGTATTGTCTTGCAAGTCAGAAATATTTATTGATGATGCAGAAGTGGTGAGTCTCACTCCGTTCTAATCAATCTGTCCATCTATCTGCTCACCACACAACTGCCTGTCTTGTCTGTTCACACAAGATATATATATATATATATATATATATATCAATGTCTCATACCTGACTAGAACATATTCTGTTAAATGCCAAGGCGAAAATAAAATACAATTTAAAAAAAAAAGGGAGGGGTGGTGGGGGGGGGGCATCAACGAGATCAAGGCAAGCTTCATGAAAGAGAAATAAAAGTGCCAAGTGTGTCACGATGCTGAAATCTTTACTGAAACGGGTTCAACACTGAGATCATTTAGCACAAACATTACCACATGTTGCACTGGATAAACTTCTGGAGCAGGTGAGAAGCGCATGGATTATGGATGGCTGCCCAAACAAATGTCACAACCCCACTCCCTCCCTCCACTGTGGGATGCTCTTTCCCGTTCACAGTTTCTTTGATGGAAGAGCACCGCGCACACACACACACACACACACACACTTTCTTTCATGATGGAGCTGGACACACTGTGCACAGCACATTCATCCATGAAGACCCCACAAAGTTGGGAAGGCAAACACCTTAAGTATTTTGATGACAAATATTCTTATAACATGATCAATGCCTTCCAAATGGTCAGCAAATGCTTGTACAGTTGTAGTCAAGCTTAAAAAGACACTTCACACGGAATGGGACTCTCCGTTAGGTATATGATACTGACTGGTAGGAAAACACACACACAAACACACTCACACACACCATCACCAGGTAGATGTGCAACAGAGGCGATCGAGGGATAAGTGGGTGATGTAAGACATCAAATAGAATCAAGAAATACTGAGAGGATATAGTTGAATACAGTGTTATTTATAAACCAATCAAAATCTCGGCATTGTCTCTTTGTATCTTACAAGAACTTTGCTTTCCTAGCCAGCTGTGCTGTTTCGTCTTTCTCCTCATTTGTCTCTGGTCTGGGACTCCAGTAACCCACAGCCATCAACACTATGGAAATACCTGCAACACATTCTGAATAGTCACATTTTGAAAGAAGACTCTAGGATGACTGACCCACAGCTTGTTGTAGACCTGTACATCATTCACTTTTGTCAATGACTGAGGCATGTATGGTATATCATTCAATTTCATCTTCCAACATCATCTCCTCATCTCCATAGTACTGTCTACAACTTATGGTGCCCTACACCTTCTCTACAGCATCATTTCTCTGCCATTTGACCCAAGAAGAAGTATGTAACACATAAAACCGCAGTCACAAATTTTTACCTCAAGGACCTTTTTGCTGTCTTTTATACTTTTTTCTTTCTTGTTTAATCTAAATGTCCAGATGTCACCCTCTTTTAACTCATCACAAATGCTTAAAAATATTTTTATAACATCCACACATCCACTTAAACAAAAATGTCCTCAGAACACTAAAACATATTATACAGTATATAATACACTTACTTGATACAATCAAAGGGGCACACACTCCAACAGTAAGTTGTGCTGTTTTGTACAGGAACACTTCTGAAGCAAAATGACCCAGTGCCAAGAAGAAGGACAAGAAGGTCAAATGATATAATCTGCAATGAAAAACAGACATCATAACAATGTTAATTTCATCCCATATTTGACATATTAAGTTATAAAGTGTTCTAAAGATTATGCTGAAGCCCATATTGATCTCACTTTAAAATACTTTTTATGTTGAAGCCCACATTGATCTTTTTTCACAAATACATTTTAAAAATTTGTCTGAACGTTATATACAATTAAACATAACAAAACATCTGCATACACAACATAATGGCCAACAAGAAAGACAATACCAGCATAAACATAAATTTCAGTAACAACAACAACAAAAGCAAAAATGAACGAGATCAAAAGCTAACAACAACAAAGGCTGTAAACTGTCTTAGCTTGTATTTGTGTTGACGAGGCAGATAAAATTTATATATACAATATCAGTGCATTAGATCAATGCATGCACACTCCCTTCACACTCCCTTCACACACATACACACAAAACACACATTACAAAGACACACACAAAAAGTGCACGCATGCATGTACACACTAAACATATTTATCACACATGCGCAAACATCTCCACATGCAGAATATTCAGCATACATTTTATTGTGTATGTCGATGGCACAGGCGAATCGAAGTACAGCTGCCAGCAGTGTCCAAACTCCAAATAGTCGCGCTGCCAGACCTGTCACTATAAACATTAGAAGTATTGGTGAATTTCTGCAAGCTTTCTTATTAAACTATGGTATAACTAGACATTAAAAGCATTGTTAAATTTCAGCAAAATGTTCTTAATTCCTGCAACCTTTCTCATAAAACTATTCATAAGCATTTCAATTATTGTTAAATTTTTGCAAACTTTATCATTAAACCATCATTACCACTGATTCAAAACTGATTGTTATTTTTTTAACACTGCTGTTTATATCCTTGGGTCATATTTAATACTAAAACTAGAAGGAAAAAATATAAATGTTTGTGTGAAGGCAGACAGCTACGAGATTTTCTTTTAATTGAGTCATGTGGATGCATGCACAGACAGAACAGTCAGCAAATTGATGTTTATTGTGTAATTAATTACAAGAAAAACAGCGAGAAGAAATATGTGGTTTGTGTGTGTGTGTGTGTGTGTGTGTGTGTGGTTGTTGTTGTTGCTTGCGCATGTTCATTCGTTCTTTTGTTTAGCGTCTATCCACAACTGTGATTTTAGATAAAAATGTGTCTTTGTTTGTCACATGTGTGTCTACGTGTGTGTGTGTGTGTGTGTGTGTGTGTGTGTGTGTGTGCTCTCCCTCCAAGTTTGAGTTGATGCAATAGTGCCATGCTGCTCAGGATGAAAAGAGCAAAGGAAAAGGGGGTAGCGGTGGAAAGAGACAGTGTGAGATACTCGGAAAGAGGCACATAGACAAACACAGAGGCTGGTGGAAGCGATTGGATGACACAAAGGATGGAAGGAGGTAAGGGAGGGCAGGAGAAAAAGAGAGAGAGGGAGGGAGAGAGAAAATTTTGGGAAAGGGTAAAATCAAGTGACGTTTAGAGTACCATTTTTCTCAGGCTGGCTGGTGTAAAGACGCGAAACTAGAAAAGAGTGATCGACAAAACATTGGACTGTGTTTCCTAAAGCCATAAATGCTACAAAACCTATCCATACACGTAAAAACCATAAATATCTTGAACGCGAACTTGATCGTAGCAACTCTGCCATGGCGTGGTCAGATCGTACGATGCCGTCTGCTGTCACGGAAGCTGCACGGTCTACAATTGTCGTTATACCACCAGATTCAGTACTATTTTAATTTATCCATGGTATATTATGCAATAACGATACAATAATCAAAAAATCAACTACGATGATTTGAATTATTCTACATATGGAAATCACAGTTACTAAAAAAAATGTTGCGAAATCAATTAGGTTCCCGTTGACGGCGTTGACAGCCATGTAAACGAATGGCGGACCAGCCAACACAAAATGGCGTAACAACTCCCGAATAAACAGCCTCGGGGAGAAGTGCGCTCATGTGGAAAGCCCCCGACTGATAATCATAGCACGGTAATTATGAGTAGAGATCCAAGTGAATATACTGGAAACTTTACACCCGTGACAAAGTTTATCAATGAAGTATCGATACATGTAAAATGTATACATTTAAGCTTAACATTATCAACAAAAAATATCATCTGACTTATTCTTTATGTTTAGTAGCGACACTTAACATGATTATGTTTTGATTTTTAAAACTTTTCTTCTGCTACTTTCACATGAGTTGATGCTGTATTTCTCTTGGTAGTGGGAAAAAACAAACCTAACCTATTTTCCTGAAAGAGTAGCAGTTTTTTGAGCTGCCAGACTGAATAGCCGTATGCTTGCACTTGCATTCCAGTTATTTTACACAGCAGTAAACATGTAGGTTTCAGTATTTCAGATGCAAATTCAATTTTGTCCTCAAAGCAAATACATGTGAACAAATAATTTTTTCATTGTATCATTCTTTTACTTTTATTTTAATGGACTTTTGTACTTGTATGGCTTGTGTCTGTGGAAGTTTTGTTTTTATAAAGTATTTTGCAGTATTACAAGTGCCATGTTAATATATTATCATGATTATTCTTATTGTTCATTATTGTTATTTTTGTTATTACTATACACACACAAGGTACACACACACACACACACACACACACACACACACACTCATGTACTCCACATAGTCACTTGTAAGTATCCACTTTGTGTTTGTTTTTACCTGCTATTGCAGAAAGTTACATGTGTATTACTGTGCATGCACACAATCTGTGATATTGTGATTCATTTTTCTATTCTGTTTGTATCATGTTAAAGTACATGTACCCGTGCAGGTTTTAATTTTTTATCCTTTTTTTTTATTTTTCATACAGAACCACCAATGGATATCCAGAGTGAAAAAATGGGTATGATTCACTTCTAAGACATGGATGGAAACACATCAACGTTCTGGCTTCATTTCCATTAAAAATCTGATGTAGATTACCATCCAACCCAAGTAAGTGCATTTTCATGAGTTGTAATGAATTTAGTAGAAACACACACACAAATTACTTTAGTCTTTGACTAATATTTTATTCATTTTTCTGTCTGCAAAATTACTGGTATAGTTTTAAGATTTCACAGAATATCTCACATCATAGAGCTAGAATTTCTCAGGTCTGCTAATTAATTGATATATATAAGATATATATATAAGGTCAGATATGTGATGATGGTTGGGAGCTGAAGTACTGCAGGATTGTAGAATCAATATAAAAAAAATGGAATTAGTTCTATTTGGAAATGATGAAATTACAAAAATAGATGAAACTTTCAACTATATTATTCTTTTTGCAAAATATTTTCTTTATAAATGCAGAATAAATAAGATTAAACCATGTATAGAGCACTTTCTGAATGATTTAAGAAATAGTTATAAAGTAGAAAGATATATGCATTCAACGGAAATGTTAAGCGTTGTATTTACGAGAAAATGGTGTTCATATATAAAACTTCTTGAAAACAATAACCCATAACAAAATATTATGAAAGATCAAAATGCACAATAATAATGAAGGCTCAATGATATTTTTTTTTTAAACTTGAAGAACAGATGTACGTGAATGTGTAAGTATGCGAGTATGTAAATAATATATGCATGTGTGTATTCATGTGCACTTATGTGTCTGCAGTAATAATGTTTAACATGGCTGTGTAATGGGTGTTTTATATAGTTACATATAGAAAACTAGAGGAAATGTGTTCATACATAAGATATCCCATGTGTGGGTTGTGTTCTTTCCACATTACATTAGCTAAGCAAAGTGTCCATAACTCTATGCTGAATCTAGGTATAATGTCTATTATATGTTATAAAACTGCACTGTTACACATGATGAAAATGTGTCCACCTTGACCAAATTGATAGAACAATATATTATAAGTATAATGACTTATGATGACGATGTTATTGTTAATGTACACTGTATTCATTTTTTTTCTTTCTTTGTTTTTTTCCCCCATTTCTTTTCCATCTACTCTGAATTGTTATAATGAATTCATATACAAAATAAAACGGTGGTCGACCCAAGAAAGTCCGGGAAAAAAACAAACAAACCCCCCCCCCAACTTTTTGTTCGTCCATTAATGTCTGTCAGTTTGTGTGTGTGAGTGCATGCATGCGTGTGTGTGTGTGTGTGTGTGTGTGTGTGTAAAATAGATTTCAAATTGTAAGTGTTTAAAAAAATGTTTTTCTTAAAATAGATATGAAATGAAATGTGTTCCTTTAAACCCTAGCCATGCATGCATCAGAGACTGAAAAGACCCGGAGATGAAACACATGTTAAAAAACTCAACACTCTTTGATCATGGACTTGCCCGCTTATAATGGTAGGTCATTCTCAAGCTCTTCACTGGTAATATATGCCTTCAAAAATAAACAAAGAAATAAGGCCTGCCAAAGAAATTTGCCCTTCCCTTGAAAAAGAGCCATTTTCTGCAAAAATGGATGGATCGTCTTGAAACTGTGAAGCACGGGAAATGGTATTGTATCTACAGAAAGGAACAGATCTTTTTTCACCCAGGAAGTGAAGAAAAATTTCACTGACTGTGGTAACACTGAAAAATTGGTCTTTTTCCACCCATGAAATACACTGTAAGGCATACAAATTGTGATGCATGGTGAAGGTTAGAATTCTCTGGCAGTGGCTGGCAGCAGGAAGGGAGCGGCAGCAGCTGGGGATGACGTTCATGAAGAGAATGGCGTCTTGTTTTGGATCAACCGCAGCGGCTTTCCCATGGACGAGCGCACTTGGGATCGGATGTGGGACCATGTGGCCCGCAACCACCCGGAGGGTGTGAAAATGACAAACATGATTCGGGACCAGGCCACTTTGCCAGAGGTGGGTCTCTCACTCTGGGATAGAGCATAATTGACGGTGCCGTCTTTTAACTGTTTTAAAGAATGGTTGATTTTAGAGAAGATTATACTTTCTGGTTTGTGGTATAGAATATACTTGACTGATTTCAAAGACAACATAAGGATATTTTTGTATTCATGTAATATTCCGTTCTTGTTTGACTTGAACAAATTTTGAGGTCACTCACTGGCTACGTTGAGTATTCCTTTTTATCTGTTGTACATCTTGAGTGCTTAAAAAACATCTTCTTGTCTTGTCTTGTGACAGGACTGGTAGCGGTTCTCAACTTTACATTAAATATTTTTTCTATGCTGTCATTTTGGTCTCATACTAAACTAGAATCCTCTCTCATCAAGTTGGACAGCACTCGTGACATAAAGGCAAACCTATCTTCATAAGATGCTATTTATTACAAAACATCTTGAATTTTGCAGATTTCTTTCGTGATTTTTTTTTTTTTTAATTTGCGTTATCTACTTTCAGATTGCAGTGCCCCAGCCGCCTCTCAACTTCTCACCCGTTGTAACTATTCCAGAGCGGTTAGAACGCATCCAGAAGTACATGACAGAGCTGGAGTATCCTATATCAAAACAGTTACTGATATGTTGACATCACAGAGTGGACTAGAAAGATCGTTTATTAATCCTTTGAATTTTTTTTTATACGTTCATGAAACCTTTGAATTTTTTTTTTATATCATTATGTAACTGAATTCTGACATTTTTTTAATTTTGCAATAATTGGAAGACATTTTCATACACTGTCTTAAAGAAATCTTTATTAAATGATGTTTGCAGACACTGTTGTCTTTTTTTTTTCCCCTGCAGATCATTTCATACTTTCCTTAACTGGTATCCAGATATAACCACACAGGCACTCAGTTTTATGAGATCAGAAAGAACCGGCCTGTAACAGGGTAAGTATACTGGTTTTGCAGTGGATCCTGCAGAATGTTAAAGAGTTGTCACAGTAAGTAGATTTTTGTTTAAATTCATTATTACGATTGTGCTGAAAGATTAGCACCCAAAGCACTGTTGACGGGGAAGGGGAGTAAAAAAAAAAAATTCCACTGGCTACAGGATTTGAACCTGGGATCTCTGCTTTCAAGCTTGGCACTTTGCCCACTGGACCACCCCATGACTTTGATTATTGTGGTTTGTTGTTGTTGTTATTGTTGTTATAATGTTGTTTTTATGGATCTTTGTCATATTGATGTGTTGCAGATTGATGGAGTGTGCTAAAGAGATGATCAGAGAAGCTCTTCCAATCAAATGTTTAGAGGCTGTCATTTTGGGAATGTATCCTTCCTTGTTTGGTGTGTGTGTGTGTGTGTGTGTGTGTGTGTGTGAAAGAGAGAAAAAAAGGAAGGGTGGAAGAGAGTGACAACTTTGATAATGGATGTGCAGGTATAATTGCATGCTTGTGTGTGTGTGTGTGTGTGTGTGTGTGTGTGTGTGTGTGTGTGTGTGTGTGTGTGTGTGTGTGTGTGTGTGCATGTACATATGTTTGTGTGTGACAGAGAGACAAAGAATGTGTGTGGTGCTGCTATATGTGCATGTGCTAAGTTTTTTTTTCTTCTATAAAACATCTCATTCAGACAATGGATCTCATGCAGATTGCATATGCATAACCAAAAAAGGGAAGAAGACAAGAATGATTGCAGGATTCTTCAAAGACAAAAAAAAATAACTTTAGTTTTTTGCATAACCAAAAGATTCCATTGACTTTTTGTTAGTATTTTCTGTCAAATCTAGTGAGGCAGAAATCTCCACCAACCCCAGGTCTTATGTCTTAATTAAATGACATATACACTTTCATCATGCCGGGTTTAAAGTATTCCTTAATTACATCCAGCTTTCTGACTAATGGGATGATTGGAATTGAGCGGTTCCCACTCAGCTTCAAGAGCATACACAATGGCAATGTGTACCGCCACGTTGTTCTGGGGGTGTACCATGGAGGTCGCTATGGGGCCATTGGCATGAGTCGGCGTGATGACCTGATGTACAAACCATTGACCTACAAGAGTCTGTCAGATCTCGTATTTGACTTTGAAAAATGCTATATTAAATGTATGTGGAAGATTTATTACTTATTTCAAAAACTGTTATTTTAAAAACATGTAGAAGACTTACCGATTTGAAAAATATTATGTATGAATTATTTGTATGAGACTTATCAAACTGAAAAATACTGTATACCAAATATTTGTATAAGATTTATTGATTTGAAAAACGCCATATGAATATTTGCAGACTTGATAACAGTAATAATGTTGACATAAGGGCAAGGTTTTGTAGGGACAAAGAGTTAATTTGAAAAATCAGATTAAGCAAACACATATTGCAATTATGGTTTATAAATTCTTACAGGAAAAAAAAAACACTGTGAAATTTGACTGATGAGCATAAAAAAAACTCCTTAGATCGATGAAGTTCAAGAACTTAGATCAAAGGAGTTCATGGATTATTAATTATTTATTATATTGCTGAACATAAGTGGATCGTGTATTTGTTCATTTATCTTTCAAAAACATGTGAATCATGCATATTTTCATTTAATGCTCAGGTTACTAAATTGGTAAGAAATATGCTTGATAGTAATTGAAGTGGTTTGTCTCTGAATAAATGGCTGCCGCTAAACTTTTCCAGTATTTTATTTCATATAGTTTCTGTTGATCTGACAGTCAGGGCCTGCTGAACTGAACTGCTCCAATACTTTCTGGATGCATTGTGTTGTTTTCTGTCACAATGATTTCGGTTCATTTGACTGTGTGTGGAAAAAGGTTACTAAATCTGTACTTCTTCCTTTTGAAAAGAAAAAGAAAAAAAATCTTTGTCTTAAAGTTCTGTAATGATGCAGACTTAAGTGTCAAACTTCCCATTGTGAGGGATTGATACAGTTCTGTTGTATTGTTTTGTATTGTATTGTAATGTTAGAACATGACCTGGTTTCTGTGGGTATGCTTGCTTGTTTTTTTAATTAGATAGTAATCATTTGATTAATATTTGATTTCCAGTCTGGTTTGAAACCTGATCCAAAGTGTGATCACCATGCACACACACACACACACACACACACACACACACACACACACACACACAGATATATATATATATATATATATATATATATATATATATATCTGAGGACTATCAGATCTCAGGCCATGATGCCATGAGCCCAGTTGTTTGGTTGAGAAAGGATTTAGAATGAGCTGTGTGAGGGTAATGCCACAGGAATGGATCAAGTGAAAAAAAAAAAAAGAAAAAGAAAGAAAGAAAGAAAGAGCACTCACACACACACACACACACACACACACACACACACACACACACACACACACACACACACACACACACACACACATATATGGAGTGAAAGAAGGGAAACAAGAACCATTCATATTTATTTATCCTGTTAATTTTTTTTTCCGTCTGAATCTTTTACCTTTTTAGTAAATATGTTGTTGTTTTTTATTTCAGACTGGCATGATCTGCGTAAGGTGAAGGTGGGGATGCCAGTGTCCCACGACCAGCACAGCTATGAAATGGTTAACTGGAAGGTTAGAGACACATACCCTGTTTTGCAATCATGTGGTTTATGTGGAATACACACTGTATTACTATGTGAGATTTTTTTTTCTTTCTTTTTTTTTGCAAAATCTTTGTGAGGCTCCTTTTAGGTAATCGGTTTGTCAATAATTAATGCACTTTTTTTTTTTTTCTTTTTTTTTTTTTTTACACCATTTGGAATAAGTTTTTTGTCAGATTTGTCTTGTGAAACGAAATCTCAATTCGGATCTAGCTTCAAAACTCACGTCTGTACAAACTTTGTGGGTGGGAGGGTGGGTGCATCTGTGGGAGTGTGGTGGGATGTTTGGCTGGTTGTGTGTGGGTGGGTGGGTGTGAGCAGTGATACATTATCACAGACCAAACTGATTACAGGGCAGCAAGTTGGTATTCTCTCCTATGAGGCACAAAATTCAAGGAATATCTTTGGGTTTCAACCTTTCCCTCTTTCTCTGTTTCTCTCTCTCTCTCTCTCTCTCTGTGTGTGTGTGTGTGTGTGTGTGTGTGTGTGTTTTCCACTTGCTTTAAACATAGAAAGTAAACCTAGTGGTTTCATTGTGTTTATTGATATTTTTCACCACCATAATATATATGTACTTGAACATGAGACACAGAAAAAATAGGTTGATTTAATTTGATTTCCTCACAGTCTCTTGCCTTGAACATGGCTCGTGAGTCCAGAAAAGAGCTGACCAAACAGCTGGAATTACATTCACGAAACATGCGTGCCAAGGTAAGCCTGAGCCTGAGTTCTGTTACACGTTTTAAACGAAGGTAATTATGGGAAATAATGCATCTGATGTCCAAAATGGTGTGTCTAAAATAATACATCTAAGGTCTAATATCATGTTTCTGAAATAACACATATAAGGTCTAAAATAATGTGCCTAAATAAATGCATTGAATATCTAAAACAAAGCATTTAAGGTGTAAAATAATGCATCTGAAATAATGAATTTCAGGTCTAATCATATTGTGTCAAAAATAATGAATCTCTTTAACCCATTCAGTCCTCTGAAGATACAACCTTGGCAGGCTTCCCTGTCATTCTGATGCAGAAAAATCACTGAAACTTTAACTGAAATCGACTGTTTTTTTCCTCTAAACTGACATGTGGATGCAGTGCTCTGGCACGGGGTCCAGTGAGTTAAGGATAAGGATGGCCATAATTGACATGGAGTGCATGCATATTTGATACTACAACCCGATCATAACTTGTATAAGTACAAAATCTTTGAATGTATTGCACAGAGAGAATTGTCACTTTGACAGTACAGAAATGCACACATTCACAGAAACACACATACTTACAGACATTTTTACCCAAATGCTCTTAACTTCCATGAGCAAACAATGCACACATGCACTCAAAGAAACAGTTAAAGTGACAGAAAGTAGTAAAGGTACAAATCCTAACCAAACAGGTACGCCGGCACTCAAGGTGTGACAAGCACAAAACACAAAAATTAAAATGAACACAAATACACGTGCATGCACACGTATGCACACATACACACACGCACACACACACACACACAGACACACACACACACACACACACACAGAGAATAGAGCAGGAAGCCGTTTCCATGACAGCTTCTCGAGCTTGGTGTACTCACTTTGTTGCGTTTTTTGTTGATTTTTGTTTTGTTTTATATCAAGGTGATTGAAGACCGTATGTTCAAAACACATAGCTTGTCTTGTTTTGCGTCTTGTGTTACTGCTGCTGCCCCTCATGATGAGTGTAGTGTGTGTAGCCATTTGTTGTTTTTGTTTGAAGATCTTTCATTCCTCACTTGCCATCATTTCACTTCTTTCTTCCCTCACATGTTGTTTCTTCACTTTTTTCATTCCTCACCTGTCGTCACCACACTTTTTTCATTCCTCACCTGTCATCACCACACTTCTTTCCTTCCTCACCTGTCATCACCACACTTCTTTCATTCCTCACCTGTCATCACCACACTTCTTTCCTTCCTCACCTGTCATCACTTCACTTCTTTCATTCCTCACCTGTCATCACCACACTTCTTTCATTCCTCACCTGTCATCACCACACTTCTTTCATTCCTCACCTGTCATCACCACACTTCTTTCATTCCTTACCTGTCATCACTTCACTTCTTTCATTCCTCACCTGTCATCACCACACTTCTTTCATTCCTCACCTGTCATCACTTTACTTCTTTCATTCCTCACCTGTCATCACCACACTTCTTTCCTTCCTCACCTGTCATCACCACACTTCTTTCGTTCCTCACCTGTCATCACCACACTTCTTTCCTTCCTCACCTGTCATCACCACACTTCTTTCGTTCCTCACCTGTCATCACTTCACTTTTTTCATTCCTCACCTGTCATCACCACACTTCTTTCATTCCTCACCTGTCATTACCACACTTCTTTCATCCCTCACCTGTCATCACCACACTTCTTTCCTTCCTCACCTGTCATTACCACACTTCTTTCGTTCCTCACCTGTCATCACTTCACTTCTTTCATTCCTCACCTGTCATTACCACACTTCTTTCCTTCCTCACCTGTCGTCACCACACTTCTTTCGTTCCTCACCTGTCATCACTTCACTTTTTTCATTCCTCACCTGTCATCACCACACTTCTTTCATTCCTCACCTGTCATCACTTCACTTTTTTCATTCCTCACCTGTCATCACCACACTTCTTTCATTCCTCACCTGTCATCACCACACTTCTTTCATTCCTCACCTGTCATCACTTCACTTCTTTCATCCCTCACCTGTCATCACCACACTTCTTTCATTCCTCACCTGTCATCACTTCACTTCTTTCATTCCTCACCTGTCATCACCACACTTCTTTCCTTCCTCACCTGTCATCACCACACTTCTTTCATTCCTCACCTGTCATCACCACACTTCTTTCATTCCTCACCTGTCATCACTTCACTTCTTTCATTCCTCACCTGTCATCACTTCACTTCTTTCATTCCTCACCTGTCATCACCACACTTCTTTCATTCCTCACCTGTCATCACTTCACTTCTTTCATTCCTCACCTGTCATCACCACACTTCTTTCATTCCTCACCTGTCATCACTTCACTTCTTTCATTCCTCACCTGTCATCACCACACTTCTTTCCTTCCTCACCTGTCATCACCACACTTCTTTCATCCCTCACCTGTCATCACTTCACTTCTTTCATCCCTCACCTGTCATCACCACACTTCTTTCATTCCTCACCTGTCATCACTTCACTTCTTTCATTCCTCACCTGTCATCACTTCACTTCTTTCCTTCCTCACCTGTCGTCACCACACTTCTTTCATTCCTCACCTGTCATCACCACACTTCTTTCCTTCCTCACCTGTCGTCACCACACTTCTTTCCTTCCTCACCTGTCATCACCACACTTCTTTCCTTCCTCACCTGTCGTCACCACACTTCTTTCATTCCTCACCTGTCATCACCACACTTCTTTCATTCCTCACCTGTCATTACCACACTTCTTTCATTCCTCACCTGTCATCACCACACTTCTTTCATTCCTCACCTGTCATCACCACACTTCTTTCATTCCTCACCTGTCATCACTTCACTTCTTTCATTCCTCACCTGTCATCACCACACTTCTTTCATTCCTCACCTGTCATCACCACACTTCTTTCATTCCTCACCTGTCATCACCACACTTCTTTCATTCCTCACCTGTCATCACCACACTTCTTTCATTCCTCACCTGTCGTCACCACACTTATTTCATTCCTCACCTGTCATCACCACAATTATTTCCTTCCTCACCTGTCATCACCACACTTATTTCATTCCTCACCTGTCATCACCACAATTATTTCCTTCCTCACCTGTCGTCACCACACTTATTTCATTCCTCACCTGTCATCACCACAATTATTTCCTTCCTCACCTGCACTTCACTTTTTTCCTTCCTCACCTGTCATCACCACAATTATTTCCTTCCTCACCTGCACTTCACTTTTTTCATTCCTCACCTGTCATCACCACAATTATTTCATTCCTCACCTGCACTTCACTTTTTTCATTCCTCACCTGTCATCACCACAATTATTTCATTCCTCACCTGTCATCACCACACTTATTTCATTCCTCACCTGCACTTCACTTTTTTCATTCCTCACCTGTCATCACCACACTTCTTTCCTTCCTCACCTGTCGTCACCACACTTCTTTCATTCCTCACCTGTCATCATCACACTTCTTTCATTCCTCACCTGTCATCACCACACTTCTTTCCTTCCTCACCTGTCGTCACCACACTTATTTCATTCCTCACCTGTCGTCACCACACTTATTTCATTCCTCACCTGTCGTCACCACACTTATTTCATTCCTCACCTGTCGTCACCACACTTCTTTCATTCCTCACCTGTCATCACCACAATTATTTCATTCCTCACCTGCACTTCACTTTTTTCATTCCTCACCTGTCATCACCACACTTCTTTCCTTCCTCACCTGTCGTCACCACACTTCTTTCGTTCCTCACCTGTCATCATCACACTTTTTTCATTCCTCACCTGTCATCACCACACTTCTTTCGTTCCTCACCTGTCATCATCACACTTCTTTCATTCCTCACCTGTCATCACCACACTTATTTCATTCCTCACCTGTCATCACCACACTTCTTTCATTCCTCACCTGTCATCACCACAATTATTTCATTCCTCACCTGCACTTCACTTTTTTCATTCCTCACCTGTCATCACCACAATTATTTCATTCCTCACCTGCACTTCACTTTTTTCATTCCTCACCTGTCATCACCACACTTCTTTCATTCCTCACCTGTCATCACTTCACCTCTTTCATTCCTCACCTGTCATCATCACACTTTCATTCCTCACCTGTCATCACCACAATTATTTCATTCCTCACCTGCACTTCACTTTTTTCATTCCTCACCTGTCATCACCACACTTCTTTCCTTCCTCACCTGTCATCACCACACTTCTTTCGTTCCTCACCTGTCATCACTTCACTTCTTTCCTTCCTCACCTGTCATCACCACACTTCTTTCATCCCTCACCTGTCATCACTTCACTTCTTTCATCCCTCACCTGTCATCACCACACTTCTTTCATTCCTCACCTGTCATCACCTCACTTCTTTCATCCCTCACCTGTCATCACTTCACTTCTTTCCTTCCTCACCTGTCGTCACCACACTTCTTTCCTTCCTCACCTGTCATCACCACACTTCTTTCCTTCCTCACCTGTCGTCACCACACTTCTTTCCTTCCTCACCTGTCATCACCACACTTCTTTCCTTCCTCACCTGTCATCACCACACTTCTTTCATTCCTCACCTGTCATTACCACACTTCTTTCATTCCTCACCTGTCATCACCACACTTCTTTCATTCCTCACCTGTCATCACTTCACTTCTTTCATTCCTCACCTGTCATCACCACACTTCTTTCATTCCTCACCTGTCATCACCACACTTCTTTCATTCCTCACCTGTCATCACCACACTTCTTTCATTCCTCACCTGTCATCACCACACTTCTTTCATTCCTCACCTGTCGTCACCACACTTATTTCATTCCTCACCTGTCATCACCACAATTATTTCCTTCCTCACCTGTCATCACCACACTTATTTCATTCCTCACCTGTCATCACCACAATTATTTCCTTCCTCACCTGTCGTCACCACACTTATTTCATTCCTCACCTGTCATCACCACAATTATTTCCTTCCTCACCTGCACTTCACTTTTTTCCTTCCTCACCTGTCATCACCACAATTATTTCCTTCCTCACCTGCACTTCACTTTTTTCATTCCTCACCTGTCATCACCACAATTATTTCATTCCTCACCTGCACTTCACTTTTTTCATTCCTCACCTGTCATCACCACAATTATTTCATTCCTCACCTGTCATCACCACACTTATTTCATTCCTCACCTGCACTTCACTTTTTTCATTCCTCACCTGTCATCACCACACTTCTTTCCTTCCTCACCTGTCGTCACCACACTTCTTTCATTCCTCACCTGTCATCATCACACTTCTTTCATTCCTCACCTGTCATCACCACACTTCTTTCCTTCCTCACCTGTCGTCACCACACTTATTTCATTCCTCACCTGTCGTCACCACACTTATTTCATTCCTCACCTGTCGTCACCACACTTCTTTCATTCCTCACCTGTCATCACCACAATTATTTCATTCCTCACCTGCACTTCACTTTTTTCATTCCTCACCTGTCATCACCACACTTCTTTCCTTCCTCACCTGTCGTCACCACACTTCTTTCGTTCCTCACCTGTCATCATCACACTTTTTTCATTCCTCACCTGTCATCACCACACTTCTTTCGTTCCTCACCTGTCATCATCACACTTCTTTCATTCCTCACCTGTCATCACCACACTTATTTCATTCCTCACCTGTCATCACCACACTTCTTTCATTCCTCACCTGTCATCACCACAATTATTTCATTCCTCACCTGCACTTCACTTTTTTCATTCCTCACCTGTCATCACCACAATTATTTCATTCCTCACCTGCACTTCACTTTTTTCATTCCTCACCTGTCATCACCACACTTCTTTCATTCCTCACCTGTCATCACTTCACTTCTTTCATTCCTCACCTGTCATCATCACACTTTCATTCCTCACCTGTCATCACCACAATTATTTCATTCCTCACCTGCACTTCACTTTTTTCATTCCTCACCTGTCATCACCACACTTCTTTCCTTCCTCACCTGTCATCACCACACTTCTTTCATTCCTCACCTGTCATCACTTCACTTCTTTCATTCCTCACCTGTCATCACCACACTTCTTTCGTTCCTCACCTGTCATCACTTCACTTTTTTCATTCCTCACCTGTCATCACCACACTTCTTTCATTCCTCACCTGTCATTACCACACTTCTTTCATCCCTCACCTGTCATCACCACACTTCTTTCCTTCCTCACCTGTCATTACCACACTTCTTTCGTTCCTCACCTGTCATCACTTCACTTCTTTCCTTCCTCACCTGTCATCACCACACTTCTTTCATTCCTCACCTGTCGTCACCACACTTCTTTCATTCCTCACCTGTCATCACCACACTTCTTTCCTTCCTCACCTGTCATCACCACACTTCTTTCATTCCTCACCTGTTATCACCTCGCTTCTTTCATTCCTCACCTGTCATCACTTCACTTCTTTCATTCCTTACCTGTCATCACCACACTTCTTTCATTCCTCACCTGTCATCACCACACTTCTTTCCTTCCTCACCTGTCATCACCACACTTCTTTCATCCCTCACCTGTCATCACTTCACTTCTTTCATCCCTCACCTGTCATCACCACACTTCTTTCATTCCTCACCTGTCATCACTTCACTTCTTTCATTCCTCACCTGTCATCACCACACTTCTTTCCTTCCTCACCTGTCATCACCACACTTCTTTCATTCCTCACCTGTCATCACTTCACTTCTTTCATTCCTCACCTGTCATCACTTCACTTCTTTCATTCCTCACCTGTCATCACCACACTTCTTTCTTTCCTCACCTGTCATCACTTCACTTCTTTCATTCCTCACCTGTCATCACTTCACTTCTTTCATTCCTCACCTGTCATCACCAAACTTCTTTCATTCCTCACCTGTCGTCACCACACTTCTTTCATTCCTTACCTGTCATCACTTCACTTCTTTCATTCCTCACCTGTCGTCACTTCACTTCTTTCATTCCTCACCTGTCATCACCACACTTCTTTCATCCCTCACCTGTCATCACCACACTTCTTTCCTTCCTCACCTGTCATTACCACACTTCTTTCGTTCCTCACCTGTCATCACCACACTTCTTTCATTCCTCACCTGTCATCACCACACTTCTTTCATTCCTCACCTGTCGTCACCACACTTCTTTCATTCCTCACCTGTCATCACCACACTTCTTTCATTCCTCACCTGTCATCACCACACTTCTTTCATTCCTCACCTGTCATCACTTTACTTCTTTCATTCCTCACCTGTCGTCACCACACTTCTTTCATCCCTCACCTGTCATCACTTCACTTCTTTCATTCCTCACCTGTCATCACCACACTTTTTTCATTCCTCACCTGTCATCACTTCACTTCTTTCATTCCTCACCTGTCATCACCACACTTCTTTCATTCCTCACCTGTCATCACCACACTTCTTTCATTCCTCACCTGTCATCACTTCACTTCTTTCATTCCTCACCTGTCATCATCACACATCTTTCATTCCTCACCTGTCATCACCACACTTCTTTCATTCCTCACCTGTCATCACCACACTTCTTTCATTCCTCACCTGTCATCACCACACTTCTTTCCTTCCTCACCTGTCATCACCACACTTCTTTCATTCCTCACCTGTCATCATCACACTTCTTTCATTCCTCACCTGTCATCACCACACTTATTTCATTCCTCACATGTCGTCACCACACTTATTTCATTCCTTACCTGTCATCATCACACTTCTTTCATTCCTCACCTGTCATCACTTCACTTCTTTCATTCCTCACCTGTCATTACCACACTTCTTTCCTTCCTCACCTGTCGTCACCACACTTCTTTCATTCCTCACCTGTCATTACCACACTGCTTTCATTCCCCATCTGTTATCACCACACTTCTTTCATTCCTTACCGGTCATCACTTCACTTCTTTCATTCCTCACCTGTCGTCACTTCACTTCTTTCATTCCTCACCTGTCATCACCACACTTCTTTCATCCCTCACCTGTCATCACCACACTTCTTTCCTTCCTCACCTGTCATTACCACACTTCTTTCGTTCCTCACCTGTCATCACCACACTTCTTTCATTCCTCACCTGTCATCACCACACTTCTTTCATCCCTCACCTGTCATCACTTCACTTCTTTCATTCCTCACCTGTCATTACCACACTTCTTTCCTTCCTCACCTGTCGTCACCACACTTCTTTCATTCCTCACCTGTCATTACCACACTGCTTTCATTCCCCATCTGTTATCACCACACTTCTTTCATTCCTTACCTGTCATCACCACACTTCTTTCATTCCTCACCTGTCATCACTTCACTTCTTTCCTTCCTCACCTGTCATCACCACACTTCTTTCATCCCTCAACTGTCATCACTTCACTTCTTTCATTCCTCACCTGTCATCACCACACTTCTTTCATTCCTCACCTGTCATCACCACACTTCTTTCATTCCTCACCTGTCATCACCACAGTTCGCTTCTCTCCCCACTATCGCAGGCCAAGTCGTGGACGACGAACTCCCAAGGCCCCAAGAGCATCTCAACCCTGGTGGATAACGCCAGTGTGCGTGACACCTCCTCCAAGGCCAGGGACCCCTCCCCTGTCAGGATTGCCAGGGTGTAAGTCACATGCAGCGGCCATCTGCATGCCATATGGGTATGGGAGGGGTGATGGTGGTGTGGAGGTGATGTGATTAAATCTTTAAAAGATTGTTTTTAAAAAAAGAAGATGACTTTTTATGTATTTGTTTGCCTATCGTTTAGGAGTGTGGTTGATTTTGTCATGACCACAGGTTGCAGGTCTTTCCTCCCTACCACTTACACACCCCAAACGTATTGAAGCACTTTAAACGTACACGCCTATGCGTTCAAGCAACCAGAATGAAAAGGTTCACAGGAAGCAGTTTGGAGGGTGGGGTGGGGAGAGAGAAAAGCAGGAAAGTCTTACATTAATGAACACACACGCTCACACACATCAACTTCAAAACCACCACAACAAAAAAAAAAACATTTTGACTCTCTTGATAGTATGATGAGTTTAACGACCTGTTGGCATTTACACTTAAGGTTGTTACAGAACATAAATGAAAGTGTAACTAGGGCTGCTGTCAGTGGGTTTAAGACAGTGAAAGTGGCATCTGTACATTGTTGTTTGAAGTGGTAGTCAGTGTAAGGAAACCTTATGATTCTGTTGTTCTTAGCAGTAGTTAGCTGCATTGAAATCATTATATTAAGCACCATTGCTAATTTTAAAATGTTGGTAAAAGAACAGAAAAAGCAACCCAGAATATAAATATGAATAAAAACAAATTTGCAATAAACATTTTCCAGGGCAAAATTGTGGATTGATTGAAATTCTTCAGAAAAAAAAGTTGTTGCTGACAGATATGTTTGATGCAATTTAATTCTAACAGTTTGCATGGATCTGGGGTTTGCACTAACCTTTCTTCTGTTCGAGGTCCATCTACAAGCACCCTAGATTTTTTTGTCAATTTCTTGTAGACAAAGTTATCTTGGTTAACTGGATCATTCTTCCTTTTGTCACAAAGAAGCATGCATTATGATTGTTTATGTAATTTGCATTTCAGGAAATTTCATACTTTTTTATATTTTTTTTATATAATCTGTTTCAGGAAAGTTCATACTTTTTATTTATAATACCCTTTCAGGAAATCCTTGAGCGATCCAAGCCGGTCCAGAAGCCCTACACGAAGAAACAGTTCCAACAAAGGAGAGGCCAGTTCAGAGTACGGTGTACGCATGTGATAGAACACTTCTGCTTGGTGTGCTTGTAAACACTTTTCAAGGGTGCCATTTTCTACTGGATCTCATCCGTCACCTCAAATGCTGTTGGCTGTCACTGTTGGTGGAAATGGCATCTAGTCATTGTTGAAGCACACTTTTGGACACAAGTTGATGAATTGATATTTGAGACAGATTTTTAAAAATTTTATTATTATTTTTTTATTATTATAAAACTGACTTTTTCAGGCAGACCATGTAAAAATGTACAGAAGCAGATCTGTGATAGATAGATGTAAGTAACAAATAAAATTACATACTTACATAAGTCTAGGACTTGACAGAATCAGTAAATTAAAGAAGAGGCCTGGTCTTGCCAGACCACGTCTATTCCCACCCCTTTTTTTTTTCTTTTTTTTTTTTAAATACAATAACAATCAGTGCTACATTCAAATCTGTAGGAATACATCATTTCATGTAATTTTTTGTCTAAATGCTCAAACATGGCAAGATGTTGATGAAAATATCCAAATCCCATACTTGTGTGCTTATTTGCTCAACTACAAACTCTGTTGATGTTTAACTGGAAACTCTGCTGATCAGTATTCACAGAACTTACTGGAGAGAGAGAGAGAGAGAGAGAGAGAGAGGGGGGGGGGGTGGGGGGAGGGGGGGAATGGGAATGCAAGACACTTTTAATTTACACAAGATTCAAATAATACTAACAGTAAATTTTTATGCTCTTGTTTTACATTTGAGCTCTTCTGTGTTATTGTAAAAAAAAAAAGAATAATATTTACAGTAGAAAGAAAACCAGCAACTGGTTTTTCATTAGAAGCAATAAAGACCAGCCTTAAAAGTATTAAAGCTACACAGAAAATCAATGATAATGTTGCAGATTCTTGAAATGTGCACACAGTGCAAAATTCAGACTAGTCTTATTCTCTTTTTATATCAGCTGGTTTGGGGATTTCCATTTTAGAGTGTATCTGTTTGGTAAAAAGATTGATGTGAAGGATCAAGATGATTAAAGATAGACTAATTATCTCAGTCTGCGTGGTTCTTGTCCACAGCTTTTCAGTCAGTTCAGATTTGCCCACTAAAATGCAAGATGAGTGGAGAATGAGGAAGGGAGAGAATGAATGATTTTTTGTTGTTTTTTTGGAGGGAATAGAATTTATACATACACAACAGCTTTTCTGCACCCAACCCTCAGGCAGAAAAGATACAGGATCAACAAAACAACAAGAAAACATATATCAGTTAAAACAATACAAAAACGAGAGAGAGACAGAGAGAGAGAGAGAGAAAATAAGATAGATTCAGTCCTTGAAAATGATTTTTTAAATACATGATATACTACCGGCTTTATATAGTTGTATCATGTGTATGATTGATGTATATATCATGTGTATGATTGATGTTCAAAGTCAGTGAAATAAAATATTTTCTCCAAAAGATGCTTATTAGACAACGCTTTGATAATGATCTCACTATATTACATTTATGATTTACTGTGAAAATGATTAGATCAAATATAGTTTTTTTTAAGGATTTGGTTTCAAATAAAATATGTGTAATCATCAAAAGCAAGGTGTGGATAGCAAAAGGATATCTTCAAAAAAATTTAAACTGACCAAATTATAAAACTGTTGCTGGATTACAACTGTTCTTTCTTTATTGCACTTAAATAATGACTGCATATGTGTTCAGTTGATTGTTTGATTGTGTGTGATTAAAATACCAGTATCATTCCATTTCTGTACAAGACAATGAAAACTGAAGAAGAGAGAGCAAGCATTTGTGTGCGTGTGTGTGCATGCATGTGTGTGCATGCGTGTGCATCTTGCAGATGGAGAGAGAGACAGAGGGAAAGAGAATTTTAAAAAAAGAAGAAAAAAAAGATGGATTTAATCAGGGGGAGAGAGAGAGGTGGAAGGTGGGAGCTGAAGTCTTTTGAAATGAGGCAAACTTCAACATTTTAATTCATATCAATTTTTTTTTTTTGGGGGGGGGGGGGGGGGGGGAAGGTGGGAAACCTGAAAAAAAAATCAAACATTTTATTTCAATCCAAATTAAAAGAAGAAAATACCAAACTGATTTGAAGCCTGAAAAAAAAAACAACCAAACATTTTATTTCACTCCAAATTAAAAGAAGAAAATACCAAACTGATTTATCCATCAATGAAAACAATACTGAGAGTTCAATTCAAGGCACGTAACTGAGAAAAAGAAACACTAAAGTCCGTTTTTGTTGTTGTTGTTTTTTTTAAACATTCCATGGAAGACTAGAATTCATGCAAATATTTATGAGACAAATATTTTGTTCAGACTATTTTGGGGTACCAGAAATGAATATTCACAGCAGACCAAAAAACCAGCTGCCCAGCATAAAATATCAAAAAGTAGCAATGTTTTCATTTCTTTGGGTTCCTACTGTTTGATGATGAAATACCTTATGTTGTTGTTGAAAACAATTCAAATCATGCAGAAATCACACACACACACACACACACAAACGTTGCATATTATACATATTTGCTTACTGCTTCAAATGAGCAAGACACATTAGACATTATCATGCACATGTATATATGCATGAATTCACACACACACACACACACACACACAAACACAGACACACACAGACATTTGCATATCAACATAAATACTAGCCATTTCATACATTCTGTGCTTTTGTGCAGTTTGAAGGCCCAAGGTGTGTACATCATGAGAAGAAACTCACTGCACAAGCATTCACACATAACCCACATCATCTGAGTTGATTATGAACATTTCATTCATTTCAACAACTCTTTCACCTGAAGATTAAGCTTATTCTATCCATTCCCAGATGATATGTATACATCAATGTGTCATTGTCTGAATACACGCGCGCACATTAGTGTATGTCTGTGCGCATGTGAATGAAAGAGAGTGTATGTGGTGTGAGTGTGTGTGTGGCAGAGACAGTTTGTATGTGCATATTCATGTGTGTGTGTGTGTGTGTGTGTGTGTGTGTGACAGAAAGAGAATGTCTATGTGTTTACCTAAGCCCACATGCTTTCATGTGCAAACTGTGAAATACGTATTTCAAAAGCATGCATGCAAGAAAAAGTTCATTCATTTACTTTATTAAAGAAAGTTAAAATATTTTTCAGCCCCATCACTTTCTTTCCTACAGCTACAGCAAGGAGAGTTTCAAGCTACCTTGTTCCACAGTCTGCCTATCCTGACACACACACACATCCCCCCAATCCCCTCCCCAACCCACACGCGCACACATACATATACATTTTCCCTCATCTAATATTACTTAACAGTGTTAGAATAAAGAAAGAAACAAAGAAAGAAAGCACACACACACAGACACACAGACACACACACTCTGTTACACAGAAGTAAACAAAAATCCTCTTCCACCACCATATCTGAGGGGGAAAATCCCATTAATCAGCTGTTTCAAAACTTAAAATGTAAATCATTTCTCACACTCGACATAAGCATGGTCTATGTCAGTAGGAACTTGGTGATCAGGCACAAATGGTCAGAGGGCAAAATCTGATTCGGAATGCCACCCATGGCATCCAGCTCTTGCTCAGACATGAGCCCATAGCGAGCCAGCAGCTTGAGCTGCCCGTCTCTGATGGAGCGGAGCCGCACCTCGTTGCGCTGGTGATGCACCTCTTTGCTGTCCACAGAGTAGAACACGTAGTCCACAGAGCACTTCCCACTGTTGTGGTGCGTGGTCACTTCCATGGTCTGGCCCAGACGCTCCACTCTGTGCCGGTAGGCTGAGACCAGGTTCAGGTGGTGCCAAAGGCGGCCTGTCTTGTGCACCATCTTCCTGGTGAAACCAGGCATTCTGCCGTCCCTGGAACGTCTCTGTAGCTTGCCCCTGCCCCCTTCTGGCTGTACAGGAGGACCCTGATGGCCGTGGGGCTCTGTGAGTCGATCCATGACTGCTGTGTGGTACTGGCAGGACTCTGTGACACCAAACATGGGAGAGAAGAAATCTCTCCCCAGCAGAAGGTTCCGGCCGTACCGCCCTTCCTCCTGCCCTGACATCTCTCGTAGCAGCAAGCCCTCGTAGTCCATCTGCCCACCGACCACAAACTTGTACAGGTCACTCTGGGGCTGCATGTTGAAGTCGCCAGTCAGAATGACCGGGCAGTAACGGCTCTGTGCCGACATCAGGGGCCAGTGGAGAGGTGCCTCAGGGGAAGGTCCCAGGTAGGCGTGTTTGTCCACCTCCGCCAATAGGATCATGAGCTGGGCCAGCTTGATGTCTCCACGCCGAGGGTTGAACAGCAGGTGAGTGTTGGCCACCACTATCTTGTCCTCCTCCTGTCTGGCACCGGCGCTCTGCGAGGACAGCAAGGAAAGTATCGTGTGGACTTTGTGATGGGTGGACAATGAAACACAACTTTTTACTGACAGATAACCCAAGCTGTTATTAGGCTGAGAGGAAAGTATCGTGTGGACTTTGTGATGGGTGGACAATGAAACAACTTTTTACTGACAGATAACGCAAGATGTTATTAGGCTGTAAGGAAAGTATCGTGTAGACTTTGTGATGGGTGGACAATGAAACACAACTTTTTACTGACAGATAACCCAACAAGTTATTAGGCTGTTTGATGTTTTCTGGCTAAAATACTTAACTGATACTTTGTTTTTCAAAAAAAACAAAAAAAACAAACAAAAAAACATGTAAAAAGCAAAATGAGTGTTGCATAAATATGCCCACTAACAACTATATCCTATGTATGCAATTTTAGTCTACTGGCTGAACAAAAAGCAGAAGCAGCCAATATATTTCATATTATACAACAAAACACTACCATACGAACAATACCAACAACGGCTAATTAAATAAAAGATTTTTTTTTAATCTTTCAGGCCAGCACACTCAACACTTAGTTTTACTGTGACAGATCACCAAGCTGTATTTGGCAAACATTATTCAATAACCAACACATTCTCATGCATAGTTTGCTTACAAAATTTCAGACAAGGACCTGTGCACTGTTAAACATTCAGCACCCAACCAAATCCAATCAATGCAAATAACTTTATTCATATCTAATATGAATCTAAATTAGGCTTATCCCAAAAACTATCTTACTTCATCTTGTAGTCTTTTTTTTCTTCTTTTTCTGTTAAATGAAACTGGATTGTAGGAAGATAAACAAAAAGAGAACAACTTTTTTGTGTGCAAACAGCCAGAAGAAATGATAAGACAAAAACATTAACTCATTCTACTCCAGGTACGAGTTAACTTGTACCATGATTACGTCCCCTATGGACCAGGTACGAGTATTCTCGTATCAACACACTATTCCAATTCCTTTTATTCTTGCTTGGCACAGTTCGCATTCTAATCTGAAACGTTTACGGATTCTGGAAGCAAGAAAACGAAGCTTTGTTTGACTGAATCAACAATTCTCCACCGATTTTCACCGTTTTAGTGAACCACGCTGTTTTTTTCTGCAGTGGTCTCATGTAGCGCTGGTCCAGGGGAGTTGTAGCAGGCATGTAGCTGGGGGGTAGAATGAGTTAAACTGCTCAATACCCAGCAACCGATCTAATCTAAGTTACCAGCTGTGAACAATCGGACGTTGATGGCTGTGACTCACATTTGCACGACGCTGCTTGGAGCTGGAGCGAAGGGGCCGGAGCTCCACAATGATGGCAATGTTGTCACGGTCCAGCAGCCCTCCTCGGCAGTACTGCACCGGGCGGAAGTGCAGCAGCTCAAACTTGTCTTGCTTCCACAAGGTGGCGCACCCGTCCCGCTTGTCCCCTGTACGCTTCTGGTAGCAGCCCACGTAGCCTGCACAAAGGAAGGAGATTCACAGAGTCACGACGCTGGCAGCAGTAATGTACAGGAACGAACGAATCTCCACTGACAACAGTGACAGGAATCAATAATCACTACAGACAGCCGATACAGGAATCAATGATCACTACTGACAACAGTAACAGGAGCCATAATCACCACTGACAACAGTAACAGGAGCCATAATCACCAATGACAACAGTAACAGGAACCAATAATCACCACTGACAACAGTAAAGGAACCAATAATCACCACTGACAACAGTAAAGGAACCAATAATCACCACTGACAACAGTAAAGGAACCAATAATCACCACTGACAACAGTAAAGGAGCCAATAATCACCACTGACAACAGTAAAGGAACCAATAATCAGTACTGACAACAGTAAAGGAACCAATAATCAGTACTGACAACAGTAAAGTAACCAATAATCAACACTGACAACAGAAACAGGAACCAATAATCACTAATGAGAACAGTAAAGGAACCAATACTTACTACTGACAGCAGCATAGGAACCAATCATCACCACTGACAACAGAAACAGGAACCAATAATCACTTCTGACAATAGGAACCAATAATCACTAATGACAACAGTAAAGGAACCAATAATCACTACTGACAACAGTAAAGTAACCAATAATCACCACTGACAACAGAAACAGGAACCAATTATCACTACTGACAACAGTAATAGGAACCAATAATCACTACTGACAACAGTAATAGGAACCAATAATCACTACTGACAACAGTAAAGTAACCAATAATCACCACTGACAACAGAAACAGGAACCAATCATCACCACTGACAACAGTAATAGGAACCAATAATCACTACTGACAACAGTAATAGGAACCAATAATCACCACTGACAACAGTAATAGGAACCAATAATCACTACTGACAACAGTAATAGGAACCAATAATCACTACTGACAACAGTAATAGGAACCAATAATCACTACTGACAACAGTAATAGGAACCAATAATCACTACTGACAACAGAAACAGGAACCAATTATCACTACTGACAACAGTAATAGGAACCAATAATCACTACTGACAACAGTAATAGGAACCAATAATCACTACTGACAACAGTTATACTTATAGGAACCAATAATCACCACTGACAACAGTAAAGGTACCAATATTCACTACTGACAACAGAAACGGGAACCAATAATCACTAATGAGAACAGTAAAGGAACAAACATTCACTACTGACAACAGTTATACTTATAGGAACCAATAATCACCACTGACAACAGTAAAGGTACCAATATTCACTACTGACAACAGAAACAGGAACCAATAATCACTAATGAGAACAGTAAAGGAACAAACATTCACTACTGACAACAGTAATAGAAACCAATAATCACCACTGACAACAGAAACAGGAACCGATAATCACCACTAACAACGGTTATAGGAACCAATAATCACTACTGACAACAGTAATAGGAACCAATAATTACAACTAACGATAGTAACAGAAACCAATGAAACGCAACTGACAATGGTAACAGGAATGAATGAATCTCCACTGACAATGACAGGAAGAAAGAATCAATCGCCACCAACAACAGTAACAGGAATGAAATGGAGCAGCCACTTTCAGTCATTTTAACCACCTGCCAAATCTATCCAAGAGCTTTTTCAGCCAGCTCAGATCTAGAAACACTGTCTCCCCAAGTTTTTTAAAAAGTCATTATCAGCTTCTGATGAATGAACAGTTGAAGGTGATCTGAGCACTAAAAAGACCTTTGAATATGTATTAAATAAACATTCACTGACTGAAAATGATTTGCTTCATTTCAAGCATCTCTTCATCTTGAAGTTGATGCAATGGTGTTACCCACTGAAAATGTTTCTCTTTTTCTGGAAAAATATCCCACAGTCTAAAATTTCACTCACTGAAATCTAGTTTGCCATTAACTTTACCACATAATCAATGCAGGCAATCTAAAGTGTCTGTCTCTCCCTCTCCCCTCCCCTCCCCTCTCCCCCTCTCCCCCCAGACTTCTGCTAAACAGATGTATATTTTGGGGTGTTTTTATTTTCTCTGATTTTCATGTTATTAATGTAGTGTATGATATATAGCTCCCCCCCCCACCACCCACACACACACACATTGCTCCCCCCCAACCCTATCCCACTTTCCTGGGATGATTATCTCTGTTGGCCATATCACCTGAGCTGGCCGAGATGTGTGTTAAATCAACAAACCTAAATATAACTAATTTGTGCGTGCATGTATGCGTGTGTGTGTGTGTATGTGTGTGTGTGTGTGTGTGTGTGTGTGCACGCGCGTGCGTGTGCAAGTATGTGCATCTGTGCGTGAGTGTTCTTGTTTGTGTGTGGTGTGTGTGTTAGTTTGTGTTCCTTTTTTTTTCTCAATGTTATGATTGTTGGTTATAATTACATCTTACAGTAATAATAAAAAAAATACCTAATTATTTTGGTCTGAATTCTTTACAGTCTGAAGTCACCAGTTTGTGTGAACCGAAACTACAAACACAAAGTAACCGATCAACTTAATGAAGGTTAAAGATGTTCCAGTGATGTTCGCTCAATGGTAGTGCTTCATACTTCACTTCACATACTTCATAGTTCCACTCACCTAGTCTCTCCAGTCGGGGCTGGAGGTAGTCAAAGAAATGGTCCTTGTTGACCTCCTGTAAATTCATGATCTGAAACACAATGCAAAATAACTTTCAGTGTCTCGGTATGTCCCCGTTGTTGGTATGTGTGTGTGTAACTGTAAATGTGTGTGTGTGTGTGTGTGTGTGTGTGTGTGTGTGTGTGTGTGTGTGTGTATGTGTGCGTGTGTGTGTGTGTATGTGAGTGTTTGTGTGTGTGTGTGTATTTGTGTTTATGAATATGTGTGTGTATGTATATGTGTGTGTGTGTGTGTTTATGTACATGTGTGTGCGCATGTATATATATGCACATAAGACTGAACACTTATGTCAGTGGAGATTTTCCCCAATCTCCCAGGTCAACAGGTAGCAGCCTTGCTAGTGCCTGAATCCTTCTTGTGTCTATTCATGTACAGATATTCACTAAAGATCACGAAATCAAGTGTCAGAGTTTGGTAGGTTTTGAAAACACAGAAACACCCCCAGATGCACCAACCATGCCTAATAAATGAAAAAAATAATCTTCTCTCATTTATGAAAGCTTCATATCCCAGTCTTTTAAGTATCTGATCCCCTGCCACTGTGGTCTGGATGCTAGTCATTCAGATGAGACGATGAACTGAGGTCCCACATGCAGCATGGACTAGGAATAGGTAAAAGAATCAATAGCAACAAAATGACTGCCCCTTGCAAAATTCTGTAGAAAAATCCACTTTGATTAGAATACAAATACACCTGCAGGCAGGAAAAAACAAAAACCAGAAAAGAAAGTAGGGTGGTGCTCTCACTGTAGTGATGCACTTTGCCTGGGAAGAGCAGCCAAATTTTCACACACCAAAATATTTTGTGACAAAAGAGTAATACAATGCAATGCAATGGAGACCTTTCATTTTTGTGCAAATGCAAAGGAGTGGCCTGCTGGACAGGTATGAGTCGTCTTTAGCCCCAGGATAAAATATATTGCCTTTTGTTCTGGAACATCTGCAATCTGTACTTTCCTTGTGGAGAGATGATAAGCCACCACTGCAATAAATCATTTAATATCTGTTTCATTCCCTTTACTTTGGACTCCATTTGGGGATCCAAAAGGAGAAAGAAGTGTATGATGGACAATGGAACAAAATCTTCCTTTTCACTGCAGATTTTTCCTTTCAGTCAAAAGGTGGGAATTCAATTAATATACGAATGCAAGCTGTGTGCTCTTTCAAAAGACATGCTGCAAGACATTCTCCACTATAAATGATAACCATTTTAAGCCCAGATAGTTGGGACAGCAGTTGCTGTTCTGATAGTCATAGCTGGACATGAGAGTAAAAACAATGTGATAAGGTACCCCACTCACCCTACCTCCCACCCCTACCCCCCCCCCAACCCCCCCAACCAAAAAAAAAACAAACCTGCAGACTTACATCTGGGTTGTGACAAGCGATTTCTGCCATCAACAGCTGTCTTCGGTGGTCCCAGTCCAGCCAGCGAGGGCGGCAGCCAGTGTAGAGGTCACTGTGATCCTCCAGGAGATTCTGGGCCAAGACGTTGTACGTCATTATGCTGAACTCCACTGGCCGTCTGCGGCCACTCCGACTAGTGTGCATGTGGTGGCTCTTGTGAACCATGCCGTATCGAGTCACTTCCCATTGCCGTGGTAACTGCTTCAGTTTTCGACGGTATTCTGAGTGGGGATAAGAATATACAAGGGCAAAGCTGAATTTTTCATCAGTTGGAGAAACAAAAAATACAACAACAAAAAACCCAACCCAAAAAACAACAAAACAACCAACCAAACAAAAATGAAAAAAAAAACCCAAAAAACCCAACAACAACCAAACCAACCAACTAAACAAATCTAGATGCCTCTTGAGATTTGTATGTAAAACATTTTTTGTTGTAAAGTAAAATGCTGACCATCAGTCAGAAACACACACACACACACACACACACACACACACGTGCGCACAATCGCGCGCGCATGCATGCACACACGCGCACGCACACACATGTATGCGCTAACATATACCTGACTTTGCAAAATCTCTCTATATATATACAAGTTTGTAAAAGAGGCAGACAAAGAGAAATGGACTGACATGCAGACAGAGAAATAGAGAGTGAGGGAAGGATAGAAGGCAGTACAGAGAGAGAGAGAGAGTGGGGAGAGAAAGAGTGGGGAGAGAGAGTGAGAGACTCAGAGAGATAGATAGAGTGGAGAGAGAGTGAGAGAAAGAGTGGGGAGAGAGTGAGAGAGATAGATAGAGTGGAGAGAGAGTGGAGAGAGAGTGAGAGAAAGAATGGGGAGAGAGTGAGAGAGATAGAGTGGAGAGAGAGTGAGAGAAAGAGTGGGGAGAGAGAGTGAGAGAGATAGTGGAGAGAGAGTGAGAGAAAGAGTGGGGAGAGAGATAGATAGATAGAGTGTAGAGAGGGTGAGAGAAAGAGTGGGGAGAGAGAGAGAGAGAGATAGTGGGGGGGGGGGGGGGGGAGAGGCTGAATGAGACAGAGAAACAAGTGAACAGTCTTACTTTCAACATTATAGTCATCCAATGCAGGGTCAATACCACAGTCAGCCTCCTGGTTAGGTGACTGCAACCCCTTCTCCTCCTCCAGAGCTCCAATATCTGTGTTTGGAACTTCTGTTAGTTTCAGTTCATAGCCGTCTGATGTTTCATAGTGAAAATCTCCACAACTTTCATCCACTGCCAGATTTTCTTTGACCAAGCTTGTTTTCTGCTGAACTGAAACTGAGTCGTGGCTGATGCCAGTGTTCTTGTCTACTTCTGCATCCTTCTCCTTTAATGACAAGCCAGACTCTTTTGGCAGTGGTGCTGTGGTGTTGCTCACAGGCGTGGAATGGTAGAGACGAGTAGGCTGCAATCCCAGAGACAGAGTCATTGTCAGTGCTGGTGTGTTGCTGAGAAACGCAGGGAAGGCAACAGGGCTAAGGGTCTTCGACTGAATTTGCGCTGGACAGAAAGGTTCTGCGAAAAACGTTGTTGTTGACAGAGCAGCACTGCTGATGGTGAAGTCATGCAATGGATCACCTCTACTATGTGGCACTGTGTGAGATTCTTTGTGTCTTTGTGCAGCTCTGTTCAATAGCTGATGAGTGTGAGAAGAGAGCGAGTCTTTCGTTTTAATCAATGGCCCTGTCAAAAAACCACCCCTGGAAGCCTTCGTCATTTCAGAAACATTTCCCACTTTCTCTTTCTCTGCTGCATCTCTTTTCGCCTGGCAGCTCTCAGTTTTGCTGTCATCCTTCTCCGATTCCGAAACTGACACATTTAAAATGTCTCTGTGTTCTGTAGCACAGCCAGTCTGCTGACTAGTCCTGGCATGTTTGTTACCTATTTCCTCAGATTCCCTGTCGGAAGATTCTTCTAAAGGGTTCAACAAAGACAAAATGGAACCCATTTTTTTTCTTTTCATTATAGGACACTCTCTATGCCTTAACACATGGAGATAGTGTTTCCAGAATTTGATTTCTGAATCCGACCAGATGCCTCTCCCTGTTGAAGACTGTAAGATGGTTTGCCACTGGATGGGGTAAAAGCAATTCTGTGTTTTATTCCTGTGTCGATGAAGGTGTTCAAGTCTCCACAATGATGACTGGCAGCATTTGCATGTTGTCACACATTTCCTGAAACCATACACATATACTTGTGTTACAATAAGTGTGACTAAAATAGTAAAAATAAGAGTGATGTTTAGTAGAAAGTGCAGACTGCCTCTTCGAGCAAATGAGTGAGTGAGTGAGTGAGTGACTGTGTGAGCGCCTCATGCCTACTCTCTCAGTCTCTGCCTCTGTGTGTGTGTGTGTGTGTGTGTGTGTGCATGACAGTACGCAAGTGTGCAAGTGTATGTGTCTATTTACATACATGCCTAAAAGCATGCATAAGCTTGAAAGTATGTGATCATACAAAAGCATATTTTGATCTGGTCAAATGTGCACACATTTCAGGATTTTGAAAAAACCAAAAAAAACCCAGCACACATGCATGAAATGTGTTAAAAGTACACATGCATGGATGCAGGCAGGCTGGCTCACACATACACACACACACTATAATTCATACACAAACTGAGTGAATGATGATCTAGAATTAAAAAAAAAAATTTTTTAAGGATATTTTCTAAATCTGAATTAAAAAATTGGAACAATGGCTTCATTTGTTCAGACAGCAGTCTCTTTTAACTGATGATCTGATCTCTCTTTTTTGTTTTAATCTACCAATTTAAAATTTGACAAATTTATTTACTAATTTGATATCATTGCTGTTATGTGTATCAAAGCACTTACTGAGCAGTTTCACCATTTGAGCACAACTGTAAATAACACATTAATTCACTTTAGTTCAACTGCTACTGGCTAACTTAACTGCTAATCAATCACAGTTTGTTTTTTCAGTTCTCCAAAGTCAGAGAGGGAGGGAGAGGGAGAGGGAGGGAGGGAGGGAGGGAGGAGGGAGACAGAGAGACAGAGACAGAGTTTCAAACGCATGCACACATGCCCAAAGAGACTTTCTAAAGTCAAGGAGGGAGGGTAGGGTTACAAATGGAAAGCCTCTCTCTCTCTCTCTCTCTCTCTCACATACCCATACAAACTCTCTCACATACACATACAAACACAAACACTTTTAGCATAAAACATTTCAAGCATGCATGCATGTGTGTGAAAGAGGGACAAACAGATAGTCAGAAAGCTTGGATATTGCACATGTGTATTATGTGTATCACTCCTGAAAAAAAAAATCTTTGAAAAAAAACTCTAAACAATAAGGGACAAAGGTTTCATACATAACTATGATGATGACATCAGCACTTTAACAACAACAAAAAAAGGAGAAAAAAAAAGAAAAGAAAAAATAGTAAATAGTTCAGTCTGAAAAAAAAGAGAGAAATAAGGTCATAGCAGATTGTTCATAAAGAGAACGCACACCCACTGACACTGCACACACACACACACACACACACACACACAGAGCTCAGACAACTTGTGTACTAAGATTTATAAAGTACTTCGAAACAAAGCAAATATTGAGTAACAAAATAGAATCACACAATTAGAACAGATGATTTGCTTCCTAAATCAGAATTCAGCCATAAGCAGTTAAATCAGATCAGCATTACAGGCTGGCCTGTTTTGAGCAGTCCCTCATCCTCCCTCAACCCCCGCGCCCTCCCCCCACTTACTCCCCCCCCCTCTGCCCCCACCCGCCCCCAACCTCCCATTCCCCGCCACAACAAACAAACAAAAATATCCTCTAGACCATGAACTCCTGTGCTGACTTTCCAAATTCACAAATGAATTAACTTACGAACCAAAATATATGTATTTATAACATGATACAAAAGTATGCTTTTACATTTTCTGAAATATAAATAAGTTTTTCTACACTAACAGTATCCCATGATTTATTACAGTGAGAATTACAGTGAAAAATGTTAATGAAAAAAAAAACAACAAGAATGTGAAATTGTCATTCAAAGAAATTCAGAATGTAAAACTCTCTTCATAAAACCAAGAAAATTATAGGAGACTTTTAATCTTATTTGTAAAGAATTTGTAAATTACTAAACATAATATATACAAATTTAAAACAAATTTACCTTTTTAACAAAATAACTGCTCATATGGTTTGACTATCTAAACTTTATTATGGGTCTGGTAACTATACACTGAAGTACACATTACATATATACAAACTAGTTAAAACGCAAAAGTTTTGTTTATTACAAATGTTCAGCAAATTAAAAAAAAATGTGTAATAATGCTTTTTTTTATCTTCTTTTTCTTTCTTATACTTGAGTCACTGTCCCACAGCTCTGAACTGGTTATCTGGTTCCTTGATCCTGACCTGTCAGTTGTATTATATAACTATATAGTATACAACTATATATAACTATTGTCAACATGCACAAATCCTGTAAAACTCAGCAATTCAGTCTTTAAAATAACAAAACAATCTTGATGTCAGAAATTAATATTTCATGATGAAATTGAAAACAATAATAAAAGAATGAAAGATCTGATACATATGTATTCGTAAATTAATATATATATATATATATATATATATATATATATATATATATGATAAATCAGTTTCCTTAGAATTACAATAAAGTCACATTACATTACCTTAACTGGCGCAGGCAAAACAGACAACTCATTTTTGAAGTAATCTTCAAAAACTGTCCGAGTGACGCACTCACACAAGCACTCATATTCACGACCCACCGGCCCACTGGCTAAATGCGCTATCGTCCTTTACCCGTGAACTTCGCAAAATGTCATGCATAATAAGCCCTGTGTAACAGGAGTTTTTATCAAACAGCTGACCGATGTGTGTACTTGGCCCGCTACGAGGTCACGATTTATCCATTCGATATTAATGGTAAACTCCGGGGCATTTGGGTACAAATAGGAAGGATTACCATACATATTTTGCCTACCGTTACAGAAAAGAACATTTGCGAACTAGAGGGCTGGCAAGTTGTTATTTCCAACACTGTCTGAACAACCTGGTTGGAGAATTCTGCCATGCTTTGATCACGCAGCTGTCATGCTGTTTTTTTGTAATGGCCATACACCATAAATAGAATTTTAACAGCGTGTGCCAAGCTTTTCTCTTCTTGGCAACATGAAATTGTCGATCTGTTGTTTAAGGCCTTATCAAGTGTCACGGCTTTTAGGCTTTATCAGCCTTTTGTCTGATCAATTAGGACTTATTATTTATTCCTTTAAAAAAAATTATATAAGAGTGCGCAATTACTAATGTGGCGGCTAGCTTCCTTTATATGGAGAAATTGACTTGGTATCCATAATCCTTCCAGTGTTTATCTAATAAATTCTTAAAACTGTTAAGCGTTCCTGCAGTGACAATGTTACTGGGCAGATTATTCCAGAAGTCAACAACCCTCTTAGTAAAATAAAATGTGAAAAAAAGGTTTGATTTGATGAGTATCTTCATTAGTTTTAGTGGGTGTCCCCTGGTACGATTACTGTCCTTAATCTAGAGTGAAAAGATTTTTTTTTTTTTTTTTTTTTTTAGTGCTCTGATCATAATGTCCATGTAGAATCTTATATATGTCTCAGTCATAATTATCATCGATAACCTGCAATATTCCAGGCTTGGGAGTTTCAAACTAGTTAGTCTCTCTTCATAGGACATACACTATAACTATCCCTAATTGTTAGGTAAATCTTATCTGTACATTTTCAATCAAGTCAATATGTTTTCTAAGGTAAGGGGACCATACCACATTACCATATTCCAGTACTGGTCTTACTAATGATTTAAATAATGGCACTACGACATCTTTATTTTCATACTGGATGTAATGGGTGATCATGCCTGCTGTTTTATTTGCTTTTTTTTTCTGTAGCATTTATGTGTTGCTCAAAAGTTAAGTTTGTATCCACCAGAATTCCCATATCCTTTTCTAACTCAGTTTCTTCTATATCATCGGAGTTGATATAAGTGTATTTTGGGTTATCTTTACCAACGTGAAGTTTTTTACATTTTTCATTGTTAAACTTAATTTGCCACGTTTCTGTCCATTTAACTAGTTTATCTATACTTCATTGGAGCAGGATTTTTTTTTATTATCATTATTCATTTCACAGTAAGCCTTTGCGTCATCAGCAAATATTTTTTTTACAAAACGTTCTACCACATCTGGCATATCATTAATAAAGTAAATAAATAATGTTGGCCCCAAAACACTTCCCTGAGGAACTCCACTGATTACATTTGATGTGTCTAACTTCCATCTGAAATGCTTACATACTGGTTTCTGTTATGTAAAAAGTCTTCTATCCAACTAAGTAAACTACCTCTTATACAATAGCCCTTCATTCTGTGTATCAGTCGTTTATGTGGAACCTTATCAAAGGCCTTTTAAAGGTCTATGTATACAATGTCTATAGGCATATTGTTGTTTATCATAATCACCCAGCCTTGAATAGTATTTAAAAACTGCCGTGTAACACAATACCTTCCAGATGTAAATCAATACTGGTAGTTTGATAAAAGATTATTCTCAATTAAATGCTTCTTCAGCTATCTCTGATAATACCTTCGCAAGTTTTGCATACCACAGATGTAAGACTAACTGGTCTGTAGTTGCTTGGTTCATTCTTATTACCTTTTTTGAAAATAGGTTTGACCTCTGCTAGTTTCCAGCCGTGTATGGTACCTTCCCTTCCTTCAAACTTTTATTGAACAAGAATTTCAAAGGGAAAGACAGAGCATCCCTTGTCTCCTTTAAAATCATGGGGTGCATTCCATCTGGACCTGGTGACTTAGAGACGTTTAAACACGTTTGGGAAGTGTGGGAGATTGTCAACATCTTCTTCAGTAAAAACACTTGTGAAAAATTATCTAAGACCTCTGCCTTTTCTTGATTACTGTCTGTTAGGTTTCCATCCAGCTTAATGAGGTTTGATATACCGGCCCTCTCTTGGTTTTGTTTTGGATGCAGCATATGCACAGAAACGTTTGGGGTCAGTTTTGATATTTCTAGCCAGCTTCATTTCATGTTGTTCTACTGATTTCACTTGATTTCTGGCACGTGCATATACATTACAGTTTTCCTCAGTCCTGAATTCCTTGTAGTTTTTGAAGGTTTTGGGTTTTAATCGGATTTTATCAAGTAAAGTCTGTGGAACTGCGTGACTTCCTCTGGAATAAATTCCTTGATGGAAAATATATGCAAGGGACATATTTTTGTGTACACTCATTTATTTTACCTTCAGTTAGACTTCAACACCGGTTTGTGCTTAGTTCCTGTGTCAATATGTTTTTTCCAATCCACACTGTCAAGGAATTATCTAGCCCCTCATAGTCTCCTTTGTTCCACATGTATATTTTTTTTACCCGCTTTATTTGCTCATTTTTAACATTACCAGATGACAGTTGTAAATCAAAACAAAACATAACATGATGTCTCTTTCCAACAGGAGGAAAGAATGCTAGGTTTTCAGTGTCGTGTTTATTATTATTATTATGATGATGATTATGATTATGATTATTATTATGATTATTATGATTATGATTATTATTATTATTATTTTACAAAGTATGAGATTTAAGGTGTTTGCTCTATGTAGTCCTTTAAAGTGAGATGGTTTTTGCACTGCCTGAAAGAGATACAGATCCTTGACCCTTTACAAAAATCTTACAAAATGTTTTCACAAAATTTCTTACCGTTTGACTTGGTGCTATTGCAGAGTTTTAGGTGGGTATCTGTGACATTTATACATGGGAGACTTTTAATTATAATCCTTGTGTGTGTTGGAAACTTTTTCTGCATTTAATTCGATCTCTCTTCGAAATTAACCAATTTCCTCTTACACCATGGTATGAAATGGTTGAAATTACAGACTCTGCTATGAATTAGATAGCTGGTGATGTTACTAAAACATACTGTGCCGGAGATAACAATTTATTCCTTTCTTGTATCGGACAGAGGCAAGAAATACAATCCATTATATTTTCTTCTGGATTTGTAAATAGTTGTACATGACCTCTACGTAACGGGACATAACTAAAAAAATAATCACATCCACTTCCGTTTCGTCTGCTGCTGTAATTGCACAAACTGAAACAAAGAACTGTGCATTCAGTATTTTCGAAAATATTTCCTGACCAGGTATTACCACACCCACAGGTAATATGCTGCAGCACAAAGACAGTAGGTTTACTGTTGTGTTCCTTTTTCATGATATCATTAATTTAATTTCGTTCGCAACTTTGAGTCTGTGATTCAATCACGAAGTGGACGACTGAGTAACTGTGTGTGGTAAAATCAGTAAGCGTCTCTCCATGAGAGTCAGTTAAATCGTAATATCTGCTGTTTATTATTCTTATTAACAAAATCGATCCGAACAAAGAAACCCTGTTGCAAATAGTGTCATTTTCACACTCATACACACACTATGATGATATGTCAGTATGTTTTACATTCAAAAGCATGCAACTGTTTACATAATTTTGAATTACATTGTTAACTCAGAGTATCATAAAGCATATCATGATATAGGATTTCAGATAATAAATGGATTCCATTTTAACTTAAAATGCAGATGTGATAGGAAATAATGTAGAAGTAACCCCCTCTCTCTCTGTCTCTGTCTCTCTGTCTCACACACAAACACACACACACACACACACACACACACACACACACACAGAGTATGCATGAGAGAATAATAGTCCAATCTAATAAGATCCAAAGAAAATTACACACACACACACACACACACACACACACCATCTCCCACCCACACCTCCCCATAATATACACATGCAAGGCAGATAACGAGAGGGGGAATTATTGCATAATTTGCATAAGATTAAATGGCATGATCAATAAATGTGAATAGTACAGATGTAATGATATATTTATTTTAGAACAGACAGAAAACACTTTTTATTGAATGTGCTCCATTTCTAGGGAAAGCTACTGACTATAATTTGCAATGCCTGAATACCAGCAAGGCACATTCTAAATAGAGGCTGTACGTGTGTGTGTGTGTGTGTGTGTGTGTGTGTGTGTGTGTGTGTGTGTTTCAAAAGTGTTGAGAAATGTAATTCAAGATTACTATCTTTTTTTCCTTCTTTTTCTTTTCTTTTTGCCTTTTCCAGATTTGTGTGCCAGACAATTACAGAAAGTGCTCCCACGAAAGTACACAATCTCAGCAGAAGGGCAGTCCAAGAACATCCATGTCCAACATGGAGAAAGAGGCAGCTGATCCATCCAAGGTCAAGGCCAAGGAGGGTCAGGTCACCGGACACCTGACTGCACTTTTACGTGGATTTCTTCAAAAACTTGTGACTGCCATTCAGTTGGTTTCGGGTGGTGATTTTGAAGGAATGCTGGAATACTGGACAAAGCCAAGATCAAGCTGTTCTCTCAACCCCAAGCCAGGCAATTTTGTCCCTGTGTGCCATCATCAGCAACTTGAATATGATTTTCATGAGTTCTGTGATGGGGAGATTGCTGCCTTTGAAGTCTATGATCCGTTGATGGCTGGTGAGGACAGTGGGGACAGCGAGGACAGTACTCCTGTCTTCATTTATACCACTGTTTTGTATGAACTTGGTGATTGTGACGAGGATGCAATCTTTGCAAAACGCTACCACATAGACCTTGGTCCTGATCGAGGAGGGACTGATGTCTCTTTGACTCGGCTGTACAAAATCATCAGCAAAACTACGCCCGGAGAGCAAACGTTCACTTCTTCCTGCAGTGCACAAGAGCAGCAAACAGCATCTTTCAAGGAAAGCAATGACCAAGCGCTGGACATGAGGGCACTTCATAAAGATGTACGGCAGACTCTTGCCATGGCATGGCGGGTATGTACAGAAGAAGAATTCCGATGTGTGACAAAACGCTTGGCTCTGAAGTGGCACCCAGACCGTCATAGTGGCAAGGAATCTGCATGCACTTGTCTGATCGAAACCATTTTTCACTGTGCAGAACGGTTAGGCCGGATTGAGAAAAAATTAGGAAAGGATGGTTCTGCTGGTGCTGTTAGAGACGTGGTGGATGGGAGACTTGCCCTATCATATGGTTTGTCATATGGTTTGACCAAAGAGAAGTTCTCTGCTGGGAATTATGCCAGGAGGGCGACCTTTCAGATGGGTCAGGGTGTGGGAAACCCCCAGCCTGGGGAGGGGTGGAGGTGGTTGCACACGGCGCACCGTGACCTGACTGCTGCCCAGGCGTCCAGAGGGATCTGTGCACAAGGACACAACTGGGTCTGCTTTCTGTGTCACCAGGTGCAGTCCTGTGTGTTCCATGTCCTTTGTGTTCAGTGATAAATGGATTGAAAACTGACAATGTTTGATATTTTTTCTATCTATCTATCTGTCTGTCTACCTATCTGTCTGTCTGTTTGTGTATCTACCTATAGATCTCTCTGTCTCTCTCTCATATATATATATGTGTGTGTGTGTGTGTGTGTGTTTGCGCGCGTGTGTGTGTGTGTGTGTGTGTGTGTTTGCGTGTGTGTGTGTGTGTGTGTGTGTGTGTTGATTAGATGATAAAATGCATGTTACTTTGTCTTCCTTACTGACCTGTTGTTCTCTATCACATGTTCCATGTAATATGAGATTAGCTATTTGTTAGCTGATATTGTTTTATTCTGTGTGTGTGTGTGTGTGTGTGTGTGTGTCTGTCTGTCTCTCGTTCACCTGTGACATTTTTATTCTCATACTATTTTATATGTTGAATTATGCTTCCTTTGGCAATGAGCCCCTGTTATTGCAATGTGTATTTTTTTTTTTTATTAGACTTACTGTTTTATATTCACATTAGTATTGTATTTTTAACATGCACAATCTGACAGTGTGTGCTTATGTGTGTGTATGTGTGCGTGTGCGAGAGAGAGTGAGAGAGAGAGAGAGAGAGAGAGAGAGAGAGTGTGTGTGTGTGTGTGTGTTCATTTTTTATTTTTTATTTTATTTTTTTAATATGTCGATTATTGATACCATGCTTGTGCCTGTGTGTGTGTGTGTGTGTGTGTGTGTGTGTGTGTGTGTGTGTGTTATTTTTACCATGCTTATGCCATTATGTAGTATAGCATTCGCATTCTATGACCTTACGTAGCATTGTGTCGTGCATGCAATGACATATATAATGTAGTTTTGTGTAGTGTAGACCCTGTTTCAGGGCGGGGACTGGATGAAAAAAAGCACACCAGTGCTTATCTGTTATCCTCGATAATAAAGAATTTGTCTTGTCTTGTCTTGTCTCTCTTAGAGTTTTAGAACAGTGTCTGTAGAAGTTATGTTAAAGTGTCAAAAAGGGGTTAGCATGTGTGTGTGTGTGTGCATGTGCATGTGTGTGTGCATGTGTGTGTGTGTGCAAATGCGTTTATGTGTGTGCGCATGCACATGTGCCTGTGGATTGCTATTAGAAAAACAGATAGAGAGAAGGAGCTACAAAATTAATGACTGAACGTTGTGTGTTTAATTTTTTTTTTTTTTTAACCCACCTGGAGCACGCTGTCTTGTTGCAGGCTGCAGAGAAGGCCATGAAAGCAGTGCTGTACCTACGTGACGCAGACAACGACTGTCTTCAGTCCCACAACCTGCCTCACCTTGCGCGTCGGGTTGGGGACGCCACCCTGCGACGTTTGGCTGAACAGATGGAGTTTAGGGTGGGACCCCATACCCGCATGCGCTACCCAGATGTGCTGGTCTTCCCCAGTGTGCCTGCTGATGTGTATTCAGGGGACGATGCCAGCATGGCCTGTGCCTTGGCTGGCCAGGTGCTGGAGAGGGCAAAGGGGTTGATGAGGGGTGGATGAAGAGCAGATCTGTGTTGTTAGGTTGTTTTTTTAAAAATTATTTTTATTATTAGTTAAGGTGGTGGTTGTAGATAAGTGACAGTGGATATGGGCTGAGTCATGACTTTGCAATTGCCAAAACAGTGTATCTGTTTGCCTATGAAGTTGTTCGTAGATCTGTATCTGTTTATGAAGTAAGTTAATGTGCCTTACCAGTATGTGTGTGTGTGTGTGTGTGTGTGTGTGTGTGTGTGTGTGTGTGCTTGTGTGTGTGTGCATGTGTGTGTGTGTGTATGTGTGTGTGTGTGTGTGTATGTATGTGTGTGCATGTGTGTGTGTGTGCATGTGTGTGTGTGTGCATGTGTGTGTTGTGTGTATGTGTGCATGTGTGTGTGTGTGTATGTATGTGTGTGTGTGTGTTCAGGCATCACCCATTTTTCATTTTCTTTTTTTTTTTTTACTTTTTAAAAAAATTTGCAAAGGCATGTATACAATACAGAAAACAGTATGAAATAAACTATATAAAACTAACAATAGCATCCACTACAGAGAGAAAGACACCCCCCCCCCAAAAAAAAAAACAAACAACCCCAGCAACAACAACAACAACATCAACAAATACAGAACCCCCCCCCCAAAAAAAAAACACAAAAACAACAACAACAACAACAAAAAACAACTTGTCCAATCATTCAATCAATCAATGTTTACATATTATTGATTGCAGTAATCATGATGATTTAAGATGACATTAATAATAGACCAGTTGTAACATAGGAACAGCATCGGTTTTGTCAACTATTACAGTAATGGTATCAAGGATGAGGCTAAAGTGAGTGGTAGCATTATGATATAATAAGGAGCAATTAGTAAACCATTTCTACATTATTGGAAAAGAAAGCTTGTAGTTAATCACATTGTAAAGAGAACAACAACAATAATAAAAGAAATAATAAAAATAAAATAGAAATAATAAAAATAAAATAAAATAAAATAAAGACCTGCTCGTACAAAGTAAGGACTATTATACAGAATGATAACTATGGAACATGCAAAATTTTGATTAGGTATCAGTTTCCATAATTGGAAGGTAACTGTTCCACTTTGTACGGAAAGCATGATGGTTCATTAGTATATAAGATGCATGTTCTTCAATTTTGTGTCTGTACCTGAGCTGTGTTTTAAATGCATTGAGTTGTGGTGGTTGTTTATTGAATTTGCATTTGTACAGAAAGTTTTTGGCAAGTAAAATAATGAAATCTTAAATGTCACCTGTAGCATATTTTTCATTTTCTGTCTGCTAGTATATTTCCTTTAAAACTATACAAAATGGTTTTTATACAAAAAATTGCCATGGACAACCATTTGTTGCAGTGGGTTCTTTTCTGTGCGCTAAGTGCATGCTGTGTTTATCTGTACTCGGGAGGTTGGTTTAATGTCTCATGTGAAATATAGTTGTGTAAAGCTTAACTCTGTTGATCACAATCAATCAAGCTTTGTCTTTTGAAGACAGGAAACATATTGTTCGTTTAGATGAGAATTGTGCATTTTCAGTATATGTATGGTATAAAACTGTGGTGGAGAGTGCTTGGAGATGACTTTCATGACACTATGGAATATCACACATTTCAACTCACTCAATTTGAAGAAAATGGTGTTTCCAGACATTGTTGTCATATAATCTGTAGTTCCTATTCTAATCTTTAGATTAGAAAACGCAGTTCACATTGTTCAGATTCATAGCATTTAAAAAGTGACAAATTCACTTCAGCCTTGAGAAAAACTCACTTTTGTCAAGGCTGGGCCCTTTTGTTTTCTGCATTATTGTAATGTAAAGTGCTGATAGATTGAAATTCATATTCACTTTCCTGTTCCTCATGCTTCAGAATTGATGATATGCCCCCATTCCCCCCACCGCCCTTACTCTCTTCATAGCATCCTAAATGATTTACTCCTGAAAAAAAAAGAAAAAGAAAAAAGAAGCCTTTTAGTTAGAGTGCTGATTGATATTGTGGGGTTCTTCTTTTTGTTTTTGGCTTACTGCCCCATTTGGCATTTCAGTGCCATTATCCCCCTTTTTACTCATTCCCTTTCCTCATGTTTTGTTTAACTGCCTCATTTCAGTGCCATTATCCCCCTTTTTACTCATTCCCTTTCCTCATGTTTTGTTTAACTGCCTCATTTCAGTGCCATTATCCCCCTTTTTACTCATTCCCTTTCCTCATGTTTTGTTTAACTGCCTCATTTCAGTGCCATTATCCCCCTTTTTACTCATTCCTCATTCCCTTTCCTCATGTTTTGTTTTACTGCCTCATTTCAGAGCCATTATCCCCCTTTTCACCCATCTACAGTCCTCTTTTTTGCTGACCCATTTCAGTGTCATTATCCCCCTTTTCTCTTAACTACAGTCCTTTTGTTTTTGCTGCCCCCATTTAAGTGCCATTATCCCCCTTTTCTCTCATCTATAGTCCTTTTGTCTTTGCTGCCCTATTTAAGTGCCATTATCCCCCTTTTCACTCATCTACAGTCCTTTTGTTTTTGCTGCCCCCATTTAAGTGTCATTATCCCCCTTTTCTTTCAACTACAGTCCTTTTGTCTTTGCTGCCCCATTTAAGTGTCATTATCCCCCTATTCACTCATCTACAGTCCCTTTGTTTTTGCTGCCCCATTTAAGTGCCATTATCCCCCTTTTCTCTGAACTACAGTCCTTTTGTCTTTGCTGTCCCATTTAAGTGCCATTATCCCCCTTTTCTCTGAACTACAGTCCTTTTGTCTTTGCTGTCCCCATTTAAGTGTCATTATCCCCCTATTCACTCATCTATAGTCCTTTTGTCTTTGCTGCCCCATTTAAGTGCCATGATCCCCCTTTTCTCTCAACTACAGTCCTTTTGTTTTTGCTGCCCCATTTAAGTGCCATGATCCCCCATTTCACTCAGCTACAGTCCTTTTTTGTTTTTGCTGCCCCCGTTTAAGTGTCATTATCCCCCTTTTCTCTCAGCTACAGTCCTTTTGTCTTTGCTGCCCCCATTTAAGTGCCATTATCCCCCTTTTCTTTCAACTACAGTCCTTTTGTCTTTGCTGCCCCATTTAAGTGTCATGATCCCCCTATTCACTCATCTACAGTCCTTTTGTTTTTGCTGCCCCATTTCAGTGCCATTGTCCCCCTTTTCTCTCAGCTACGGTCCTTTTGTCTTTGCTGCCCCATTTAAGTGCCATTATCCCCCTTTTCACTCATCTATAGTCCTTTTGTTTTTGCTGCCCCATTTAAGTGCCATGATCCCCCATTTCACTCATCTACAGTCCTTTTGTTTTTGCTGCCCCCGTTTAAGTGTCATTATCCCCCTTTTCTTTCAGCTACAGTCCTTTTGTCTTTGCTGCCCCATTTCAGTGCCATTATCCCCCTTTTCACTCATCCACAGTCCTTTTGTCTTTGCTGCCCCCATTTAAGTGTCATTATCCCCCTTTTCACTCATCTATAGTCCTTTTGTCTTTGCTGCCCCATTTAAGTGCCATGATCCCCCTTTTCTCTCAACTACAGTCCTTTTGTCTTTGCTGCCCCATTTAAGTGTCATTACCCCCCTTTTCATCCATCTGCAGTCCTCTTGTTTTACTGCCCCATTTCAGTGCAGCAGTGATGTATTGACCCCCAGGTCTCCCAGTTTGCATAGTGTGTGTGTGTGTGTGTGTGTCTGTGTGTGGGGGTGTGTGGCGGGGGTCAAAGCTATTAACGATAAGGGTGTTTATTTTGACTGACTGACTTGACTTAATCCTCTTCGTTCCGGTCGGAACACAGGGCCCGCAATGCAGATCTCCATCTCGCTCTGTCTTGGGCTGTTCTCTTGGCTTCACCCCCCAGATTATGCTGGTGGACTTGAGTTCTGCCTGTAGAGTTCTTCTCCAGGTGGTGTCTGGTCGTCCCCTCTTCCGCTTCCCCTGTGGGTTCCAGTCCATGGCGTGGTATGGAATGTGGGTCTGACCTCTACACAGGGTGTGTCCAACCCCACCCCACCCCACTAGAAATTGCTTTTTTTTTTCAGTTTTGCTCAGAACATAGTTTTGTGAGGTTTCTAGGAAAAGACTCAAATAAAACAAAGTTTACTGGTGAGCAGTATGTATGTTTTTTTGTGAGTAATATTAACAGGCAAGTAAAGCCAACACAATTATTTTTTGTTGCAATATTAAAATAATATGTATATATATATTTATCTTCATTTATTGGTTTTTGTTCTGAGTTGTCTGATGATTTGTGTTGAATTTGAAAAGAAATTTCAACGAGACGTAGATACACTGATTTATCGGAACTTGAAGGCGTATGGAAGCACTGTGGCAGAATTGGTTTGGCGTTGGACTTCTGATCTAGTGTTCACCAGTGGTCAGGATTTGAGGCCCTGTTTTTGCATGGTGTTGTGTCCGTGGGAAAGGCAGTGAAGTGATGGCCTAGAGGTAATGCGTCTGCCTAGGAAGCGAGAGAATCTGAGAGAGCTGGTTCGAATCACGGCTCAGCCGCCGATATTTTCTCGCCCTCCACCAGACCTTGAGTGGTGGTCTGGATGTTAGTCATTCAAATGAGACGATAAACTGAGGTCCCGTATGCAGCATGCGCTTAGCGCACGTAAAAGAACCCACGGCAACAAAAGGGTTGTTCCTGGTAAAATTCTGAAGAAAACTCCACTTGGATAGGAAAAACAAATAAAACTGCATGCAGGAAAAAATACAAAAAAATGGGTGGTGCTGTAGTGTAGCAACGCGCTGTCCCTGGGGAGAGCAGCCCGAATTTCACACAGAGAAATCTGTTGTGATAAAAAGAGAAATGGTGTGTGTCCATCGAGATCGATGATGACCATCGTTGTCATCCAGCTGGGGGATGGGGGGAGGGTGGTGGTGGGGTGGGGGGGGGGAGGATGCTCATGAATCTATCTGTGAATGCGCAGATGGCTGAATAGTCCAATCTGCGCACGAAATGTTCGCTGACAGTTGGGGCAGACAAAGACAGGCATACCATTGTCAGGGAGCTTGTTTGCCCGTGACTTTCTGGCCTGCCTCTTCTGAACAGCTGCAGCAGTCCTGTTGGCCTCGCACAACTTGGCGCCTTTGTGCACAGCAGCACGCCATTTGTCACGGTCCACTGCAGATTCCTCCCAGGAGTCAGGGTTGATATCAAACGCTTTCAGAGAGACTTTCAGAGTATCTCTGAAGCGCTTCTTCTGACCTCCGTGTGATCTCTTCCCTTGTTGCAGCTCGCCATAGAAAAGCCTTTTGGGCAGCCGATGGTCTGGCATGCGCGCCACGTGTCCAGCCCAGCGAAGCTGGGACTGCATCAGGATGGTGAAGATGCTGGGAAGGGTGGCTTTTGCGAGCACCTCTGTGTCTGGGGTCTTGTCTTGCCACTTGATGTTCAGTAGCTTCCTGAGGCATGTTGTGTGGAAGTGGTTCAGCTTCTTGGCATGTCGTTGGTACACTGTCCAAGTTTCGCAGGCGTACAGTAGTGTGGGGAGAACTACTGCTCTGTAGACCTTTAGCTTGGTCTCAAGACTAATGCCCCTTCTGTTCCAGACATTTGCACTGAGTCTACCAAAAGTTGCGCTTGCTCTTGCAATCCTGACATTCACTTCATCGTCGATGGTCGCATTTCGTGACAGTGTGCTGCCAAGGTATGTGAACCGCTCCACCGCACTGAGTCTCTGACCGTTGACTGTGATGTTGGGCTCAACGTAGGGTTTCCCTGGGGCTGGCTGATGGAGAACTTCAGTTTTCCTCGTGCTGATGGTAAGGCCGAAGTTCCTGCTGGCAGTGGCAAACTTGTCAACGCTGAGTTGCATGTCAGCTTCAGATCCAGCGTTGAGGGCACAATCATCAGCAAACAAAAAGTCTCTGATGATGTCTGTCATGACCTTCGTTTTTGCTTGAAGCCTTCTGAGGTTAAACAACTTACCATCTGTTCGGTACTTTAGGCCGATTCCAACATCGCCATCTCTGAAGGCATCAGTAAGCATTGCAGAGAACATGAGGCTGAACAGTGTTGGAGCCAGGACGCAGCCTTGCTTGACACCATTTGTGACAGCAAAAGGAGCAGATGTTTCGCCTTTGTCCTGGACTCGAGCCTGCATGCCTTCATGGAACTGACTGACCAAGGAAATAAATTTCCGAGGGCATCCGTACTTGGCCATGATCTTCCACAGTCCCTCTCTACTCACGGTGTCGAAGGCCTTAGTGAGGTCGACATAGGTGGAGAACAGATCAGCATTTTGCTCCTGACATTTCTCTTGCAGCTGCCTTGCAGCAAACACCATGTCGGTGGTTCCGCGCTCTTTCCGGAATCCACATTGGCTCTCAGGCAAATGACCTTGGTCAAGGTGTGCTGTGAGGCGGTTTAGTAGGATCCTGGCAAGTATCTTGCCTGCGATGGAGAGCAAGGAAATGCCCCGATGGTTATCACAGGCTTGCCGGTTCCCCTTTCGCTTGTACAAGTGAATGATAGATGCATCTTTGAAATCCTGGGGGATCGTCTCTTCTTTCCACATGAGTGAGTACAGCTGATGGAGCTTCTCAGTTAGCACAGTGCCTCCAACCTTGTAGACCTCTGCTGGTATGGAGTCTGAGCCAGGTGCTTTGCCACTGGATAGCAGACGAATTGCTTTCTGGGTCTCAAGAGGTGTTGGCGGATCGTCCAGTGCTTCGTTGATGGGGACTTGTGGGAGACGGTCTATGGCTTCATCATTTATGGAGGAAGGGCGATTTAAGACACTGTTGAAGTGCTCAGCCCAGCGTTCGAGAATTGTCTCCTTCTCGGTGATCAAGGTATTCCCATCTGCATTGAGGAGGGGGGATGATCCTGAGGATGTGGGGCCGTAGACTTCTTTTAAGGCATCATAGAACCTCTTCATATCGTGCCTGTCAGCATATCCCTGGATCTCATCAGCTTTGTCACTCAGCCACTTATCCTGCATCTGGCGTAACTTTTGCTGAACAGTCCTGCGGATGGCATCGTACACATCCTTTTTTGATGTGGACTTTGGGTTGCTCAGGTAGGCTTGATGCAGACGGCGTTTCTCATCCAGAAGCTGCTTGATTTCATCACAGTTTTCATCAAACCAGTCTTTGTGCTTTCTGGACATGGGCCCCAGGGTCTCTGAAGCTGTACTATAGATCAGCTCACGCAGGGTCCTCCAGTCAGACTCCACATTCTGGTTGTCCAGAGAGGCGGATTCCAGACGATCTTCCAGCAGCTCCACAAAGGACTGTTTGATGGTGATGTTTTTCAGCTTAGCGATGTTGAGCCGTTTTGGAGCCTTCTGGCCTTGGGGGCGTCTCTTGGGCTGGATTCGAATATTCAGCTTCGAGACTACAAGGCGATGGTCTGTCCAACACTCGGCGCCGCACATGGTCTTTGTTACACGTACATCTTGCCTATCCCTTTTCCTGACGATGACATAATCGATGAGATGCCAATGCTTTGAGCGAGGGTGCATCCATGACGTCCTGTTACGGGTAGGGAGGCAGAAAACTGTGTTGGTTATCAGCAGTTCGTGCTCTGCACAGGTCTGAAGCAAAAGCAATCCATTTGGGTTGCAGTGGCCCACACCGTGCTTTCCAATCACTCCATCCCAGGAGATGTAGTCAGAGCCAACTCTAGCATTGAAGTCCCCAAGAATGATGAGCTTGTCTGCTTTAGGGATAGCAGCAATGACAGAGTGAAGGTCCTCGTAGAACTTCGCCTTCACTTCATCCGGGTTGGTCATGGTTGGGGCGTAGGCACTGACAATGGTGAGGTGCTTCTGGCCAGATGCCAGTGGGAGTTTCATGGTCATAAGCCTATCGTTGACTCCCTTTGGGATTCCAGCTAGCTTGCTGACAAGTGCTGTTTTTACTGCAAAACCAACGCCAGCCTCACGTCGCTCTTTGCTTCCTCGTCCACTCCAGAAGAAGGTGTAACCAGATCCCCGTTCACAGAGCTCGCCTTCACCTGCAAGCCGAGTCTCACTCAAGGCTGCGATGTCAATGTTGTATCTGGCGAGTTCGGATGCAACTAGTGCCGTTCTCCTTTGGGGTCTGTCCGCGTTATCTCTGTCCAGGAGAGTCCTTATGTTCCAAGCACCAATGGTGAGAGGAACGATCCTTGTTTTTTTCTTTTCTTTCTTGTTGTTTCGACCGCTGATGTAGGGTCCCCGCCAGCCGCGGTATGCTGGCCAGGGTGATATGGAGCAGGCAATTTTTAGGGCACCTTTTCTAGCCCCTTCCTCATGCCAGGGAGGTGAGCAGTGCATTCCTAAAGAGGGCTGCTCAGACGCTCAGACGGCTGCCGAGCTCCATCGCTGCTCCTGTCGACGAAGAACGACCCTATGGCCTGAGCCGCCTGCGTGCAGGTCTGTGACTGCGACTGCCAGTGTACCCACACCTGTCGTTTCGTCGCTCGCCTGTCGCCACAGGACTTGGGGGTGATGAAATGATGAAGGATGAAAGGTCATTTTGGATGACTGATGACTTGCGCGATGAGTTTGTTTAAAGTGAAGAGGAGTCGCGCAACGTCAACCTCACTCTCTCGTCCGGGTCCACCAATTTCCAGTGGCAAGACTAAGTCGAGACGACTGGAGGATGAGCACGGATGCAGTGGATGACCAAGATATCCTTTCGGTGTCTCATCTTGCTCTCTGCACTCCACAGTGCGTTGCTGTAACCGCCTTCCTCTCCGTTGAACCGATAGGTTTCTTCCGCAGATTCTGCCGGATCCAGACTTCGCATGCATGGGTAGACACACCCCGGGGGCCAACTGCGTGTGGCATGCACACAGCACAGTGGAGCTAGATGGCCGTCGGTGGCTCTCCTGAGCCAACGCCCTTTTATGGATCTCCATAAGGGTGTCTAGCCACCCGCCTCACCAGTCCCGTAAGGGAGCGGTGGGAGTGCCGGTTTAGTCGCCGGCAACCCGACCCTGAACAGGTTGTACTGGATTACAGGTTACCAGTAGCAGATCTAATGACCTGACCTGACAGAAAAAAAAAAAGAGAAATACAATACAATACAATACAATACAGTTTACTCCGATTTTTCCTCACCCCACTCAGCCAGGTGTAAGTGGGTACATGACTTCTGATGGGGCAGGTTAAAATGGCAGAGAGAGAGGACTGGGTTCCAACCTTCCTGTGTAGAGCTGATGGATACAACAAACTCACTGCCCCCACGACTACGAAAGGCAGTGGGACCTTTAACCTTTAATTTCATTTATACATAATCATTATTGGTAAATCAGTAAGTACAAGCACACTGATGCTTGAACAAAGTTTTATATATATATATATATATATATATATATATATGAGTTTTGCTTGTCAGTTGCGTGAAATAAAATTTGCGTCATTTGATTGTCCAATTATTGAATGGATTATGTTTGATTTTTGTGAAGTATGTGAGCTGGATTGCACAGTCAAAGACACAGGCATACAGACACAGACAGACAGACAGACACACATGCATACATATCTATCTATATAATAATAATTATATATATATATATAGATGGATATAGATATCTCTCTCTCTCTATATATATATATGTATATTTTTTTTTTACACACACATGCACACAGCTGATCACAAAGCCACACATGATATTGTACAAATGCTTGCACAAGCATGTGCGTACACACATGCAAACAATATCTCTCTCACACACACATGTATGCATGCATAGATGTATGTATGCATGTATGTATGTATCTCTCTCTCTCTCTCTCTCTATATATATATATATAATGTACACGCTTCATATACTAACTACATCACATAAGGTATTCTTATTAGCATAATCCCTAATGTGTGTGTGCATGCATGCGTGTGTATAAATGTGCCGCATGTGTGCACAGCGGTCATCATGTTCTGGGATATTCTTGAGACCATGTGGATCTCCACATTCAAGGGTTATCGTGACTGGGTTGGTTTTTTTTTTGTGGGGGTGGGGAGGGCTGTGTTTCAGTTTTGCACATCTGCCCACTTTTGTTTTCCTCTGCCTCTTCAGAGAACCCGTTGCACATAACTGCACTCGTTAAAGTTGCCAACAGACACATACTTGTGGCCTGTCGGGGAAAAAAAAGAAGAAGAATATGAAGAAAAAGCCAAGGGACAAACTGTATAGACGCTGGTTGCAAATCAAAAATAGACAGGACTATCAGGCCTACATCAGAAGCAGGAACAAGGCAACAAAGGCATGCCGCAAAGCAAAGAAGAAACTAGAGGAGATGGTAGCAGGACAAGCTGCAAGCCAAAACAAACCCCCAAGTCATTTTGGTCATACGTGAAGACGAAGACGAAAACAAGGACGGGTATTGCTGACTTGAAGAGAAATGATGGAGCAAAGACAACCACAGACAAAGAGAAAGCAGATCTGCTGAACACCTTCTTCCAGAGTGTCTTTACAGTCGAAAAAGAAGGCAACCTACCAGATGTGCCAGAATACAAATATGACACAGAGCTGACTAACATGGACATTCCCATGGAAAGCATCCGCAAGCAGCTGGCAAACCTGAAGAAAACCAAAGCCCCAGGACCGGACGGAATCAGCCCTCGCATACTCTCTAAGCTTTCGGATGTCCTCACGCTGCCAATCACGATTGTGTTCAAAAAGTCAATGGAATCAGGCAAGATCCCAGACGAGTGGAGGATTGCAAATATCACTCCAATATTCAAGAAAGGAAGCCGTCTCGCAGCCAACAACTATAGGCCAGTAAGCTCGACTTGTGTCCTGTGCAAGGTAATGGAGGTGCTTGTCCGCGAGCATATCACTGAACACCTGCAGTGAAACGACCTCATCGACCAAGAACAACATGGGTTCACCAAAGGGAGGTCAGCTTGACACTCTCGACATCTGGACGGAGGCCCTGGATGCAGGAGGAGGAGTCGATGCAATATACATGGACTATATGAAGGCATTTAACAGCGTCCCACATTGCAGACGTGTAGCCAAAGTAGAAGCCCACGGCATTAAAGGAAATGTCCTCCGGTGGATCCAGGACTTCTTGAGCCACCAATCGCAGCAAGTCTGTGTCAACGGCGCAATGTCAGAGAGGGGAGAGGTGACAAGCGGCATTCCACAAGGCAGCGTCATCGGTCCAGTTCTGTTCTTGCTGTACATAAACGATCTGCCCCGACATGTCCAGAGCCATATCAAGTTATTCGCTGATGACACGAAGGTCTTTGCAAGAAACGACGATGATACCGCCACGGCAACACTGCAGGATGATCTGGATCAACTTCATGAGTGGTCAACAGACTGGCAAATGCAGTTTCATCCTGAGAAATGCTCAGTCATGAAAATGGGGAACCCAAAGACAGAGAGGAAGTACCACATGAAAGGCCATGATGGACAAGGGGAACTGATAGTGGTGGAACTAGCAGAAAGTGAGGTAGAGAAGGACCTTGGCGTCCTGATTGATAAAGGGCTGACCTTCAAGAACCACATCAACCAAACGACTGCAAAAGCAAACCGATTTCTTGGAGTCATCCGAAGATCATTTGACTTTCTCACCCCCGCAGTCTTCATCCAGCTATACAAGTCTCTAGTTCGCCCGATTCTCGAGTATGGACACACAGCATGGCAACCTCGACACAAGACACTGTGCTGCGAACTAGAGGGCGTACAGAGGCATGACACCAAGCTCATTGCATCACTGAAGGACCAGCCGTATCCAGAGCGCCTTGCTGCATGCACTGAACCTGCCCAGTCTTGAGCACCGCCGCCTCAGGGGGGATATGATCGACATGTACAAATACACGCATGGCCTGTACTTGACCAGCCGCCCCCACATCAGCTACTTCCAAGGCAGAGATACCAGACGGCACAGCCTGAAGTTGGGCAGATCACACTGCAGACTCAACATCAGAAGCAGTTTCTTCGTTCAGCGCGTAACCGCCACCAAGAACAGCCTGCCAGACAGTGTGGTCACAGCCCCATCAGTCAATGCTTTCAAGAACAGGCTCGATGCACACTGGAAGGAGCTCCCTGCAAAATTTGACCCAGACTGTTATCATTAGTCACAACTATCGACATCTTGTACCACGTATGCAATTTCAGTTGTACTAGTGAGAAGACCTGTGAACAGTGCGGCGGGGGGGTGCCAGGGGCCATCAATAGGATGCCTGCCTGTCACTTCTCGCCCCCTCTGATCCAGTTAGAGGGCAGGACGGAGAGTGTGAATGTGATTGGAGTAAATTTTTTTTTTTTTTTTTTTCAAGCAACCGGCCTGCGGAAACCCCCCCCCCCCCAAAAAAAAAAAAAATGTAGCAAAATAATCAACGAGTTGATTGTGGCTACACAACAGAAGAAGAAGAAGAGCTTCATAACCTATGTTTTGTAGTTGTTTCCCTTTAAAACATGGCGCCGGTTTTACCCTGATAAGTTTCTATTTTGATATTCTGACGCTGTGACTCGGTGGGAGGTAAAATTTGAGACGTAATCATCATATTGCTTGTTTATTCACCATGTTTGCGGTATTAATGGGCTTTAATGTCCATGACTTTCATCAAACAAATGAGAACTATGACGAAAACTGACCGTAGTAAATATCGATCAACATGTAACCTTCGTTAGTTACCAGTTAGTAGTTAACTGAGGTCTGATGGGTCGAAGAGATAATTAGATTAATGTTCACGCGTCGAGGGACACGGAACAAAAGTAAAATGTTTGTAGAGGGAGAGGGGAGTTAAATGTAGGATACAACAAACATTTTTTTTGTTTTGTTAAAGAGAGACAGAGGAAGGGGTTAACTTCATCAGCCGATCATCGGGGCGTGGCTAGGTGCCAGATGGTGGGACAGTACGCATTGTTCCTTGACCCACTTTTCCTTTATCAGTACACTTGGGAACTGGGCCTTGTTTAAGTGACCTTCGTCCAGAGGCCACTTTCATGTCATGCATGCTGCAAGTATGTCTTAAGATGTATCTCTCACGTCCTCTCAGCTCACTGATCACTCTCTCTCTACCCGTCAAATAGATAATGTCATTTATTATTTGTCTCTGTATTTTACAGATATAGATTAACCACTCAACGAGATGGCCACCCCAGGTCCACAGCTATGGAGAGGCATTGTTTTTGCCATTTCTCTCTTCTTGACCTGCTTCTTTGGCACACTGGTCCTGCTAACACCATGCTTACCTCTGGCGTTCAAACTACCGTCTGCTGGCCGTCGCATCATGGATGCATTTCTCTGGCTTTGGTTTGTGTTTGCAGCTGTGAGTTCATTTCTTTTCCTTTACTGTTTGCAGATGTTTCTTTTAGATGTTTATTGTTCAAGTGTTGATTATTTATCTTCATGATTTTGGTTATTTGTGTGTGTGTGTGTGTGTGTGTGTGTGTGAAAGAAATTAAATAGAATGAAAATTCTTCATTGACAAAAGCCTATATGGCTTTTATGCCAGGTGGGATTAACCAGCAAACAGCAAACAATGTAAAAGCTAAAAATAATAGCAAAACGAGTCAAGTCAACAATGAGGCGTAAACCACACCGGATTTATTTTCTGTCTGCTGTGTAAACAGTGTTGACAGCAATTGCTTTCAGTGGGTCAGTGTCATTTCAAAAATAGTAACTGGCATAATATAGGAAGAACTTGAGAGTAATTTGCTAAAAATGTTTAGCAATAATCTGCATAATCTGTATACATGTGTGTATGTGAGAGAGAGAGAGAGAGAGGGAGAGCACAGTAGAGATTGAGTGTGTGTGTTTATAATCTATATTTGTGTGTGAAAGAGAGGGAGAGAGAGTGTGTGTGTGTTTGTGCATGATCTCTGTGTGTGTGCGTGTGGTGTGAGTGTGTGCGTGTGTGTGTGTGTGTGTGCGTGTGCATGCATGCATGTGTAAGACTCAAACTTGACTCAGATGGTTTTAATGTTTAGGCCTTCCTTGGACCTTTTCAAGTGCAGTGAACAATGCTTAAATGTTAACTTGTTTAGTTATTGATTACAAAAAGAATCACATCACTTAAATGTTAACTGTATAAGCTCTGCTTTTATATGCTTTGACAAGTTAGAGTTTTGTGTGTTTGTATGTGTGTGAGAGAGGAAGATAGAGATAATGCATGCATAATTTCTGTGTGTGTGTGTGTGTGAGAGAGAGAGAGAGAGAGAGAGAGAGAGAGGGAGAGATCTCTGTCTTCCTCCACCATTCTACTTGTCTGTGGCTCTTGTCTGTTTTATCAGTATTAGTATATGATATATGAATTTGTCCTTTTGTCTTTAAAATTAAATTGCCCATTTAAACTTCCTGAAGTTCTACCCCTTGAATTTCAGTCATTGTGACTGATGACCATTTTCACAAAATCAGCCCTTCTAATGTTCTATAAATCATCTGGAGCGAAATACAAACCATTTACAAAATGCGGTACATGACTTTAAAAATGAAATCACATTCTTGTCTGATACCAGTTTGGGTTTCTTATCATTGTCTTATGTGTGTATGATGTTGCTATTGAAATGTCATGACCTATATTTTTCAAAAGCATAATCATATCTGAACATCCGAATTATCTGATAATCATGTTGAACATCTATTTCTGGCCATTAACATACATTTAATGATTGTTTTTTGAATGTTAGGGAATTTTGCTAAATCAGAAAGTGCTGGAAAAAAACAACCTCGAGAACGGTGGAGAGTTGACCCTTTCCTCCAACATTTCTCTGTTTGTTTTCTTGTGTAACCATTCGTGTACAGAGATCTATCTAGTTATGAATTGTCTGTCTGAATGCACTGGGATAAGTTTGACCCGGTGACAAGCTGGCAGTAGTGTTACTTCATCTGTCTGTATATTTTCTGTGTCTCTTTTTATATTTTTCTGTTTATTTATGTGCCTGAGATTGAGAATGTGTGGTTGTGTAGGTTGTTTGTTTGTGTGTGTGTGTGTGTGTGTGTGTGTGTGTGTGTGTGTGTGTGTGATACAGTGCGAGTGAGAAATGTGTTTATGTGCGATTGTGTTTACGTGCGATTGTGTGCGCATGTGCATGAGCGCGTGTAGGCATGGATCTGCATGCAAGTATGCCTCATTGTCACCTTTTGCCTCTCTTGTTCTCAGTGTGCCTGTCTGGCTCTGACTTGATTTGTTGTGGCTGCAGTTAGATGTAGTCCACAGTGCATGTTTTTATTGATCATTTATGCTTGGTTTGTTCAACAAATTGATTGTTTCATGATTATGTGTGTGTGTGTGTGTGTGTGTGTGTATGTATGTGTGTGTGTGTATGTGTGTGTGTGTGTGTGTGTGTGTGTGTATGGGTGTGCATGCATGTGTGTGTGTTTGTGTGTGTATATGGTGGGTGTGTTTGTGTGTTATTGTGTTTGTATGTGTGTATTGTGTGTGTGTGTGTGGATGTGCACCATGCCACAGGCGATGTACGAGCTGTTGCTGGGGATCAAGGTGGTGATCCACGGTCAGCCAGCACCACCGGGCCACAGTGTGCTGATCCTGTGCAACCACCGCACGCGCCTCGACTGGCTCTTCCTTGTCTCCTACCAGCTGCGCTGCGGCGCCCTCAGCCACTACCGTATCTCCCTGAAGAAACCACTTAAGTCCATCCCTGGGCCTGGTCAGTCTCTCTCCTCTTGGCTGGGTGGTGGTGCTTTTTTTTTTTTAGTTCCTTCTTCTTTTTCCACATTTGTGGGCTGCAGGTTCCCCATTCAGTTATATACATACATGTATCAGTAGACTATTTATGTGCATGACCTTTTTAACTCTGCCATGTTGGTAGCCATACTCCATTTTCTGGGGGGAGGGAGGGGGGAGGATCTTTAACATAACATACGTATTTGATCTTCTGCTTGCCTGACAGCAGCATAACCCAACACGCTGGTCAGGCCTTGAGTGCATGCATGTATATTTGTGTACCGATCTGAGTGGATTTTTTTCCACAGAATTTTGCCAGAGGCCAATGCTTTTGTTGCCATGGGTTCTTTTTCAGGGCACCAAGTGCATACTGCACACGGGACTTCTGTTAATTGTCTCATCCAGTGACTAGATGCTTAGTTTTGATTTTCCAGTCAAACTTGGGGGAATGGGTGAGAGCGGGATTCAAATCCAGACCCTCACAGATGCTGAATTGGTGGATTCTGCCACATTTCTCCTACACACACTCACACAAGTATAGCTGAATGGATAAAGCACTGGTCTTTCAATCAAAGGGTTCCAGGTTTGAATCTCGGAAACGGCGCCTGGTGGGTAAAGGGTGGAGATTTTTCCGATCTCCCAGGTCAGCGTATGTGCAGACCTGCTGGTGCCTGATCCTCCTTCATGTGTATACACATGCAGAAAACCAAATACGCATGTTGAAGATCCTGTAATCCATGTCAGCAATCGGTGGCTTATGACAAGAACATACCCAGCATGCACACCCCTGAAAACGGAGTATGGCTGCATAAATGGCGAGGTATATAAACAGAATGGCCGTACATGTAAATGTTAAGAAAGGTTGGTAACGACCATTGGACATTATAAGGAAGAAGAAGAAGGGATTGTTGACAAGGGAGGCTGTGGTGTGCAGGGTGGGCCATGCAGTGTGCAGGCTTCCTGTTCCTGAAGAGGGAGTGGAAGATAGACCAGAGCTGGATCACACAGGCTCTCAAGTACTTCGCACAGACCGGCACACAGCCACAGGTACAGGTGGCGTTTTCATTTAGAGGGAGTGAGAGAGAGCGAGAGGGAATTAAACCTTTGAATGATTTATTCGCTAGGCCATGTGTCTGTTCTGACTGGGGGAGTGGGGGGCAGGGGGTGCGAATGATGAACCATGATATACCGATTTTGGTGTTGGTTACACAGAACACAATGTTTTAATTATGCAAAACATAGCAAAGAAAAGACAATCAGAGTACATAATTTATGCACAATGCTACATTTTTTTTAGTGACTTACTAACATGTTCTCATTTGATGAAATCAACAGAAGATTTGGATGAAGTACATGGATTACAATGAAATCGGCTTGGAATATATACTGCTTTCTAAGATCATCTTAACTCTCTCCGGATGATGGAATGCATGAGCATTCCTACATAAAATGTATTTGGATTCGGACGACGGAGTGGAATAGCATTTCCCAAGAATAAAAATCCATCACGCACTGTACACGTGATTTTATAATTAGCCAAGCAGAGTGCGCTATTCTGGGTTACTCCACAACGGAATGGTATGATTGGCCAGCCTGTCACTTGTGGCCTGTCTCACACACATGTTGACAAAGTCACTGACTGGTTGCCTGCTCGCGTGGCAGCCTGTTAGCAAATGGTGTCTGAAGCGGGTTCTCAAAATGTTGTGGAGCGAACAAATCAGTGATGGCAACGTTTTAGTGTTGCCAAAGTACTTGAAATGCTACAAACTGAAGGGTCGGACATTCAAAAGGTGGATGATGACAAAGAAGAAAGTGAATTAAGTGCAGAAAGTGAGCGTGGGTATGGTGATTCGGGGTAAAAATTTGGCATTATTTTCTACATAACAGCAAAACTGTTAAAATAAGATGAGAAATTTGATTTTTTTTTTAATATGTCTTAGCCCAATATGTAATAAACCAGGTCTGAAAGTTTCATTTTCTTACTCTGTATTTTGTATTTTTTGTAATTTTTTTTCCAAACCTTTACAAATGGGCCATCTGTGGGAAAAAGCAAGGGAGAAAACTTGTCGCCCCGAGGGAGTTAAGTCGGACAGTATAATATGAAACTGAATTGTACCCATTTGAAACTTGCATAATGGAAAACTCCAACAAGTCAAGTTATAAACATATGTATAACCATTAGCTCATCTAAGTGTTAAGAAATGTTCACGGGTGATATTCCTAATGTGAGTTTAATTAAAATAATTCTGATACACTTTTTTACCTTAAGGAATGTATTGTTTAGGTAAAATTTGAATGGTTCGATTTGAATATTTCTTCAAACTGGAATCTGTCTCTTGTTTCAGTATGGTCTTATCACATACAATCAATGACCCTCTCTTTGAAATCTTGCTTGAGAGAGAGAGAGAGAGAGAGAGAGAGAGAGAGAGAATGATAACAGATTTGTTTAATGAGACAGGTGGAATGATATACATGCTTCTACACATCCAAACCACAGGTTAAAAAGAAAAATGAAACCAAAATAATTATAATCGTGGGTAAGATGATACAAAAAGAGACAGCATATACTCATACACATACAGAACATATACATGCAGAGAGAGAGAGAGAGAGAGAGAGAGAATGTATGACAATTAGTTTATTTCTTTAGTTTCATTTTTAGCCCCCCCCCAGTGAGACATGTATGGGAATGGCTCACATCACAGGCATACAATGTTTTCACATGCAATAACAGACAACAGATATGGACATGTGTCACACAAAGTGGTGTCCCCTGTGCAGTTTCTCCTGTTTCCGGAGGGTACGGACTTCTGCGAGGACGGGCTGGCCAAGAGCGACAAGTTCGCCAAGGCCAACAACCTGCCCACTTACGAGTACGTCCTTCATCCACGCACCACAGGCTTCATCCATTTTATCAAGCAGATGAAAGAGAGTAAGTGCTGGTTGTGTGTACATTCATTTTATCAACTCAAATGAAAGAGGGTAAGTGTCAGTGGTGGGATAATACATCCATTTTATCAAGCAGATGAAAGAGAGTAAGTGTTGGTTGTGCGTACATTCATTTTATCAACTCAAATGAAAGAGAGTAAGTGTCAGTGTGGGATACATCCATTTTATCAAGCAGATGAAAGAGAGTAAGTGTTGGTTGTGTGTACATTCATTTTATCAACTCAAATTAAAGAGAGTAAGTGTTGGTTGTGTGTACATTCATTTTATCAACTCAAATTAAAGAGAGTAAGTGTCGGTGGTGGGATACATCCATTTTATCAACTCAAATGAAAGAGTAAGTGTTGGTGGTGTGTATGTCCATTTTATCAACTCAGATGAAATAGAGTAAGTGTTGGTGGTGTGTACATCCATTTTATCAACTCAAATTAAAGAGAGTAAGTGTCGGTGGTGGGATACATCCATTTTATCAACTCAAATGAAAGAGAGTAAGTGTTGGTGGTGTGTACGTCCATTTTATCAACTCAAATGAAATAGAGTAAGTGTTGGTGGTGTGTACATCCATTTTATCAACTCAAATTAAAGAGAGTAAGTGTTGGTGGTCAGATACATCCATTTTATCAACTCAGATGAAAGAGAGTAAGTGTCAGTGGTGGGATACATCCATTCCGTGAAACAGATGAAAGAAGGTAAGTGTTGATTGAGGGATACATCCTTTTTATCAAGTAGATGAAAGTGTTGGTGGTGGGCCATTTTATCAGCTAGATGAAAGAAAGTGTCAATATCAACCAGATTAAAGAAAGTTACGTGTCAGTGGTTTGATACTTTTATCAACTAAATGAGAGTAAGTGTTGATGTTGGGATACATCCATTTTATCAACCAAATTAAAGAAGGTGAATGTCAGAGGTAGGATACATCTATTTTATCAAGCAATTGAAAGAATGTAAGTGTCCGTGGTGGGATACATACATTTTATCAAACAGATGGAAGAAATTATGACAGTGGTGGGATATATTCGTTTTATCAGCTGGATGAGATTAAGTATTGGTGGTGGGATATATTCATTTTATCAAGTAGATGAAAGTAATTGTTGATGGGTGGGATATATTCATGACGTGTGTGTGTGTGTGTGTGTGTGTGTGTGTGTGTGTGATTGAAGTCTAAATAAGCTTATTGTAAAATGTCTTTAAGACAAGCGCAGAAGAAAGCTATCACTTTTAATGTTGAACAAATTCAGTTATTTCTAGAAAACATGTTTGTCAGGTTTAACACTTGGAAGACAGTGTGCCAGTTGATTTAGATTTACCTTTTCATCTCTCGATGCTTACACTGCCTGGTGTTTGCTGGATTTCTGTGTTGCAGGTTCGATATGTGACATATTCTGTAAATTTAGGGCCTTTGTGTGGGAGAGGTTGCTGAAATTTTATATCACAGGCTGAATTTCTCCTGTTCTGGCAACAAAACAAAAAAAGAACAGAAAAAAAAGGAAAAAAAAAAAAGAGAAAAGTTTTGCATGGTCAGAAATCTCAAGACAGAAATTTTTCATGTCAGTGTGGAACCTTTAAGCCTGACATGTGGCAGACATTGGTTTTTTTTTTTTTTTTTTTGGTCTGTATTCCGCTTCAGGGTAGGGGTTGGGGGGGCATACATCCATTTGAGGTGCTGTCGAAGAATCAGGTGCTGGAGTGCTCACCAGTGATCAGGCCCCAATCCAGTATGGGGTTGTGTCCTTTGGGAAAGGCACTTTACTCTGATTTTCCTCACTCCGTCCAAGTGTATGTATTGGTACTTGAATTCCATAGGGGAAGGTTAAAAGGTGCGGAAGGAGAGGATTGGGTCCTGCCTTCCTGTGCCAAGCCCAAGACACAGTGGGATATGCATCCAATGGCTGTAACAGTCTAAGGGATCTTAATGCACGAGGGATCTCTCTCCCCAGCAGTCTTTTTTTTTTTTTTGCTGCCCATTCATGTGCACAGTTTCAGCAGTATTAGACTGTTACTCCCACGCTGCTCATTCTGAATTCACCATATACACAGCCACAGCAAGATTCGTCACACTCGCAGCAGTCCCAGCATTGGCAGTCCCACAGGGAACTAAATGATTTAGGGGTTTTTGTTGTTGTTGTATACGTGTTTCAATGTGGCATGTTGTTGGTTGTTGCAGACAACATCATCGACTGGGTGCTGGACGTGACGGTGGGCTACCCGCAGAACGTGGTGCATGGGGAGGGGGAACTCGTTCGGGGCATCGCACCCAGGGAGGTGCACTTCCTGGTGCAGGCCCACCCCATCTCCCACCTTCCCCAGTCTGCCGAGAAGCTGGAGGCATGGTGCCGGGATGTGTGGCTGGAGAAGGAGGGCCGTCTGGAGAGGTTCTACCGGGAGAAGTCCTTCGCCGTCAACGGGGAGGGGCTGGCTGTGGAGGAGGAGGTGGAGGCCTCGGTGCAGCGGCTGCTGTGGCTGGTGGTGGGCTTCTGGGGGCTGTTCATGTGCGGGGTGGTGTACGCCCTGCTGGCCTGGCCCCTCTTCAAGTGGTACTGCCTTCTCAGTGCTCTCACCTTTGTGTTCATCGGGAGGAGCTACGGGGGTGTGGACAATCTACTCTACGCCACCTGCGCTTGAGTGGTTTGATTTTTTTTTGGTTTTGTTTGTTTGTTGTTGTTTTTTTTTTTTTTTTGTCATTCAGGGCATTTCATTGGTTGGTACAGGAATAGAACTTAGAATGTGTTTATGCCTTCTTTTTTTTGTTTTGTTTTCTTCTTTTTTGATTCTTCCACTGTCTTTAATGTTTAAAGTGAGTCTTTTGGTTCAAGGATTTTGTATTATTTTTGACAGGTTTTTTCAACCGATGAGGCACTGGGGTCGGAGTTCAGTGAAACAGGTGCGCCTTGTGGGCTGGGAATTAGAGTTTTTTTGTTTTTTTTTTACATGTGTCAAGGTGTTTTGAAAAGTGATTATGATATTAACGATCATTATGCCAATATTTCACAATTTTTAACGCATTTTTTTCTGGTGTGTGCAGGTCTATTTGTGCACACTGATGAAAAACTTTGTACTTTGTGTGTGAATGTGTGTGTGAGAAATATGTGTGTGTGGTGTGTGTGTTTCTTTGTTAGAGTATTAAAGACACTGTGTATGCGTGTGTGTGCGTGTGTGTGCGTGTGTGTGTGTGTGTGTTTTAAAGGTATGAGTGTGTGTGCGTATGCGTGTGTGAGGCTTTTAAGATCTCTGTGATTGCGGCTCTGTTTATTTTCCTTAGAGGTCATTGGTCAGAGGCTGCCTCCATCCCTATCACCCTTTCCTCACTCCCCTGGTCATTCTGTTGGCATTGAAGGTCTATCTTGGAAGCTTAACATTTCACGAGAGGAGCTTATCATTATGGTCATATTTTGTCCGTACCCTTGTTCGTCATAAGTTAACATCAGCGACAATGCTATTTACAGGTTCTCCCCTCCACCTCCTCCACCCCACCCCTCACATACATCCCTAGTATTCAGAAATGTCTTTAGTTATAGAAAAAAAAAACCCAACAGAACCTCATGGTTCTATTTTCCTGGTGCTGAATATAAGTCTGTACACTGCATTTGGATACAAAATTGAAAGTGTAACGCTTGGAGGATAAAACTACACAGTGGATTAGATTTCAGCCTTGCTTAGCAGCGTAAAATGTGTTAACAGCTTTCTGTATGAAAGCACATCGCTGTTACTCTTCATTTTTCATTGAAAAGCTGCTGTTTTGCACTGCCAACCTCCGTGTGAAGAGATATTAATGAAAAGTGGAAAGAGTCATCATTATGCCACGGGGGATAAGGTTTTGCCTGTTCCATACCGTACCATTATCCTGCCCAGGAAATGACTTGTGCATGTCTGAACCGACAGTGTGGAACTGTGAAAGTTGTTGATCCTCCCATGCCTGCCACCCACAGAAATCAAGACTTGTTTCAACAAAGTAAGCAGACCCGAGTTAAAGTTCTGACAAACTCAGAAGCTTAAAACGTCCTAACAAACTAAGATAAAAAACAACAACAACAACAAAACAAAACAAAAAAACCCTGAGGTAATTGTCTGCCAAACTCAGAGAGAATTATCTGATAAATGTTGAGATAATATTCTGCCAAGCTTACGACCAAAGAGGTAACATGCTAACAAACCTAGGATCTCAGAAATAAAACACATGCATGTAATAATACACATACTGCATTTAACCATGGGTATGTGCTTATTCATTTACACACATACATACACACACAATACACACACACATACACACACAAAAAAACACATACACATACTCACACACACACAGACATGTCCGTATGCATATAAGCATGCATGCAAGTCACAAACACTTGGAAAGAAAAATAGGAAAAATTGTGTTCAAACATTCACTCTTGTTGATTATAAATAAGTGGGGTACTCTTGTGTTGATATATATATATATATATATATATGTGTGTGTGTGTGTGTGTGTGTGTGTGTGTGTGGCTTCCGTTGCTGTTGAATCACCAAGTGCTGAGGCCACTTTCTGCAGTGTGTCTGTGTTTTTACCATTTTCTTTTCTTGTCCGCTAGTTTTATAGGTGGGCATAGTCTGTTAACGGGCAACATCAAGCGAGCTTTGTTGCGGTGCTGTCTGTTTTCAGTTTTGACACACTTTTGTCCATCCTCTGCATCTCCTCCTGCTTTATGATTAGTCGTCTGAAACAAGTCGGGGGGTGGAGGTGGGGGTGAGGAGGGAGGTGAGGGGGAACAAGTTGCATGACTGACTCGGAATTGAGAAACGGATTATGTATGTTTTTTTTTTCTCTTGTTTGCTTTGGTGCCAGCATCCTTTTCTGTGATTGGTTGATTGTTGTTGTTTCATGGTCGTTTGGGCTGTGCATATATTTCCTGCTGCAGGGGGGTGTGGTGTGTGTGGTGCTGTTGCATACTGTCTGGTGGTCAACAGCACTGACTACACAGTTCCAAGAAAAGGAGTTGTGAGGGTGACAGCGACTTGTGCCACATGTCTTTTTGAGTGAGTGTGTGTGTGTGTGTGTGTGAATGTGTGTTTATGCTTGCATGCATGCATGTGTGCATGCACACCAGCATTACTCTATGTGTATGTTTGTGTGTGTGTGTGTGTGTGTGTATTCATGTGATTGTGTGTGTGTGTGTGTGTGTGCCTGCATGCACACAATATGTGGTTGTGAGTCTGCGCATTTCATGTGTGTGTGTGTGTGTGTGTGTGTGTGTGTGTGTGTGTGTGTACACAACAGCATTTCTGTGACATCATAGATATTTGTTGTGAAGTGATTTTTCTCCAGACTAGCAAGCAGAAGCACACAGATGTTTGTTTTAGAAATCACATGTGTATTGAGAGACCACAGTACTCCGCTCTTGTGTAGCATGTAGAATTTAAACTGGTTTTTGCTGTAGATGTGTGTCCCTCTTATATCTTTGCCTAGTTTGTCCACACTCATGATATATCTTTGCCTTGTCTTTTCCAGGTTTCTAGTCTTCTGCTCTTTGTTCAAATCGCCTGCACATTTATCATGGTCACTTGTGTGTGAATGGAGGTTGTAGATGAGGAGAGTGAAGGGGTCAAAAGTGCATGGGAAAGGGCAGGGAATGGGAAAGCTGATATGTGGAGAATTATCAGTTCCAGTTAGGTTGAAGTCAGCATGCTTGGCAATGGTTGATGAAATCTGTTTTGTCAGAGTTGTTGTTCGCCTTCATGCAGTGAGTTACATTCAGTTGTGTAGTGTATGTTGGCATTGTTGAATAGTGTTTTAGTCTCTGCACTTCTGTTGAACATCACACACGCTTTGTTGTACTGGCTCGTTCTGTTTCTTTTGGCGTTATCCACCATACGAAATGGTCCGTGTCTTGTGAGGCTTTGCAGCATCAGCTGTAATTTTTTTTGGAAGGTGTATGGTTTAACATTATTAACATGTGTGAACCTTACAGCATGAAAAGTAAAGCACAATTGTCACTGCATTGTTATTAACTTAAAAAACAAAACAATTTACATGTTTATTTTTCTTGGATGTCTTCACTCATCTTCCAACTATGAGGTGTTGATGTACCTCACTTGCTACGCAAAGGGAAGAAAAGAAAAAGAAGAAAAAGCAGTGAATACTATTAAGATTCTAGTCAGTGTATATGGTGTGTGTGTGTGTGTGTGTGTGTGTGTGTGTGTGTGTGTGTGTGTCTGCGTGACTATTTGTTGCATTATCATAGAATTTTGAGCTTTTGAATTCTTTCTTTACAAATGATACATGTCAGCTTGTTTCTTTTAATATACTTAATGCTTACAACTATGTATTGTAGATAATTGATAGTATCTGTTCCCATAAATTGTTTGATTGAACTGTGTAAGTGTATTCTGTATCATCTATTTTGTATGTAAAGGAATAGATAAAATTTACAGAGGAATTTGCATTCTGACAAAAACAAACAACAACAACAAATGCTGCATGCTGTATTATCTACTCTATATGTAAAGGACTAAGTTTATATATGAATTTGCATTCTGACTAAAGAAAGAAAAAGGTTTCATCTTTCTGTCAAGTTTGGTGGTCCAAAAAACAAAAAATTACAAACAAACAAACAAAAACAAAAAAACCAACAAAACAAACCAGCCTAGGTTATAATCATTTGGTTTTGAAAATACATTGTTGTCAGCTGCCCTACGACACACAACAGTAGCGGGTGTGTGAACTGATGGATGTTTTGATCTCAACCATAGTGGAACGATGGCCTAGAGGTAACGCGTCCGCCTAGGAAGCGAGAGAATCTGAGTGCACTGGTTCAAATCACAGCTTAGCCGCCGATATTTTCTCCCCCTCCACCAGACCTTGAGTGGTGGTCTGGACGCTTGTCATTCAGATGAGACGATAAACCGAGGTCCCGTGTGCAGCATGCACTTAGCGCACATAAAAGAACCCATGGCAACCAAAGGGTTCTTCCTGGAAAAAATTCTTTAGAAAAATCCACTTCGATAGGAAAAATAAATGAAAAAAAGAATGGGAAGCGCTGTAGTATAGTGACACACTCTCCCTGGGGAGAGCAGCCCGAATTTCACACAGAGAAATCTGTTGTGATAAAAAGAAATACAAATACAAATACAACAAATACAAATTGCTTACTTCTGAAAAAATTCTCCTATGCCAAGGTAACATTTTTCAGACACAGCTACAAGCTGGCGCAGTTGTAGTGGGTCAAAGGAATGGTGCAGACAGACTAAAAAGGGCCACAATTCTAAGGCCTCTGGTTCACTGATTTTTTTTTTTTTTGGTTTTTTTTTTGTGTGTGTGGTATTTTTATTTATTTATTTATTTTTTTGTTGTAAAGCACAATATTGCAGCAGAGCATTTGGGAGTTTGAGACTGCTGTGTTTGTGAAAGAATGTTAATTTAGGAGCATTTTCTAAGAAAGGGAAGCTATAGCTGGTTTGTGGAAAAGAAGAAAAATGCAGATACATTGCCTATATATCCTTTGGTAGATTTTTTACTCCCATGAAAACAGTTTAAAACTTTTTTTTATTTGATTGGTGTTGCACAATGTTATCCCCAAGTTCAGCTCGACTTTCCTTACTTTCCAGGGAAGAAGAGAACCAGGGAACTAACTCTTTTTAAAGAAAAATAATCAGTATTGAAAAAAAAAGAAAAGAAAAAAAGTTGATGCAGAACATCAGAACACATAGTGCATTAATAGGAATGTTAGCATTATTTTTGCTAATGTGCCACTTGTGTATACTGTGGGCTGGTGCTTGCATGTTTTCATTTTATTCTTATTCTTGATTTGTATGAATGTGTGATTGTAACTCATAAGTGCAACAGCCCTCAACATTTGATTTTCTTCATACATTGTTCCCTTCTGTTTATATTAAACAGAATTTATTTTCATTGGCTACGCAAAAAATGTCAGTAATGGTGATTGCTCTGTGTGTGTGTGTGTGTGTGTGTGTGTGTGTGTGTGTGTGTGTGTGTGTGACACTGGTTGATTGCTTTGTATGTTTGTAGCAGTGATGGTGCTGTTTACAACATTGTCAATGGTGGCATTACACAGAACTGACCAGATTCCAGTTTGGGGGAAACTGTCAAGTTACTGTGATCTTACATACTCGTACCACTGTCTTTTTTCTGTTTGGAATTTTTTTTCTTCATTTTTCTGTCCTCCTTTTCTTCCTTTATCTCTTTTTATCATATTTTGTCAAAATGATAACACATTTGTTGATGGATGAGATTGGCAATTAATGTACACTTTTTCTGTTTGTTCGCATTCTGTTATTTTAGCTCTGTATTTTCCTTTTATTATGTTTTGTTGCCAATACGCAATGATAGTTGTGTGCTTTAGAACCAAAGACAATTGCATGAAAAAAAAAAAGTGTGCACGAGATATGAGCATACAATTTTTGTTCGCATGATCTTTATTTTTGCTGTGCTCTGTAGTTGTTGTTTGTGTGTGTGTGTGTGTGTGTGTGTGTGTGTGTGTGTGCGCTAGATGTTTTCATGCAAAATGTGGTCCTCAGTTTTTTCATTTTAGATAGGATAAAACTTTGAATTTTCCAAATTTCTGTAACTAGTTTTGAAGGTGCCGGTCACAATTACTGATTCTGACCATTTCTTTTTCTGGTTGGTTACGGTTGATGATTATTGATACTTATACAGCACCTATTCTTTTTTCAGAGACCAAACTCCTCAAGTTTAAGCGAAACACAGTCATTTGCACAGTCTGCCTACCTGTGTAGAGCTGACTAACAGCTGCCTTAAGGCACTCGTTATTCATTTCCTGTGTCACTCATTTAGACTTCTGTCGTGCACATGCATGCACATGCGTATTAGAGTGGGGTTTTCTTCAGAATTTTTCAGGAAAAACCCTTTTGTTGTGTGTCTTATTACATGTGTAAGGTGCATTCTGCACTTAGGAACTCAATTTATCATCTTTTCCAAAGGACTAGCATCCAGACACCAGTCAGGGTTTAGTGGAAGGGGAGAATATTTTTGCGAGTATGGGATTCGATCCCACCCATTTTGATTCTCAGATTCCCTCACCTTCTGGATGCATGCATTACCACTAGGCAACCACTCCATTTCAGTTGTAATGTAAGTGTAGATTTTTAATATGTGCTTGTGTGTTTTTTTGGGGTTTTTTTGTTTTTTTTTAATAGAAAATGGTATTAAAATGTAGTGGATCTAATTGGACTTTTTTACATGTAGATTGTTGTTAGACAGTTGAACAGTCTGCTTCAGTCCAAACTGCAGTTTACAATGCATGTCAAACAATTCAGTAGTTTTTGCATTCCATGATGTGAAGACATTTAATCATGTGTCATCGATGGCCTGTCTTCTTTCTTCAGAGTCTTGTCTAAAAAGTTATCTGTGGATTTGAATTTGTCAAGGATAAGCTTCATTCGTTCATAACAGTGACTTTGACAGTGTGTGGGATGCACAAAACATGTAACAATCAAACAAGAAAAGTATACAAGACAACTAAAAACAAAAACAAAAATTGAATCATGCAGTGGACTCACTTTTCTCAATGAAAAAAAAAAAAGAATCTTTCTAGCAAGACAGAAGCAAGTACCATTGCTGGCCATTTGTGTGCCTGTATTCCAAAGCGGCATTGTACTTCTCCTTTCAGTTTCTAAGCCATTTTGTTTATGAAGGGGATATAACAAAGCACAAAACGTTTCATTGTTGGTTTTTCATCTTTTTTTTCCCTTCTATCTTATTGTACATATTTTAAATCTTTGTTGTTGTTGTTGTTGTTGTTTTTGTGAATGTTCAATTTCTCAAGTTGCTACCTCTTACACTTTTCCCTCTGGTGAAAAGTGTGTAGTTTTCTTGTGTGTGTGTGTGTGGTATATATATTTTTTCTGATTTCATATTGTTCCTTTTTTTCCGTTGATCTTTTTAAAAAAAAATTTTTTTTTTATTCAATCTATCAACTTGAGTGCAAGAAAATGTCAAGTGTTCAGAGCCAAACTAATGCTACACTTCAGTGTCACACCTGTGTTCCTAAAGGGGGAGGGAGGGTCATTGTCTGGCAGTTTGCTGTGTGCATTTTTGCTACAATCTGTCAGCTTTCACCTTGATATTACTCTTTTAACTTTTTTTTTGCCTTCTGGGTCTGCACTGCAGGGAGGGGTTGTCTTCCCATGTTTTGAAATCAGCTCTTTTTTAAAAGATTTTTTATTTTAAGAAAAATGATATATCTTCATTTCTACTTTTTTGTACGGGGAGTGGGGGAAGTTGTAGATGGACTCAGAGTGTCTGTGTGTCTGTGTTTGAATATGGGTCTTTGCTGATTTTTCAACTGTCATCTTTTGTCTGAGTTTGGTAAAAGTACTGTGTTTCTTGTCTTTTACATATCCATGCTATTTTTTGAAAGCAGATTTTAACTAGCATGTTTTAGCCAGAGCTTTGTAATGATTTGTGATGTAGTTTATGAAAGTAGTTATGAACTTTAAATGTTCATGTATTTATGTATGCATGTCCGTAGCAGGTATATGCTAATCACAATGTGTTTTAACAAAGGTAGATAGAAACACATTTTAGGTTTTAAGTTGGACTGTTGTTTGAATGATGCTAAGTACTCACTAATTTGCTTTTGATGACAGTCACATTTAAAAATTTTTTATTTTATTTTAGTCACAGGCTTTTTGTTTTGTAACACACAAGAACAGCACATTAAACAGAATGATGTAGCTTGTCACAGAATGTAGCTTGTCACAGAGTACCTTATGATATTTCACTTGAAGCAGTGTCACTGAGAAGATGTTTATTTGGAAGAAAAATTGTATACTTGAGTTCAAATAATCCACCATATATTGTTTTTTTTCTTGTGTGTGTTAATAATTATGTTTCCCATGTATGTATGAATACTGACGTCCATGTGGCAGCTGTGCTTTGCAGCTGTTTACCTGGGGAAAAAAAGCTATGTATCATTTTTGATAAACCAACTCACAGTTCGGAATTTGCAGTTATGATTTATTGCCAGACAGCCATGGAAGGTTTCTGTAATGAGACGAATGGTGTGATATCTCAACAAACAGCGCTGCAGTTCACACTGGATACTGTTATTTGTACTTCTTGTATTAGATTTGGAAGAAATTGTGATGGGCTTGGTCATTGTTTCTTTAGTTTGTCCACTTTTGTGACATTTTGTTGTCATGCGGAAAACGCTGAAGCTAAGAATCCTAAACCTTTGATTTGTTCTAAGAACAAAATCCAGAAATGATGATAATTTATGATTTATGTGATTGATGCATTTTAATGTGATTGTAACCAAACAATATGTGAAGGATCATAGTATAAATTGTGTGTAAAACCACTAGGAGCAACGTGTTTAAGCACAGATCCTCAGTTTAATAAGTTCAGTATAAATACCTAAAGCTTTAGCATAATTGATGTGCCAACTTACCACTGTGAAATCACTCAGATGGTTATACTGATAGTGTATAAATGTGTCCACTGTTTTCTCCAATGTCTCATTCTCTTCTTGTTGGCATGTCTGTGTGTGTGTGTGTCTTTGTGTCTGTGTCTGTATCTGTGTTTATGTGAGTGAGGTGTTCACCGTGTTCTTCCACAATATATAATGTAAGGTGATCAAGATGAGTGATCTTCAGCAGTTCATTGAAGGTGTTTTCCCCACTTCATTTCGCTATGTGTTCACATTTTTATTTTTTCGAATTTTAGTTCACAGTGCTTCTTGTTGTTTTACATATGGAAAAAAGAAGAAGAGTCAAACAGAACATTTAAATACTTATTAATGATTTGAAAGGGAGTGTTTCTGTGTTCAGCACAGTTTGAATGCAAGTTCAAGGAATATTGCACTTTCGATAATTTGAAAAGTGGAAATTCTTGTTGGAAATTTTTGTTATTTATGCACCAAAGAAAAATACTCACACTTGAGACGCTTTCGGCCAGAGAACGTGTAGCTTGTGTGTTCTGATATTTGATGACAGGTGAGAGGCATTAATTTCATCTTATTCATGATTATAAATCAACAAATCCTCTCCGAAAATATGTGGATGTCAGCTCCAATTCTGAAGTGAACAAAAACAAACAACTGCCAAGATAATGACATGTAGAGATATCTTTCTTTTTTTTGTTGTCTAAGTTGGTATGAAGGGTGAGCATTTCCAGATTTGTACAGAAGTTCTGAAGTCTTACTGTGTGACTGAATGGATGGCAACAACAAAACTGCGTTGCATTGATTGTTCAACAAATTTGAACATGACAAGTGGAATCAGTGATACCCCCGAAAACGGAGTATGGCTGCCTACATGTAGGGTAAAAAACGGTCATACACGTAAAAGCCCACTTGTGTACATACAAGTGAACGTGGGAGTTACAGCCCACGAACGAAAAAGAAGAAGAAGAATCAATGATGGTAAATTGGAACCTGTTTGCACAACACTCGCTCTACCAACATTTTAAAAACTAGCATCTCCAGTGTTGTGAACATTTCAGCTGATGTTGAGAAATGGATCTCATCTAAATGTGATCAGTCAACTGTTCTTCTGAAGTTACAATCATGATATATTGAATTTTTATACTACTCATTTAGATTTGAAATATGAAACAAGATTCCAGATTTAGATGTACAGTTGCTCACAAAGATTTAGATGTGGCTTTGGAAATTCATGTACAGTGTGAATAAACACTTTCTCACTGGCACTGCATTATGGTTGTTTGTATTTGGAATTGGGGTGGGTAGGGGATGTGTACTGGTGATTACCCTTGCACTGTTACACATCAGTCACAATTGTTAGGTTTCATAGCAGTACAGCATCATCCTGGCTGCATTGTTGTCCACACTCATGAAATGTTTATACTCGTACACTGTCATGAAATGTTCATAACTTGATATACCCAAGAAGGATCAGGAACAGATGAATATTTATTTTTTAAAAGAAAAGAAAGCATTTATCTTTTGTTGTGATGATCTTACAAGTAGACTGAATACAGCCTGCATTTCTTTTCTTAGGTCCTCTTGTTTTTTCTTTTAATTGTTTGAAAGTATCATATTTTAAGTTGTGTAAGCAAGAGGTTCACCCCCGTGGGGATACCGGAGGTCTTTCAGTATAAACAGCATCCCCCACCTTCTGGAAATTCTGTGCTTGAAATTTCCTCTTTTCTGTTGCTCTCTACATTTCTACTTTTTTTCCTTCCTTCACTGTTGTCTGCTTTTTCTGCATTCCCAGTCCATTCCCCTTTCTTTTTTTCAAGCAAGCCTTGACACTTTTTTTCCCTTTCCCGCAGTCTATGATGTACCATCTGTGCTGTTTTGCTCTGGTGATTTGGTAGTGAGATGTAAACTCTGGGATGGGCACTAGTTGTCCGTTCTGCAGTGTTATTTGCCTATATGGCATTTTTGTGTATTTTTTATTTGGCTTTGAAGTATGTTTTTTTTTCCTTTTTTTTTGTTTTTGTTTTTACAATTTTTTGTAGTCTAGGGATGGTGAATTAAGCAGAAGGGCTGACATCCTCAGCATGGCCTTGTCTTATTTGCTCAAAGGAGCTAAATGGTTAGGATGTGTCATGAACTGAACTGTGTTTTATGGGTTTGTCTTGTTTTTTTGTTTTGTTTTTGTAGATGTGACAGTTTTGTGTTGATGCAGTTGATCATTTGTATGGTTTGACAGTCCTGATATGGTCCTGTGTGGTCAGCTGGACTATAAGCAACAGTGAACAAACAAAAACAAAGCAAGAAGTTTGGAATTTGGAACTTATTACAAAATATGGTATGATCCAATAAACAGCCATCCAGGTGTTTTAGGTGAATCAGATGCACTTAGATCAGTCATACAGTGGCTGGTATTATAGAAGTATAAATATCATGCATGTAATAAACTAGTTCTACACTAATGCCTTGTGTGGGAATTCTTTTTTGTGTTTGTTCATTTGTCACTTTGTATGAATGCCTGCAAGCATGGACATGTGTGTGTGTGTGTATACACACGCACCACACACTGCAAGCATGGACATGTGCGTGCGCGCACACACACACACACACACACACACACATACACACCACATTGCAAGCACACACACACACATGCGCACGTACACACACACACACACACACACACACACACAAAGTGAAACAAGTGCAGGCAGGCAAATTTTGAAGCAAAGTGCAATAACCTCTTTTCTTGTGGTTTTAATCACCATCATCAACACCGCTTCAGTGGCATCATCCCCCCACCACTCACCGCAACCCCCATGAGACCCTCCACAGCCAGGTTTGTCTGACTGCTTCCCCAGCATCTGCAGTCCTTTTCAGTTCTCAGTTTCAGGTCCTCATGGAAGCATCTCTGCTTCGGACAATTCCATGTATGCAACACCACGTCTGCTAGGCAGATGACTGACCAACAGCGTTACCCAAAGTGAATAGTCTGGCCTTGACAAGACTGGGACTCGAACCCAGATACACAGACAGTGTATTGGCAGATAAGCATTTTAACAATTCTGCCACTTCCCGACAGTCAACAGGGAAGTATCAAGAGGAAGTATCAAGAGTGCCTGAATACCCTTCATGTGCATATGCATGCAGAACATCAAGAATGCTATCTATGTAGTTTATTCTGCAGAATGATGAACAGACCCTTTGGATGGTGCTCAAATGTTGTAGAAGTCAAGTCAAAGATCCTGTATTCCCAGCATGCATCAACCATGACTGAGTCATCAGTAAACTGATGTTGGTCATGTAATTGTAAAAAAAAAAGAAGATTTTTTTCATTATATATATATATATATATATATATATATATACACATATATATATAATTTTTTTAAAGCAGAATAAGTGCAACAGCTTGTTACAACTGTCTGAGATCATAAGAAGTGTAGACTGTCACTGAAGATCATATTGGATATGCATGCGTGCCCACACTGATGATTTATCGTATTTCGTTTTGTCACCAAAGATTTCTCTGGGTTTTCTGGGTTTTGGTTGCTCTGCCTGGGTAGAGAGTATGTCGTCACAGTACAGTACCACTCTCGCCCCCCCCCCTTTTTTTTCCTTCTTGTCTGCAAGTGTATTTGTATTCATATCAGAGTGGATTTTTCTACAAACTTTTGCCAGAGAAAAACCTTATGTAGCCTTCGGTTCTTTTACATGCACTGAATAGATGCTGCACACAGCACCTTGGTTTATCACCTCATCTGAAAGACTAGCGCCCAGACCATCACTTAAGGCCCAGTGGAGTTGGGAGATAAAATCCCGGTCAGCATATGAGTGGAACCTAACTGCACATACTTACTGGTAGGCTAAGTCAGGCTCATTACCACTAGGCCTCGCTTGACTGCCATTAAAAAAAAAAAAAAAATTTTTAGAAAGCTTTATCAGTACATTGAAATTAAAAAGCAAAACCAATTACATTGGTGATTGCTGCTTTGTATAAGTGAATATCCAGTGAAGATTCCCTGATGATGGGGGAATGTAATAATCTATATAAACATTGAACATAACACGTACGTCTACAGCATGAAGTCCACAGTACATTCAGGTAGGGCAGTGCAACTGCCTATTCAACAACAGTGGAATGGGATTTTTTTTCCACATTTTTTGGTGTATTTTCTTTGTATACAGAAAATAAAACTTTGTGAGTAGACATTGTTTAAAAGCATATAGCACACAACGCATTTTCCTTTCCATGATGCATTTCTTTTTACAATGAACTGCTGATACAGAGAGGAAGAAGATGTTTGATATACGCTGACAGGCAAATATAAAATACTGAAGGAAGGTGAATTCTTCTGGTGATTTTTTCCCCCTGGATAATGAGAGTTTTAACAATGATTTACCTCTTCTTTCTTTTTTCTACGTATAGGACTTCTTCTTCTTCTGCGTTCGTGGGCTGCAGCTCCCACCGGGGTTCACTCGTATGCACACGAGTGGGCTTTTACGTGTATGACCGTTTTTACCCCGCCATGTAGGCAGCCATACTCCGTTTTCGGGGGTGTGCATGCTGGGTATGTTCTTGTTTCCATAACCCACCGAACACTGACATGGATTACAGGATCTTTAACGTGCGTATTTGATCTTCTGCTTGCATATACACACGAAGGGGGTTCAGGCACTAGCAGGTCTGCACATATGTTGACCTGGAAGATCGTAAAAATCTCCACCCTTTACCCACCAGGCGCCGTCACCGTGATTCGAACTCCGGACTCTCAGATTGACAGTCCAACGCTTTAACCACTCGGCTATTGCGCCCGTCTACATATAGGACATACGTTCAGAAGCAAACATAGAACCAATGTTTGAGGAAGGTGAAATGTTTTGGTGGTATTATTTAATTGGAAGAATTTTAATAATGAATGACCCATTTTTTTCTTCACTTAGGACATCACATCTATCATCCATGTTGTTTAAAGAGAAATAAACATAAATATGATTGTATTTCATGACAGCCAAAGTTAATAATATAAGGGGAAAAAAAGGATAGAGTCACTCAAGTTTAACCCCCCCCTCTCAAAAAAAAAAAGAAAAAAGAGAGAGAGAGAGAGAGAGAGAGAGAGAGAGAGAGAGAGAGAGACAAAACAAAACAAAACAAAACAAAACAAAACAAAAACGAAGTGATCGTGATGTCAATTGATTTTTCTTTCAATGAAGTGGGATTCAGCGATCAGTCCGAAAAAGATAGATAAATCTTAACTTCTTTATCTCGAAAGTGGGTTGTTTCCCTTGGATGCTTGTCAACATTAAGTCTCTCTCTGAGGAGGAGAGGAGGAGAGTTATGCTGACAGGACAGTTGACATCTAAGTGAAATGTTCACAGTTCATTGGAAATAGTGATATATTATGGCCCAGTACACACAGATAACTTGTTTATCAATGATAATCAACATGATTGTGCACACCAAGAAACATCCATGTAAGATTTTCCCCCGTAGAAACAAAACAAACAAACAAACAAAAAAAACTTGTATAAATTGACTGTGATGCGCAAAATGATCACCAGCCTCATAATGTTGTCCAAACAGATAATATTCTGTTCAACGTTAATCAGATTTTAAAAGAATCTTTAATATATATATATATATATTTTTTTTTCTTTCCAGTGTACCTTTTCTGCAGGTCGTGAATGTGTTAATTTCACTTGCTTTTCGATGCAAAGGTGACTACTACTATCACTACTACTACTACTACATACAGGGATTGTAACCAATATACTGCCTTTACTACCACTGTTGCTCCTGCTGCATGCACATGCACTGACTATTACTGCCCCTGATGCTGCAAAATAAAACTGATGTTGACACAAGACACGAATGAGCAATGGAGTGACAGCTCCCGAGTGAGAAACTTTCCTTGCGACTGACTCAAGTTTCGGAAGCCGGGGAAGAGGGATATAGTGATGTAATGGGAGAATCAGAAGTAGGTCAAGGGAAACAGGTTAACAACAGGAGTCTTCAGTGACCGTGCCGTCGTTCAGGTGTAATTACGTGTTCTCCCCGCGTCTGCAATCACTGTATCGGATTTCCTGTTAATTGTGGCCTTCTCCTTCACTCGGACGAGCGCATGCACGCTCATGCACTAACGCACGCACGGCACGCACGCACGCACGCACAAACACACAGACATATGCACACATACGCACTGGCACTCCGCGGCACGAGCGCCGCTCGCACACATGCACGCAGGTACACACACACACACACACACACACTCACACACTCACACACACTGTGACACACACATACTGAGAAGAGCCCAGGCACATAAAGATGTACACCGAAACACACCACCAGAGACCCACAAATACAAGATGACAGCGACATTTACAGACACCCACTCAGTCATGTTCGTTTATTTATAATATATAGTCTGTTCATCTAAGATGATGATATTAGACTAACACACTCAGTCACTTTCGGCTGAAGATAACACGTCCTTCATTTGAAACTCCCTTGTCGCGACACTGAATACAGTACTAACACCTTGCCTTGGTGAACCGCATGAGCTGATCTAGGATCAACCATGGGACGAGTGGTCAGAGCGTTGGACTTCAAACTGTGAGGCCCCGGGTCCTGCGAGGTTTGTGTCCCTGGCTGTGGCTGCTGGATAATTTAACAGTGTGCATGCCAGTTTCCCGGCCTTCCACTTTAACATGATTATATGCACATCTGAGTTATGGAGTTCCTACCCAAACGAACAAAACAAAACAGTATATGTTGACCCCATAACCCCCGGCCCCATCCACATAATCCTGGTCAGCGTTCTGAGGGTCAAGGAAAGAGAAACATACGCAGAACTGATGCACCACCAGCTCGAAAACAGAGCACGGCAGGTCAGTGAAATCATGATGGCATCTGATGGGGAAATTCGACATATGCGTGGAAGACCACTTCTAGAAACGAGTGAACTGAATGTGAAAGCTTGCACAGCCTATGGAAGAAGAAGAAAAAGGAAAAGAGTGAGGAGGAGGGGGAGGAGAAGAAGAAGAAGAAGGAGGAGGAGGAGGAGGAGAAGAAGAAGAAGAAGAAGAAGAAGAAGAAGAAGAAGAAGAAGAAGAAGAAGAAGAAGAAGGAGGAGGAGGAGGACGAGGGGGAAGAGGAGGAGGAGAAGAAGAAGAAGAAGAAGGAGGAGGAGGAGAAGAAGAAGAAGAAGAAGAAGAAGAAGAAGAAGAAGAAGAAGAAGAAGAAGAAGAAGGAGGAGGAGGACGAGGGGGAGGAGGAGGAGGAGGACGAGGAGGAGGAGAAGCAAAAGAAGAAGAAGGAGGAGGAGTAGGAGGAGGAGGAGAAGAATGAGGAGGAGGAGAAGCAGAAGAAGAAGAAAGTCTGGACTGAGACACAAATTGATTACGCCACACTTTGATCTGTTCGACTCTCTTGTCCTCCGTCCATCACTCTATTCATCCGTTTCTCCACCCGTCTGTCCCTCCTTCCGTTCTTCAGTCATCCATCCACCCATTCCCCCGTCTTTTCGTCCCCCCCTTCACGCATCCATCCCTTCATCCGCCTCTCTGTCTCTCCTTGTGTCCCTGTGTACGCTCTACCCCCCGCATTGTTCATCCATCCCTCTATCCACCCGTCCCTCATTTCACCCATCATTCATTCTTCAGTCTCTCCATCCACCCCTCCATCTTTCCGTTCTTCAGTCACTCCATCCACCCCTCCATCTGTCCGTTCTTCAGTCTCTCCATCCACCCTCCATCTGTCCGTTCTTCAGTCTCTCCATCCACCCCTCCATCTGTCCGTTCTTCAGTCACTCCATCCACCCATCCACCCCTCCATCTGTCCGTTCTTCTGTCTCTCCATCCACCCCTCCATCTGTCCGTTCTTCAGTCACTCCATCCACCCTCCATCTGTCCGTTCTTCAGTCCTCCATCCACCCTCTATCTGTCCGTTCTTCAGTCTCTCCATCCACCCCTCCATCTATCCGTTCTTCAGTCACTCCATCCACCCTCCATCTGTCCGTTCTTCAGTCCTCCATCCACCCTCCATCTGTCCGTTCTTCAGTCTCTCCATCCACCCCTCCATCTGTCCATTCTTCAGTCACTCTATCCACCCATCCATCCCTCCATCTGTCCGTTCTTCTGTCCTCCATCCACCCCTCCATCTGTCCGTTCTTCAGTCACTCTATCCACCCATCCACCCCTCCATCTGTCCGTTCTTCTGTCTCTCCATCCACCCCTCCATCTGTCCGTTCTTCAGTCTCTCCATCCACCCCTCCATCTGTCCGTTCTTCAGTCTCTCCATCCACCCCTCCATCTGTCCGTTCTTCAGTCACTCCATCCACCCCTCCATCTGTCCGTTCTTCAGTCACTCCATCCACCCCTCCATCTGTCCGTTCTTCTGTCCTCCATCCACCCCTCCATCTGTCCGTTCTTCAGTCCTCCATCCACCCCTCCATCTGTCCGTTCTTCTGTCTCTCCATCCACCCCTCCATCTGTCCGTTCTTCTGTCTCTCCATCCACCCCTCCATCTGTCCGTTCTTCAGTCTCTCCATCCACCCCTCCATCTGTCCGTTCTTCTGTCTCTCCATCTGTCCGTTCTTCAGTCTCTCCATCCACCCCTCCATCTGTCCGTTCTTCTGTCTCTCCATCCCGCAGTTTCTCCGCCCCGTCCAAAGCGGGAGTAGGGAGGCAAGGAAGGACTCAGTCCGGTCGGAGGTGAGGTGGTGTTAGAGACTGGGGGTGGGTGGAGGTCACTGTTTCGTGTGAACCCTAGAACAAGTAGTTAGATCCTCGTTCTCAGCGTAAACAGAGGCTCAGCGCTCTTTCCTCCCGCGTGAAACTTCAATCAGCTGATGCTAAAACCGCTAAAACCCACCCGTCCACCCGCTCGCCACAGCTTCCGCCATGTTGTCACAACACTTACCCACGAGTCGGAGGGAAGGGGAATAATTCGCAGTAAGCTCCCCTGCCCAGTTTAGCAGTTTGGTGACGGAATTGACACCTACACAGTCACGTAGATCAAAGAAAAGGACTTCATTCGTGATTGCTTGTGATGCTGTTTTTTGTTTTTTTCCCCACCTCTTGTCTGTCTCCGTTTGTCTGCCTGTCCGTCCGTCTGTCTGTTTGTCTCTTTCACTGATGAACTCTCTCTCTCTCTCTGTGCGTGCGTGCGTGCGTGCGTGTGTGTGTGTGTGTGTGTGTGTGTGTGTGTGTGTGTTGCACGCGCAGACCATTTGCAGCTTTCTCTGTCGACGTGTTTGATGAACTGACAGGTCGTCACTTGAGCACTTTTGACACATCAGTGATCAAACCGCTTCAACAAAAATGTTAGTCAAGCTTTGTAGACTTCAAATTTCTTTCAGTGAAAAAAAAAAGATATATCTGCAGGTCTCTCGGTGTCTAAAACTTAATTTTCAGTTTGTCATCTAGATGACTGTGTTAACATATCGCGTTAACGCTTTCAAGTTCAAACAAAATGAAAGTACGAACAACAAAAACAAACACAAGCCATGAGAAAGAGAGAGAAAGAGAGAGAGAGAGAGAGAGAGAGAGAGAGAGGGGGGAGAGAGAGAGAGAGAGGGAGAGCGAGAGGGGGGAGAGAGAGAGGGGAAGAGAGACAGAGAGGGGGAGAGGGAGGGAGAGGGGGGATAGAGAGAGAGAGAGAGAGAGAGAGAGAGAGAGAGAGGTGGAGAGAGAGAGGGGGGAGAGAGAGAGGGAAAGGGAGGGCGAGAGGGGGGAGAGAGAGAGGGGAAGAGAGACAGAGAGGGGGAGAGGGAGGGAGAGGGGAGAGAGAGAGAGAGAGAGAGAGAGAGAGAGAGAGAGATGGAGGTGGAGAGAGAGAGGGGGAGAGAGAGAGGGAGAGGGAGAGCGAGAGGGGGAGAGAGAGGGGAGAGAGGGGGGAGAGTGAGGGAGAGGGGAGAGAGAGAGAGAGAGAGAGAGAGAGAGAGAGAGAGAGAGAGAGAGAGCAATCCACTTCCATTGCAAGAACCGAGCCCCCCCTGACCTCCCACCCCCCTTTTCCTCCCCAGTAAAAAAAAAAAAAAAAAAAAAAAAAAAAAGTAAACCACTTTAATGTTTATCTCCCTGTGTTTCCACGCACAGTCGTCTTTCACACGCTTCTCCCCTTCCCCCGTTCGGTACACCACGGGCAAACTGAGGGAAGCCAGTAGCTGATCCTGGAGTCGTTAACCTGTCCAAACACAACGCTCTGAGCCCTACTCCTCTCTAACAACAGTTCGTTCAAACATTGTCGACAGCATCATGTGTGTTTGTGTGGACCTAACCTAAACCTTCGCGAGGTCCTTAAAAGCATACCGCGAGTCTTCCAGGCACGTATGAAGGCCAACGACCACAGTTGCAGAAAAAGGCAAAAACTCTTTACCCCACCACACCCCCCGCCTACCTCCCCCCCCCCACTCTCCCCACCCTTTCTGGGGACACCCCGAGCAGCAAGGAACATCACGGATGGATGAACAATCATGAGCAAGGTTTCCGTCTACAAAGAATCCTCCCCGAGACATGGATTTAAAACTGTCTGGATGCTTCTACCACGTGACACAAGGTTAAAAAAAAATCAATGGCTATTTTTTCCTTCTGTGTGTCTTATTAATTTTATTCCTACTTCCAGTGTCACCCTTTGATGGTATAATTATTCGGGAAAGTTCAGAATGTTGCAGCTTGCCTTGTCTTCAAGGCTTTCAAGAAAACCCACACATAACCTCTGCTGGGTGAGCTCCACTGGCTTCCAGTCACTCAGTGAATCGATTACAAAATTTCTTCATTGTATTTGGTTTCAACATTTAAAACATCAAGAAACAAGACATATACACAGCGCTCTATGAAGAAAAAGGAAAAATTGAGCAACAAGTCTGAGATTATATCGAGCTCACTCATGTGTCACCACTGAACAAACGTAATGGCGAAAATGTGCTGTGTTTCAATACTTTTTGACTCACTTGTGTAAACAAAGTGAGTCTATGTTTTAACCCGGTGTTCGGTTGTCTGTGTGTGTGTGTGTGTGTGTGTGTGTGTGTGTGTGTTGACACCAAATTTGGCATAAGAATAGGAAAAATTCAGTTCTTTCCAGTCATCTTGTTTAAAACAATACTGCACCAGTGGGATGGGCACAAAGAAATAAAAAAAAAGAAGCCTAATTATATGCAAACTGCATTTACTGTTATATTTATCTTTTTTGTATTCTCTAAACTTGGCACTTTGACCTCTTATTCTGACACAACAACAAGAGGAGTCATTATTATCATTTTTTGTTCAAACAGGAACTTCTTTTGCTAAGCATGGAATTTTTATTTATTTTGCAAACGTTTTGGTGCAGATAGTAAAAAAGGGAAATTACTCTGTAATTAATGCTAGGGGACTTAATTTATCACAAGTGAGTCTTGAAGGCCTTGCCTCTCTTGTTTTTCTTTCTTTCTGGGGCATCCCCTTAGTACTTGTCTGATTTAATTCAGCCTAATGTTTCGTCACGTTGCTTGCGATCATCTGCTGATCTAAGCGTTTTCTGTATCCCACAGAGTGGAAAGAAATTACAAGGACAGTGTGTCTTTCTTACCTTGGTCCTCTCACCTGGAATGAACTTCACTGCCAGAGCCGCCACTGATGCTGACTGTAAACAAAATATCCGTACATATCCTCAGAACACACATGTGCAAATCTGCTTTCATGTGTGTGTGTGTGTGTGTGTGTGTGTGTGTGTGTGTGTGTGTGTGTGTGTGTGTGTGTGTGCGCGCGCGCGCGCATTATCTTTCTTCTCCTCCTTCTCTTCTTCTTCTTCTTATCATCATCATTATCATCATCATCATCATCAGTAGCATTTAACCATTGAATTAAATTCTCCGTCAGGGACATAGGATCGCCAATGTGGTGAATGTGGCGTTGCATTTTTAAATTTTTTTTTAGCATGTTTGATAAATTCAGCCCCGCCGGGTTCTTGCTACAACATTTTGTGAATCTGACACCCATGAGACGAACCTCGACTTCATTCCCGTCAGAACAAAATTAATGGTCGTCTCGTTCAGAGAGGACTCACGTGACATTGAAGGCTGAGCCTAGAGTGCTGTGATATGTTCTGCTACCATTCTGTTTCCGTTCTAACGTCTTTCTTCCACACCCCCTCTTAACTTAGGAAACGAATTTCAAACTGTGAAGGTCATCTTGATTCCTGTGTGGAAATGAATTTCAAACTGCGAAGGTCATCTTGATTTCTGTGTGGAAATGAATTTCAAAATGTGAAGGTCATCTTGATTCCTGTGTGGAAATGAATTTCAAACTGTGAAGGTCATCTTGATTCCTGTGTGGAAATGAATTTCAAAATGTGAAGGTCATCTTGATTCCTGTGTGGAAATGAATTTCAA